>NW_028239089.1:0-315442 GCF_036417535.1 Chlamydotis macqueenii | reverse complement strand
TATCTTTCCTAGCCTCTTTTCCTCCGGGCAGCCGGCTTGAGCTGATGTGAAGTGTTGGTGGGCAAATCATCAGAGAAGCGTCGCAATGCTTCTGGGCTGTTAGCAAGAGCTTTCCTTGCTGACCCTTTTCACGTTGGAGATTAGCTGGACATTTGCCGGTTTAGTGCCTTGTTTCTTCTGCGCAGCTTGCACAAAGCTCATTGCGGCTTTCGCGGTTCGAGTTGTGCATCGCCGGAGCTCTGCGGGAAAGAGCGAGAGAAGAGCCGCGAAAGCTCCGAGTGCGGCCAGCTCGGCGTGTAGCCGCGAATGTGCGCTGTTCGCCGGCTGGAGGGCGACTGCCTTCTGCGCGGCTGCTTCCAAGTTGACGGTAACTGCCAGCGTGCTAGCTGTGTAGGACAGTGAAGAGGCTGACGCGTGTGTGTCCGTAGAGCTGCTAGAAAGCGTACGTGACGAGCAGGAAGGGCTTTCAGAGCAGCCGGTTCTCGTCTTGGACAGTCGCCACACATCCGCACTTTTAGTGCCTCAGAACCCCGGACAGCTTGCAAAACACGGCTGTAACTGTCCCAGCGCAAGCTGTTCAGGAAAGCACAGAAACGCGATGTTCGCGTGCTTTTAGCGCTGCTCGCAAGAAGCCTCCGGAGCAGGCACTTCTCGTGCAGCAACAACCGTGCCTGCTACGATCTTTCCTAGCCTCTTTTCCTCCGGCAGCCGGCTTGAGCTGATGTGAAGTGTTGGTGGGCAAATCATCCAGAGAAGCGTCGCAATGCTTCTGGGCTGTTAGCAAGAGCTTTCCTTGCTGAGCCTTTTCACGTTGGAGATTAGCTGGACATTTGCCGGTTTAGTGCCTTGTTTCTTCTGCGCAGCTTGCACAAAGCTCATTGCGGCTTTCGCGGTTCGAGTTGTGCATCGCCGGAGCTCTGCGGGAAAGAGCGAGAGAAGAGCCGCGAAAGCTCCGAGTGCGGCCAGCTCGCGTGTAGCCGCGAATGTGCGCTGTTCGCCGGTTGCAGGGCGACTGCCTTCTGCGCGGCTGCTTCCAAGTTGACGGTAACTGCCAGCGTGCTAGCTGTGTAGGACAGTGAAGAGGCTGACGCGTGTGTGTCCGTAGAGCTGCTAGAAAGCGTACGTGACGAGCAGGAAGGGCTTTCAGAGCAGCCGGTTCTCGTCTTGGCACAGTCGCCACACATCCGCACTTTTAGTGCCTCAGAACCCCGGACAGCTTGCAAAACACGGCTGTAACTGTCCCAGCGCAAGCTGTTCAGGAAAGCACAGAAACGCGATGTTCGCGTGCTTTTAGCGCTGCTCGCAAGAAGCCTCCGGAGCAGGCACTTCTCGTGCAGCAACAACCGTGCCTGCTACGATCTTTCCTAGCCTCTTTTCCTCCGGGCAGCCGGCTTGAGCTGATGTGAAGTGTTGGTGGGCAAATCATCCAGAGAAGCGTCGCAATGCTTCTGGGCTGTTAGCAAGAGCTTTCCTTGCTGACCCTTTTCACGTTGGAGATTAGCTAAGGACATTTGCCGGTTTAGTGCCTTGTTTCTTCTGCGCAGCTTGCACAAAGCTCATTGCGGCTTTCGCGGTTCGAGTTGTGCATCGCCGGAGCTCTGCGGGAAAGAGCGAGAGAAGAGCCGCGAAAGCTCCGAGTGCGGCCAGCTCGCGTGTAGCCGCGAATGTGCGCTGTTCGCCGGCTGGAGGGCGACTGCCTTCTGCGCGGCTGCTTCCAAGTTGACGGTAACTGCCAGCGTGCTAGCTGTGTAGGACAGTGAAGAGTCTGACGCGTGTGTGTCCGTAGAGCTGCTAGAAAGCGTACGTGACGAGCAGGAAGGGCTTTCAGAGCAGCCGGTTCTCGTCTTGGACAGTCGCCACACATCCGCACTTTTAGTGCCTCAGAACCCCGGACAGCTTGCAAAACACGGCTGTAACTGTCCCAGCGCAAGCTGTTCAGGAAAGCACAGAAACGCGATGTTCGCGTGCTTTTAGCGCTGCTCGCAAGAAGCCTCCGGAGCAGGCACTTCTCGTGCAGCAACAACCGTGCCTGCTACGATCTTTCCTAGCCTCTTTTCCTCCGGGCAGCCGGCTTGAGCTGATGTGAAGTGTTGGTGGGCAAATCATCCAGAGAAGCGTCGCAATGCTTCTGGGCTGTTAGCAAGAGCTTTCCTTGCTGAGCCTTTTCACGTTGGAGATTAGCTGGACATTTGCCGGTTTAGTGCCTTGTTTCTTCTGCGCAGCTTGCACAAAGCTCATTGCGGCTTTCGCGGTTCGAGTTGTGCATCGCCGGAGCTCTGCGGGAAAGAGCGAGAGAAGAGCCGCGAAAGCTCCGAGTGCGGCCAGCTCGCGTGTAGCCGCGAATGTGCGCTGTTCGCCGGTTGCAGGGCGACTGCCTTCTGCGCGGCTGCTTCCAAGTTGACGGTAACTGCCAGCGTGCTAGCTGTGTAGGACAGTGAAGAGGCTGACGCGTGTGTGTCCGTAGAGCTGCTAGAAAGCGTACGTGACGAGCAGGAAGGGCTTTCAGAGCAGCCGGTTCTCGTCTTGCACAGTCGCCACACATCCGCACTTTTAGTGCCTCAGAACCCCGGACAGCTTGCAAAACACGGCTGTAACTGTCCCAGCGCAAGCTGTTCAGGAAAGCACAGAAACGCGATGTTCGCGTGCTTTTAGCGCTGCTCGCAAGAAGCCTCCGAGCAGGCACTTCTCGTGCAGCAACAACCGTGCCTGCTACGATCTTTCCTAGCCTCTTTTCCTCCGGGCAGCCGGCTTGAGCTGATGTGAAGTGTTGGTGGGCAAATCATCCAGAGAAGCGTCGCAATGCTTCTGGGCTGTTAGCAAGAGCTTTCCTTGCTGACCCTTTTCACGTTGGAGATTAGCTGGACATTTGCCGGTTTAGTGCCTTGTTTCTTCTGCGCAGCTTGCACAAAGCTCATTGCGGCTTTCGCGGTTCGAGTTGTGCATCGCCGGAGCTCTGCGGGAAAGAGCGAGAGAAGAGCCGCGAAAGCTCCGAGTGCGGCCAGCTCGCGTGTAGCCGCGAATGTGCGCTGTTCGCCGGCTGGAGGGCGACTGCCTTCTGCGCGGCTGCTTCCAAGTTGACGGTAACTGCCAGCGTGCTAGCTGTGTAGGACAGTGAAGAGGCTGACGCGTGTGTGTCCGTAGAGCTGCTAGAAAGCGTACGTGACGAGCAGGAAGGGCTTTCAGAGCAGCCGGTTCTCGTCTTGCACAGTCGCCACACATCCGCACTTTTAGTGCCTCAGAACCCCGACAGCTTGCAAAACACGGCTGTAACTGTCCCAGCGCAAGCTGTTCAGGAAAGCACAGAAACGCGATGTTCGCGTGCTTTTAGCGCTGCTCGCAAGAAGCCTCCGGAGCAGGCACTTCTCGTGCAGCAACAACCGTGCCTGCTACGATCTTTCCTAGCCTCTTTTCCTCCGGGCAGCCGGCTTGAGCTGATGTGAAGTGTTGGTGGGCAAATCATCCAGAGAAGCGTCGCAATGCTTCTGGGCTGTTAGCAAGAGCTTTCCTTGCTGAGCCTTTTCACGTTGGAGATTAGCTGGACATTTGCCGGTTTAGTGCCTTGTTTCTTCTGCGCAGCTTGCACAAAGCTCATTGCGGCTTTCGCGGTTCGAGTTGTGCATCGCCGGAGCTCTGCGGAAAGAGCGAGAGAAGAGCCGCGAAAGCTCCGAGTGCGGCCAGCTCGCGTGTAGCCGCGAATGTGCGCTGTTCGCCGGTTGCAGGGCGACTGCCTTCTGCGCGGCTGCTTCCAAGTTGACGGTAACTGCCAGCGTGCTAGCTGTGTAGGACAGTGAAGAGGCTGACGCGTGTGTGTCCGTAGAGCTGCTAGAAAGCGTACGTGACGAGCAGGAAGGGCTTTCAGAGCAGCCGGTTCTCGTCTTGCACAGTCGCCACACATCCGCACTTTTAGTGCCTCAGAACCCCGGACAGCTTGCAAAACACGGCTGTAACTGTCCCAGCGCAAGCTGTTCAGGAAAGCACAGAAACGCGATGTTCGCAGTGCTTTTAGCGCTGCTCGCAAGAAGCCTCCGGAGCAGGCACTTCTCGTGCAGCAACAACCGTGCCTGCTACGATCTTTCCTAGCCTCTTTTCCTCCGGGCAGCCGGCTTGAGCTGATGTGAAGTGTTGGTGGGCAAATCATCCAGAGAAGCGTCGCAATGCTTCTGGGCTGTTAGCAAGAGCTTTCCTTGCTGAGCCTTTTCACGTTGGAGATTAGCTGGACATTTGCCGGTTTAGTGCCTTGTTTCTTCTGCGCAGCTTGCACAAAGCTCATTGCGGCTTTCGCGGTTCGAGTTGTGCATCGCCGGAGCTCTGCGGGAAAGAGCGAGAGAAGAGCCGCGAAAGCTCCGAGTGCGGCCAGCTCGCGTGTAGCCGCGAATGTGCGCTGTTCGCCGGTTGCAGGGCGACTGCCTTCTGCGCGGCTGCTTCCAAGTTGACGGTAACTGCCAGCGTGCTAGCTGTGTAGGACAGTGAAGAGGCTGACGCGTGTGTGTCCGTAGAGCTGCTAGAAAGCGTACGTGACGAGCAGGAAGGGCTTTCAGAGCAGCCGGTTCTCGTCTTGCACAGTCGCCACACATCCGCACTTTTAGTGCCTCAGAACCCCGGACAGCTTGCAAAACACGGCTGTAACTGTCCCAGCGCAAGCTGTTCAGGAAAGCACAGAAACGCGATGTTCGCGTGCTTTTAGCGCTGCTCGCAAGAAGCCTCCGGAGCAGGCACTTCTCGTGCAGCAACAACCGTGCCTGCTACGATCTTTCCTAGCCTCTTTTCCTCCGGGCAGCCGGCTTGAGCTGATGTGAAGTGTTGGTGGGCAAATCATCCAGAGAAGCGTCGCAATGCTTCTGGGCTGTTAGCAAGAGCTTTCCTTGCTGAGCCTTTTCACGTTGGAGATTAGCTGGACATTTGCCGGTTTAGTGCCTTGTTTCTTCTGCGCAGCTTGCACAAAGCTCATTGCGGCTTTCGCGGTTCGAGTTGTGCATCGCCGGAGCTCTGCGGGAAAGAGCGAGAGAAGAGCCGCGAAAGCTCCGAGTGCGGCCAGCTCGCGTGTAGCCGCGAATGTGCGCTGTTCGCCGGCTGGAGGGCGAGTGCCTTCTGCGCGGCTGCTTCCAAGTTGACGGTAACTGCCAGCGTGCTAGCTGTGTAGGACAGTGAAGAGGCTGACACGTGTGTGTCCGTAGAGCTGCTAGAAAGCGTACGTGACGAGCAGGAAGGGCTTTCAGAGCAGCCGGTTCTCGTCTTGCACAGTCGCCACACATCCGCACTTTTAGTGCCTCAGAACCCCGGACAGCTTGCAAAACACGGCTGTAACTGTCCCAGCGCAAGCTGTTCAGGAAAGCACAGAAACGCGATGTTCGCGTGCTTTTAGCGCTGCTCGCAAGAAGCCTCCGGAGCAGGCACTTCTCGTGCAGCAACAACCGTGCCTGCTACGATCTTTCCTAGCCTCTTTTCCTCCGGGCAGCCGGCTTGAGCTGATGTGAAGTGTTGGTGGGCAAATCATCCAGAGAAGCGTCGCAATGCTTCTGGGCTGTTAGCAAGAGCTTTCCTTGCTGACCCTTTTCACGTTGGAGATTAGCTGGACATTTGCCGGTTTAGTGCCTTGTTTCTTCTGCGCAGCTTGCACAAAGCTCATTGCGGCTTTCGCGGTTCGAGTTGTGCATCGCCGGAGCTCTGCGGGAAAGAGCGAGAGAAGAGCCGCGAAAGCTCCGAGTGCGGCCAGCTCGCGTGTAGCCGCGAATGTGCGCTGTTCGCCGGTTGCAGGGCGACTGCCTTCTGCGCGGCTGCTTCCAAGTTGACGGTAACTGCCAGCGTGCTAGCTGTGTAGGACAGTGAAGAGGCTGACGCGTGTGTGTCCGTAGAGCTGCTAGAAAGCGTACGTGACGAGCAGGAAGGGCTTTCAGAGCAGCCGGTTCTCGTCTTGCACAGTCGCCACACATCCGCACTTTTAGTGCCTCAGAACCCCGGACAGCTTGCAAAACACGGCTGTAACTGTCCCAGCGCAAGCTGTTCAGGAAAGCACAGAAACGCGATGTTCGCGTGCTTTTAGCGCTGCTCGCAAGAAGCCTCCGGAGCAGGCACTTCTCGTGCAGCAACAACCGTGCCTGCTACGATCTTTCCTAGCCTCTTTTCCTCCGGGCAGCCGGCTTGAGCTGATGTGAAGTGTTGGTGGGCAAATCATCCAGAGAAGCGTCGCAATGCTTCTGGGCTGTTAGCAAGAGCTTTCCTTGCTGACCCTTTTCACGTTGGAGATTAGCTGGACATTTGCCGGTTTAGTGCCTTGTTTCTTCTGCGCAGCTTGCACAAAGCTCATTGCGGCTTTCGCGGTTCGAGTTGTGCATCGCCGGAGCTCTGCGGGAAAGAGCGAGAGAAGAGCCGCGAAAGCTCCGAGTGCGGCCAGCTCGCGTGTAGCCGCGAATGTGCGCTGTTCGCCGGTTGCAGGGCGACTGCCTTCTGCGCGGCTGCTTCCAAGTTGACGGTAACTGCCAGCGTGCTAGCTGTGTAGGACAGTGAAGAGGCTGACGCGTGTGTGTCCGTAGAGCTGCTAGAAAGCGTACGTGACGAGCAGGAAGGGCTTTCAGAGCAGCCGGTTCTCGTCTTGCACAGTCGCCACACATCCGCACTTTTAGTGCCTCAGAACCCCGGACAGCTTGCAAAACACGGCTGTAACTGTCCCAGCGCAAGCTGTTCAGGAAAGCACAGAAACGCGATGTTCGCGTGCTTTTAGCGCTGCTCGCAAGAAGCCTCCGGAGCAGGCACTTCTCGTGCAGCAACAACCGTGCCTGCTACGATCTTTCCTAGCCTCTTTTCCTCCGGGCAGCCGGCTTGAGCTGATGTGAAGTGTTGGTGGGCAAATCATCCAGAGAAGCGTCGCAATGCTTCTGGGCTGTTAGCAAGAGCTTTCCTTGCTGACCCTTTTCACGTTGGAGATTAGCTGGACATTTGCCGGTTTAGTGCCTTGTTTCTTCTGCGCAGCTTGCACAAAGCTCATTGCGGCTTTCGCGGTTCGAGTTGTGCATCGCCGGAGCTCTGCGGGAAAGAGCGAGAGAAGAGCCGCGAAAGCTCCGAGTGCGGCCAGCTCGCGTGTAGCCGCGAATGTGCGCTGTTCGCCGGTTGCAGGGCGACTGCCTTCTGCGCGGCTGCTTCCAAGTTGACGGTAACTGCCAGCGTGCTAGCTGTGTAGGACAGTGAAGAGGCTGACGCGTGTGTGTCCGTAGAGCTGCTAGAAAGCGTACGTGACGAGCAGGAAGGGCTTTCAGAGCAGCCGGTTCTCGTCTTGCACAGTCGCCACACATCCGCACTTTTAGTGCCTCAGAACCCCGGACAGCTTGCAAAACACGGCTGTAACTGTCCCAGCGCAAGCTGTTCAGGAAAGCACAGAAACGCGATGTTCGCGTGCTTTTAGCGCTGCTCGCAAGAAGCCTCCGGAGCAGGCACTTCTCGTGCAGCAACAACCGTGCCTGCTACGATCTTTCCTAGCCTCTTTTCCTCCGGGCAGCCGGCTTGAGCTGATGTGAAGTGTTGGTGGGCAAATCATCCAGAGAAGCGTCGCAATGCTTCTGGGCTGTTAGCAAGAGCTTTCCTTGCTGAGCCTTTTCACGTTGGAGATTAGCTGGACATTTGCCGGTTTAGTGCCTTGTTTCTTCTGCGCAGCTTGCACAAAGCTCATTGCGGCTTTCGCGGTTCGAGTTGTGCATCGCCGGAGCTCTGCGGGAAAGAGCGAGAGAAGAGCCGCGAAAGCTCCGAGTGCGGCCAGCTCGCGTGTAGCCGCGAATGTGCGCTGTTCGCCGGTTGCAGGGCGAGTGCCTTCTGCGCGGCTGCTTCCAAGTTGACGGTAACTGCCAGCGTGCTAGCTGTGTAGGACAGTGAAGAGGCTGACGCGTGTGTGTCCGTAGAGCTGCTAGAAAGCGTACGTGACGAGCAGGAAGGGCTTTCAGAGCAGCCGGTTCTCGTCTTGGACAGTCGCCACACATCCGCACTTTTAGTGCCTCAGAACCCCGGACAGCTTGCAAAACACGGCTGTAACTGTCCCAGCGCAAGCTGTTCAGGAAAGCACAGAAACGCGATGTTCGCGTGCTTTTAGCGCTGCTCGCAAGAAGCCTCCGGAGCAGGCACTTCTCGTGCAGCAACAACCGTGCCTGCTACGATCTTTCCTAGCCTCTTTTCCTCCGGGCAGCCGGCTTGAGCTGATGTGAAGTGTTGGTGGGCAAATCATCCAGAGAAGCGTCGCAATGCTTCTGGGCTGTTAGCAAGAGCTTTCCTTGCTGAGCCTTTTCACGTTGGAGATTAGCTGGACATTTGCCGGTTTAGTGCCTTGTTTCTTCTGCGCAGCTTGCACAAAGCTCATTGCGGCTTTCGCGGTTCGAGTTGTGCATCGCCGGAGCTCTGCGGGAAAGAGCGAGAGAAGAGCCGCGAAAGCTCCGAGTGCGGCCAGCTCGCGTGTAGCCGCGAATGTGCGCTGTTCGCCGGTTGCAGGGCGACTGCCTTCTGCGCGGCTGCTTCCAAGTTGACGGTAACTGCCAGCGTGCTAGCTGTGTAGGACAGTGAAGAGGCTGACGCGTGTGTGTCCGTAGAGCTGCTAGAAAGCGTACGTGACGAGCAGGAAGGGCTTTCAGAGCAGCCGGTTCTCGTCTTGCACAGTCGCCACACATCCGCACTTTTAGTGCCTCAGAACCCCGGACAGCTTGCAAAACACGGCTGTAACTGTCCCAGCGCAAGCTGTTCAGGAAAGCACAGAAACGCGATGTTCGCGTGCTTTTAGCGCTGCTCGCAAGAAGCCTCCGGAGCAGGCACTTCTCGTGCAGCAACAACCGTGCCTGCTACGATCTTTCCTAGCCTCTTTTCCTCCGGGCAGCCGGCTTGAGCTGATGTGAAGTGTTGGTGGGCAAATCATCCAGAGAAGCGTCGCAATGCTTCTGGGCTGTTAGCAAGAGCTTTCCTTGCTGAGCCTTTTCACGTTGGAGATTAGCTGGACATTTGCCGGTTTAGTGCCTTGTTTCTTCTGCGCAGCTTGCACAAAGCTCATTGCGGCTTTCGCGGTTCGAGTTGTGCATCGCCGGAGCTCTGCGGGAAAGAGCGAGAGAAGAGCCGCGAAAGCTCCGAGTGCGGCCAGCTCGCGTGTAGCCGCGAATGTGCGCTGTTCGCCGGCTGGAGGGCGACTGCCTTCTGCGCGGCTGCTTCCAAGTTGACGGTAACTGCCAGCGTGCTAGCTGTGTAGGACAGTGAAGAGGCTGACGCGTGTGTGTCCGTAGAGCTGCTAGAAAGCGTACGTGACGAGCAGGAAGGGCTTTCAGAGCAGCCGGTTCTCGTCTTGCACAGTCGCCACACATCCGCACTTTTAGTGCCTCAGAACCCCGGACAGCTTGCAAAACACGGCTGTAACTGTCCCAGCGCAAGCTGTTCAGGAAAGCACAGAAACGCGATGTTCGCGTGCTTTTAGCGCTGCTCGCAAGAAGCCTCCGGAGCAGGCACTTCTCGTGCAGCAACAACCGTGCCTGCTACGATCTTTCCTAGCCTCTTTTCCTCCGGGCAGCCGGCTTGAGCTGATGTGAAGTGTTGGTGGGCAAATCATCCAGAGAAGCGTCGCAATGCTTCTGGGCTGTTAGCAAGAGCTTTCCTTGCTGAGCCTTTTCACGTTGGAGATTAGCTGGACATTTGCCGGTTTAGTGCCTTGTTTCTTCTGCGCAGCTTGCACAAAGCTCATTGCGGCTTTCGCGGTTCGAGTTGTGCATCGCCGGAGCTCTGCGGGAAAGAGCGAGAGAAGAGCCGCGAAAGCTCCGAGTGCGGCCAGCTCGCGTGTAGCCGCGAATGTGCGCTGTTCGCCGGTTGCAGGGCGACTGCCTTCTGCGCGGCTGCTTCCAAGTTGACGGTAACTGCCAGCGTGCTAGCTGTGTAGGACAGTGAAGAGGCTGACGCGTGTGTGTCCGTAGAGCTGCTAGAAAGCGTACGTGACGAGCAGGAAGGGCTTTCAGAGCAGCCGGTTCTCGTCTTGCACAGTCGCCACACATCCGCACTTTTAGTGCCTCAGAACCCCGGACAGCTTGCAAAACACGGCTGTAACTGTCCCAGCGCAAGCTGTTCAGGAAAGCACAGAAACGCGATGTTCGCGTGCTTTTAGCGCTGCTCGCAAGAAGCCTCCGGAGCAGGCACTTCTCGTGCAGCAACAACCGTGCCTGCTACGATCTTTCCTAGCCTCTTTTCCTCCGGGCAGCCGGCTTGAGCTGATGTGAAGTGTTGGTGGGCAAATCATCCAGAGAAGCGTCGCAATGCTTCTGGGCTGTTAGCAAGAGCTTTCCTTGCTGAGCCTTTTCACGTTGGAGATTAGCTGGACATTTGCCGGTTTAGTGCCTTGTTTCTTCTGCGCAGCTTGCACAAAGCTCATTGCGGCTTTCGCGGTTCGAGTTGTGCATCGCCGGAGCTCTGCGGGAAAGAGCGAGAGAAGAGCCGCGAAAGCTCCGAGTGCGGCCAGCTCGCGTGTAGCCGCGAATGTGCGCTGTTCGCCGGTTGCAGGGCGAGTGCCTTCTGCGCGGCTGCTTCCAAGTTGACGGTAACTGCCAGCGTGCTAGCTGTGTAGGACAGTGAAGAGGCTGACGCGTGTGTGTCCGTAGAGCTGCTAGAAAGCGTACGTGACGAGCAGGAAGGGCTTTCAGAGCAGCCGGTTCTCGTCTTGCACAGTCGCCACACATCCGCACTTTTAGTGCCTCAGAACCCCGGACAGCTTGCAAAACACGGCTGTAACTGTCCCAGCGCAAGCTGTTCAGGAAAGCACAGAAACGCGATGTTCGCGTGCTTTTAGCGCTGCTCGCAAGAAGCCTCCGGAGCAGGCACTTCTCGTGCAGCAACAACCGTGCCTGCTACGATCTTTCCTAGCCTCTTTTCCTCCGGGCAGCCGGCTTGAGCTGATGTGAAGTGTTGGTGGGCAAATCATCCAGAGAAGCGTCGCAATGCTTCTGGGCTGTTAGCAAGAGCTTTCCTTGCTGACCCTTTTCACGTTGGAGATTAGCTGGACATTTGCCGGTTTAGTGCCTTGTTTCTTCTGCGCAGCTTGCACAAAGCTCATTGCGGCTTTCGCGGTTCGAGTTGTGCATCGCCGGAGCTCTGCGGGAAAGAGCGAGAGAAGAGCCGCGAAAGCTCCGAGTGCGGCCAGCTCGCGTGTAGCCGCGAATGTGCGCTGTTCGCCGGCTGGAGGGCGACTGCCTTCTGCGCGGCTGCTTCCAAGTTGACGGTAACTGCCAGCGTGCTAGCTGTGTAGGACAGTGAAGAGTCTGACGCGTGTGTGTCCGTAGAGCTGCTAGAAAGCGTACGTGACGAGCAGGAAGGGCTTTCAGAGCAGCCGGTTCTCGTCTTGGACAGTCGCCACACATCCGCACTTTTAGTGCCTCAGAACCCCGGACAGCTTGCAAAACACGGCTGTAACTGTCCCAGCGCAAGCTGTTCAGGAAAGCACAGAAACGCGATGTTCGCGTGCTTTTAGCGCTGCTCGCAAGAAGCCTCCGGAGCAGGCACTTCTCGTGCAGCAACAACCGTGCCTGCTACGATCTTTCCTAGCCTCTTTTCCTCCGGGCAGCCGGCTTGAGCTGATGTGACGTGTTGGTGGGCAAATCATCCAGAGAAGCGTCGCAATGCTTCTGGGCTGTTAGCAAGAGCTTTCCTTGCTGAGCCTTTTCACGTTGGAGATTAGCTGGACATTTGCCGGTTTAGTGCCTTGTTTCTTCTGCGCAGCTTGCACAAAGCTCATTGCGGCTTTCGCGGTTCGAGTTGTGCATCGCCGGAGCTCTGCGGGAAAGAGCGAGAGAAGAGCCGCGAAAGCTCCGAGTGCGGCCAGCTCGCGTGTAGCCGCGAATGTGCGCTGTTCGCCGGTTGCAGGGCGACTGCCTTCTGCGCGGCTGCTTCCAAGTTGACGGTAACTGCCAGCGTGCTAGCTGTGTAGGACAGTGAAGAGGCTGACGCGTGTGTGTCCGTAGAGCTGCTAGAAAGCGTACGTGACGAGCAGGAAGGGCTTTCAGAGCAGCCGGTTCTCGTCTTGCACAGTCGCCACACATCCGCACTTTTAGTGCCTCAGAACCCCGGACAGCTTGCAAAACACGGCTGTAACTGTCCCAGCGCAAGCTGTTCAGGAAAGCACAGAAACGCGATGTTCGCGTGCTTTTAGCGCTGCTCGCAAGAAGCCTCCGGAGCAGGCACTTCTCGTGCAGCAACAACCGTGCCTGCTACGATCTTTCCTAGCCTCTTTTCCTCCGGGCAGCCGGCTTGAGCTGATGTGAAGTGTTGGTGGGCAAATCATCCAGAGAAGCGTCGCAATGCTTCTGGGCTGTTAGCAAGAGCTTTCCTTGCTGAGCCTTTTCACGTTGGAGATTAGCTGGACATTTGCCGGTTTAGTGCCTTGTTTCTTCTGCGCAGCTTGCACAAAGCTCATTGCGGCTTTCGCGGTTCGAGTTGTGCATCGCCGGAGCTCTGCGGGAAAGAGCGAGAGAAGAGCCGCGAAAGCTCCGAGTGCGGCCAGCTCGCGTGTAGCCGCGAATGTGCGCTGTTCGCCGGCTGGAGGGCGACTGCCTTCTGCGCGGCTGCTTCCAAGTTGACGGTAACTGCCAGCGTGCTAGCTGTGTAGGACAGTGAAGAGGCTGACGCGTGTGTGTCCGTAGAGCTGCTAGAAAGCGTACGTGACGAGCAGGAAGGGCTTTCAGAGCAGCCGGTTCTCGTCTTGCACAGTCGCCACACATCCGCACTTTTAGTGCCTCAGAACCCCGGACAGCTTGCAAAACACGGCTGTAACTGTCCCAGCGCAAGCTGTTCAGGAAAGCACAGAAACGCGATGTTCGCGTGCTTTTAGCGCTGCTCGCAAGAAGCCTCCGGAGCAGGCACTTCTCGTGCAGCAACAACCGTGCCTGCTACGATCTTTCCTAGCCTCTTTTCCTCCGGGCAGCCGGCTTGAGCTGATGTGAAGTGTTGGTGGGCAAATCATCCAGAGAAGCGTCGCAATGCTTCTGGGCTGTTAGCAAGAGCTTTCCTTGCTGAGCCTTTTCACGTTGGAGATTAGCTGGACATTTGCCGGTTTAGTGCCTTGTTTCTTCTGCGCAGCTTGCACAAAGCTCATTGCGGCTTTCGCGGTTCGAGTTGTGCATCGCCGGAGCTCTGCGGGAAAGAGCGAGAGAAGAGCCGCGAAAGCTCCGAGTGCGGCCAGCTCGCGTGTAGCCGCGAATGTGCGCTGTTCGCCGGTTGCAGGGCGACTGCCTTCTGCGCGGCTGCTTCCAAGTTGACGGTAACTGCCAGCGTGCTAGCTGTGTAGGACAGTGAAGAGGCTGACGCGTGTGTGTCCGTAGAGCTGCTAGAAAGCGTACGTGACGAGCAGGAAGGGCTTTCAGAGCAGCCGGTTCTCGTCTTGCACAGTCGCCACACATCCGCACTTTTAGTGCCTCAGAACCCCGGACAGCTTGCAAAACACGGCTGTAACTGTCCCAGCGCAAGCTGTTCAGGAAAGCACAGAAACGCGATGTTCGCGTGCTTTTAGCGCTGCTCGCAAGAAGCCTCCGGAGCAGGCACTTCTCGTGCAGCAACAACCGTGCCTGCTACGATCTTTCCTAGCCTCTTTTCCTCCGGGCAGCCGGCTTGAGCTGATGTGAAGTGTTGGTGGGCAAATCATCCAGAGAAGCGTCGCAATGCTTCTGGGCTGTTAGCAAGAGCTTTCCTTGCTGAGCCTTTTCACGTTGGAGATTAGCTGGACATTTGCCGGTTTAGTGCCTTGTTTCTTCTGCGCAGCTTGCACAAAGCTCATTGCGGCTTTCGCGGTTCGAGTTGTGCATCGCCGGAGCTCTGCGGGAAAGAGCGAGAGAAGAGCCGCGAAAGCTCCGAGTGCGGCCAGCTCGCGTGTAGCCGCGAATGTGCGCTGTTCGCCGGCTGGAGGGCGACTGCCTTCTGCGCGGCTGCTTCCAAGTTGACGGTAACTGCCAGCGTGCTAGCTGTGTAGGACAGTGAAGAGGCTGACGCGTGTGTGTCCGTAGAGCTGCTAGAAAGCGTACGTGACGAGCAGGAAGGGCTTTCAGAGCAGCCGGTTCTCGTCTTGGACAGTCGCCACACATCCGCACTTTTAGTGCCTCAGAACCCCGGACAGCTTGCAAAACACGGCTGTAACTGTCCCAGCGCAAGCTGTTCAGGAAAGCACAGAAACGCGATGTTCGCGTGCTTTTAGCGCTGCTCGCAAGAAGCCTCCGGAGCAGGCACTTCTCGTGCAGCAACAACCGTGCCTGCTACGATCTTTCCTAGCCTCTTTTCCTCCGGGCAGCCGGCTTGAGCTGATGTGAAGTGTTGGTGGGCAAATCATCCAGAGAAGCGTCGCAATGCTTCTGGGCTGTTAGCAAGAGCTTTCCTTGCTGAGCCTTTTCACGTTGGAGATTAGCTGGACATTTGCCGGTTTAGTGCCTTGTTTCTTCTGCGCAGCTTGCACAAAGCTCATTGCGGCTTTCGCGGTTCGAGTTGTGCATCGCCGGAGCTCTGCGGGAAAGAGCGAGAGAAGAGCCGCGAAAGCTCCGAGTGCGGCCAGCTCGCGTGTAGCCGCGAATGTGCGCTGTTCGCCGGTTGCAGGGCGACTGCCTTCTGCGCGGCTGCTTCCAAGTTGACGGTAACTGCCAGCGTGCTAGCTGTGTAGGACAGTGAAGAGGCTGACGCGTGTGTGTCCGTAGAGCTGCTAGAAAGCGTACGTGACGAGCAGGAAGGGCTTTCAGAGCAGCCGGTTCTCGTCTTGCACAGTCGCCACACATCCGCACTTTTAGTGCCTCAGAACCCCGGACAGCTTGCAAAACACGGCTGTAACTGTCCCAGCGCAAGCTGTTCAGGAAAGCACAGAAACGCGATGTTCGCGTGCTTTTAGCGCTGCTCGCAAGAAGCCTCCGGAGCAGGCACTTCTCGTGCAGCAACAACCGTGCCTGCTACGATCTTTCCTAGCCTCTTTTCCTCCGGGCAGCCGGCTTGAGCTGATGTGAAGTGTTGGTGGGCAAATCATCCAGAGAAGCGTCGCAATGCTTCTGGGCTGTTAGCAAGAGCTTTCCTTGCTGAGCCTTTTCACGTTGGAGATTAGCTGGACATTTGCCGGTTTAGTGCCTTGTTTCTTCTGCGCAGCTTGCACAAAGCTCATTGCGGCTTTCGCGGTTCGAGTTGTGCATCGCCGGAGCTCTGCGGGAAAGAGCGAGAGAAGAGCCGCGAAAGCTCCGAGTGCGGCCAGCTCGCGTGTAGCCGCGAATGTGCGCTGTTCGCCGGCTGGAGGGCGACTGCCTTCTGCGCGGCTGCTTCCAAGTTGACGGTAACTGCCAGCGTGCTAGCTGTGTAGGACAGTGAAGAGGCTGACGCGTGTGTGTCCGTAGAGCTGCTAGAAAGCGTACGTGACGAGCAGGAAGGGCTTTCAGAGCAGCCGGTTCTCGTCTTGGACAGTCGCCACACATCCGCACTTTTAGTGCCTCAGAACCCCGGACAGCTTGCAAAACACGGCTGTAACTGTCCCAGCGCAAGCTGTTCAGGAAAGCACAGAAACGCGATGTTCGCGTGCTTTTAGCGCTGCTCGCAAGAAGCCTCCGGAGCAGGCACTTCTCGTGCAGCAACAACCGTGCCTGCTACGATCTTTCCTAGCCTCTTTTCCTCCGGGCAGCCGGCTTGAGCTGATGTGAAGTGTTGGTGGGCAAATCATCCAGAGAAGCGTCGCAATGCTTCTGGGCTGTTAGCAAGAGCTTTCCTTGCTGAGCCTTTTCACGTTGGAGATTAGCTGGACATTTGCCGGTTTAGTGCCTTGTTTCTTCTGCGCAGCTTGCACAAAGCTCATTGCGGCTTTCGCGGTTCGAGTTGTGCATCGCCGGAGCTCTGCGGGAAAGAGCGAGAGAAGAGCCGCGAAAGCTCCGAGTGCGGCCAGCTCGCGTGTAGCCGCGAATGTGCGCTGTTCGCCGGTTGCAGGGCGACTGCCTTCTGCGCGGCTGCTTCCAAGTTGACGGTAACTGCCAGCGTGCTAGCTGTGTAGGACAGTGAAGAGGCTGACGCGTGTGTGTCCGTAGAGCTGCTAGAAAGCGTACGTGACGAGCAGGAAGGGCTTTCAGAGCAGCCGGTTCTCGTCTTGCACAGTCGCCACACATCCGCACTTTTAGTGCCTCAGAACCCCGGACAGCTTGCAAAACACGGCTGTAACTGTCCCAGCGCAAGCTGTTCAGGAAAGCACAGAAACGCGATGTTCGCGTGCTTTTAGCGCTGCTCGCAAGAAGCCTCCGGAGCAGGCACTTCTCGTGCAGCAACAACCGTGCCTGCTACGATCTTTCCTAGCCTCTTTTCCTCCGGGCAGCCGGCTTGAGCTGATGTGAAGTGTTGGTGGGCAAATCATCCAGAGAAGCGTCGCAATGCTTCTGGGCTGTTAGCAAGAGCTTTCCTTGCTGAGCCTTTTCACGTTGGAGATTAGCTGGACATTTGCCGGTTTAGTGCCTTGTTTCTTCTGCGCAGCTTGCACAAAGCTCATTGCGGCTTTCGCGGTTCGAGTTGTGCATCGCCGGAGCTCTGCGGGAAAGAGCGAGAGAAGAGCCGCGAAAGCTCCGAGTGCGGCCAGCTCGCGTGTAGCCGCGAATGTGCGCTGTTCGCCGGCTGGAGGGCGAGTGCCTTCTGCGCGGCTGCTTCCAAGTTGACGGTAACTGCCAGCGTGCTAGCTGTGTAGGACAGTGAAGAGGCTGACACGTGTGTGTCCGTAGAGCTGCTAGAAAGCGTACGTGACGAGCAGGAAGGGCTTTCAGAGCAGCCGGTTCTCGTCTTGCACAGTCGCCACACATCCGCACTTTTAGTGCCTCAGAACCCCGGACAGCTTGCAAAACACGGCTGTAACTGTCCCAGCGCAAGCTGTTCAGGAAAGCACAGAAACGCGATGTTCGCGTGCTTTTAGCGCTGCTCGCAAGAAGCCTCCGGAGCAGGCACTTCTCGTGCAGCAACAACCGTGCCTGCTACGATCTTTCCTAGCCTCTTTTCCTCCGGGCAGCCGGCTTGAGCTGATGTGAAGTGTTGGTGGGCAAATCATCCAGAGAAGAGTCGCAATGCTTCTGGGCTGTTAGCAAGAGCTTTCCTTGCTGAGCCTTTTCACGTTGGAGATTAGCTGGACATTTGCCGGTTTAGTGCCTTGTTTCTTCTGCGCAGCTTGCACAAAGCTCATTGCGGCTTTCGCGGTTCGAGTTGTGCATCGCCGGAGCTCTGCGGGAAAGAGCGAGAGAAGAGCCGCGAAAGCTCCGAGTGCGGCCAGCTCGCGTGTAGCCGCGAATGTGCGCTGTTCGCCGGTTGCAGGGCGACTGCCTTCTGCGCGGCTGCTTCCAAGTTGACGGTAACTGCCAGCGTGCTAGCTGTGTAGGACAGTGAAGAGGCTGACGCGTGTGTGTCCGTAGAGCTGCTAGAAAGCGTACGTGACGAGCAGGAAGGGCTTTCAGAGCAGCCGGTTCTCGTCTTGCACAGTCGCCACACATCCGCACTTTTAGTGCCTCAGAACCCCGGACAGCTTGCAAAACACGGCTGTAACTGTCCCAGCGCAAGCTGTTCAGGAAAGCACAGAAACGCGATGTTCGCGTGCTTTTAGCGCTGCTCGCAAGAAGCCTCCGGAGCAGGCACTTCTCGTGCAGCAACAACCGTGCCTGCTACGATCTTTCCTAGCCTCTTTTCCTCCGGGCAGCCGGCTTGAGCTGATGTGAAGTGTTGGTGGGCAAATCATCCAGAGAAGCGTCGCAATGCTTCTGGGCTGTTAGCAAGAGCTTTCCTTGCTGAGCCTTTTCACGTTGGAGATTAGCTGGACATTTGCCGGTTTAGTGCCTTGTTTCTTCTGCGCAGCTTGCACAAAGCTCATTGCGGCTTTCGCGGTTCGAGTTGTGCATCGCCGGAGCTCTGCGGGAAAGAGCGAGAGAAGAGCCGCGAAAGCTCCGAGTGCGGCCAGCTCGCGTGTAGCCGCGAATGTGCGCTGTTCGCCGGTTGCAGGGCGAGTGCCTTCTGCGCGGCTGCTTCCAAGTTGACGGTAACTGCCAGCGTGCTAGCTGTGTAGGACAGTGAAGAGGCTGACGCGTGTGTGTCCGTAGAGCTGCTAGAAAGCGTACGTGACGAGCAGGAAGGGCTTTCAGAGCAGCCGGTTCTCGTCTTGCACAGTCGCCACACATCCGCACTTTTAGTGCCTCAGAACCCCGGACAGCTTGCAAAACACGGCTGTAACTGTCCCAGCGCAAGCTGTTCAGGAAAGCACAGAAACGCGATGTTCGCGTGCTTTTAGCGCTGCTCGCAAGAAGCCTCCGGAGCAGGCACTTCTCGTGCAGCAACAACCGTGCCTGCTACGATCTTTCCTAGCCTCTTTTCCTCCGGGCAGCCGGCTTGAGCTGATGTGAAGTGTTGGTGGGCAAATCATCCAGAGAAGCGTCGCAATGCTTCTGGGCTGTTAGCAAGAGCTTTCCTTGCTGAGCCTTTTCACGTTGGAGATTAGCTGGACATTTGCCGGTTTAGTGCCTTGTTTCTTCTGCGCAGCTTGCACAAAGCTCATTGCGGCTTTCGCGGTTCGAGTTGTGCATCGCCGGAGCTCTGCGGGAAAGAGCGAGAGAAGAGCCGCGAAAGCTCCGAGTGCGGCCAGCTCGCGTGTAGCCGCGAATGTGCGCTGTTCGCCGGTTGCAGGGCGACTGCCTTCTGCGCGGCTGCTTCCAAGTTGACGGTAACTGCCAGCGTGCTAGCTGTGTAGGACAGTGAAGAGGCTGACGCGTGTGTGTCCGTAGAGCTGCTAGAAAGCGTACGTGACGAGCAGGAAGGGCTTTCAGAGCAGCCGGTTCTCGTCTTGCACAGTCGCCACACATCCGCACTTTTAGTGCCTCAGAACCCCGGACAGCTTGCAAAACACGGCTGTAACTGTCCCAGCGCAAGCTGTTCAGGAAAGCACAGAAACGCGATGTTCGCGTGCTTTTAGCGCTGCTCGCAAGAAGCCTCCGGAGCAGGCACTTCTCGTGCAGCAACAACCGTGCCTGCTACGATCTTTCCTAGCCTCTTTTCCTCCGGGCAGCCGGCTTGAACTGATGTGAAATGTTGGTGGGCAAATCATCCAGAGAAGCGTCGCAATGCTTCTGGGCTGTTAGCAAGAGCTTTCCTTGCTGAGCCTTTTCACGTTGGAGATTAGCTGGACATTTGCCGGTTTAGTGCCTTGTTTCTTCTGCGCAGCTTGCACAAAGCTCATTGCGGCTTTCGCGGTTCGAGTTGTGCATCGCCGGAGCTCTGCGGGAAAGAGCGAGAGAAGAGCCGCGAAAGCTCCGAGTGCGGCCAGCTCGCGTGTAGCCGCGAATGTGCGCTGTTCGCCGGTTGCAGGGCGAGTGCCTTCTGCGCGGCTGCTTCCAAGTTGACGGTAACTGCCAGCGTGCTAGCTGTGTAGGACAGTGAAGAGGCTGACGCGTGTGTGTCCGTAGAGCTGCTAGAAAGCGTACGTGACGAGCAGGAAGGGCTTTCAGAGCAGCCGGTTCTCGTCTTGCACAGTCGCCACACATCCGCACTTTTAGTGCCTCAGAACCCCGGACAGCTTGCAAAACACGGCTGTAACTGTCCCAGCGCAAGCTGTTCAGGAAAGCACAGAAACGCGATGTTCGCGTGCTTTTAGCGCTGCTCGCAAGAAGCCTCCGGAGCAGGCACTTCTCGTGCAGCAACAACCGTGCCTGCTACGATCTTTCCTAGCCTCTTTTCCTCCGGGCAGCCGGCTTGAGCTGATGTGAAGTGTTGGTGGGCAAATCATCCAGAGAAGCGTCGCAATGCTTCTGGGCTGTTAGCAAGAGCTTTCCTTGCTGAGCCTTTTCACGTTGGAGATTAGCTGGACATTTGCCGGTTTAGTGCCTTGTTTCTTCTGCGCAGCTTGCACAAAGCTCATTGCGGCTTTCGCGGTTCGAGTTGTGCATCGCCGGAGCTCTGCGGGAAAGAGCGAGAGAAGAGCCGGGAAAGCTCCGAGTGCGGCCAGCTCGCGTGTAGCCGCGATGATGCGCTGTTCGCCGGTTGCAGGGCGACTGCCTTCTGCGCGGCTGCTTCCAAGTTGACGGTAACTGCCAGCGTGCTAGCTGTGTAGGACAGTGAAGAGGCTGACGCGTGTGTGTCCGTAGAGCTGCTAGAAAGCGTACGTGAAGAGCAGGAAGGGCTTTCAGAGCAGCCGGTTCTCGTCTTGCACAGTCGCCACACATCCGCACTTTTAGTGCCTCAGAACCCCGGACAGCTTGCAAAACGCGGCTGTAACTGTCCCAGCGCAAGCTGTTCAGGAAAGCACAGAAACGCGATGTTCGCGTGCTTTTAGCGCTGCTCGCAAGAAGCCTCCGGAGCAGGCACTTCTCGTGCCCCACAGTTTTGAGGAATCAGCTAGCAAAGGACTTGGAATCATGGGAACCACCTTCAGAAGAAGGGAAGGTGTTACAGTATGTAGACAACCTTCTTATTGCAACCAGAACCAAAGAATCCTGTGTCATTTGGACCGTGAGTCTGTTAAATTTCCTGGGACTACAGGGATATCGGGTTTCTAAGAAAAAGGCACAGGCGTTGTTACAACCCCAGGTCACGTACCTGGGGTACGAGATCCGTGCCGGACAACGGATCCTAGGACAAGCCCGGAAAGAGGCCATATGCCAAAGCCCCCGACCACAAACTATAAAGGAACTACGGACATTCTTAGGAATGACAGGGTGGTGCCAACTTTGGATATGTGATTATGGTCTGCCTGTTTAAGCCACTCTATTCCCTGATAGCAGCTAACCAAAAGGATCTCCAGTGGGATGCTGAGTCAGATCGAGCCTTCCATCAGCTGAAGAAAGCCCTGATGTCGGCATCAGCATTGGGACTTCCTGATGTGAGTAAGCCATTTTTTCTATTTTCCCACGAAAAACAAGGAATGGCACTAGGAATATTGGCACAAGATTTGGGACCATACAGACGGGCGGTAGCATACTTCTCCAAACAGCTGGATGCCGCTGCGAAAGGGTGGCTGTTCTGGTTTTGTTAGTGGGGGGGTGCTAAGGTGGTAGCTTCTGTAGGAAACTGCTAGAAGTCGCTCCCCTTTGTTCAGTGGACTTGGCCGGGCCTAGGGCGGACCCACTGCTGGCCAAGGCCGAGCCAATTGGTAGCAGAATGTTCTGTGATAATGCCTCTGCTATAACATATTTAAGAAGGGGGAAACAGAAAAAAAAAAAGGGAGAGATGTGAAGCAGCTGAGCGGGGGGCAGAGAGGGGGAAGCGCGAGCCTTGTGGGCCTTGCAGGCCTCACCCTCTGGCCTCCCGCCGGGCAGCCAACTGGGCCCAACTCGGCCCGGCCTGGCTGCAAGAAGTGGAGAGGAGCAGTTGAAGTGAATAAGATGTAAAAAGGATCCTGAGAGGCGTCTGCCAGCCTGTTGCGAGGAACGGCTGCAGACGCCAAGGTCAGTGAAGAAGGAGGGGGAGGAGTAATATGGCTTCTGGCCAAGATTCCTCTGCAACTCGTGGTGACGACCATGGTGGAGCAGGTTGTCCCCCTGCAGCCCATGGAGGTCCACGGAGGGGCAGAGGTCCACCTGCAGCCTGTGGAGGACCCCACGCCGGAACAGGTAGAGGCCTGAAGGAGACTGTGCCCCGTGGAGGGCCCGCTGGGACAGCTGTTCTAGAGGGACTGCACCCTGTGGAAGAGATGACCCATGCCGGGGCAGTTTCACGGAGGACTGTGGCCCGTGGGAGGGACCCCACGCTGGAGCAGAGGAGGAATGCAAGTAGTTCTTCCCCCAACGATGACACAGAGGCGTAAAACAACGCGTGATGAACTGACTGCGACCCCCATTCCCCCCCCCCCGCCCCCGACCCCCCCTCCATGCTGCTCGGGAGGGGAAGGTAGTAGAGATAATGTTAAGCCCGGGAAGAGGGAGGAGTGGGGGGAGGTTATCTTGTTCCCTGTCTCATTCTCCTGCTAGTTTTAGAAATAAATGAGTGTTTTTCCCCAAGTCGAGTCTGTTTTGCCTGTAACGGTAACTTTACAAATTTCTTCCCGTCCTTATCTCAAACCTCGAGCCGTTTTTCTTATATCATCTCCCCCTATTCTCTCGGAGGGTGGGGGGAGCGAGAGAGAGACTGTGTAGTCTGGTCCTGATCAGGGCTGAACTGCGACAGTGGCCCAGCTGTCTGAGAGCAGTAGCAGCTGTCATTCTAAACATTCAAGAAGCCTGAAAGTTCACTCTAGGCCAGAAAATGACTGTCCTAGTTTCCCAGACTGTATCTGCGGTCCTTGAAGCAAAAGGAGGGCATTGGCTTTCCCCACAAAGGTTCCTGAAATATCAAGCTATAATGGTTGAACAGGATGATGTTGAAATCGTGACCACAAACATCATCAATCCGGCCTCATTCCTTGATGGGAACATCGGGGAGCCGGTGAGTCATGACTGCTTGGAAACAATTGAAACCATGTATTCTAGTCGAACGGATCTTAAAGATGTCCCTGTCGATGGAGCCGAACATTGGTTCACCGATGGAAGCAGCTATATGTTAAATGGAAGGCGACATTCCGGATATGCTGTTACCACTTTTGAAAAGGTGATAGAGTCCAGGCCACTATCAGCCGACGTCTCAGCCCAAAAGGCCGAGATCATAGCCCTTACCTGAGCCCTGGAGAGAGCCCAGGGAAGGACTGTAAACATTTGGACTGACCCTAAATATGCCTTTGGGGTGGTACATGCCCATGGAGCAATATGGAAGGAAAGAGGACTGTTAAATTCTCATGGAAAAACCATCAAACACGCAGAAGGGATTTTGAAAATCCTGAATGCAGTCCAGCTTCCCAAAAAGGTGGCAATTATGCATATTAAAGCACACCAGAAAGTGAGCACAGAATTGGAAAGAGGAAATGAGCTGGCAGATAGGGAAGCAAAACAAGCAGCTAGAGAAACAATCAAGGTAGAGGGTGCGCTAATACCTGATGGACAGGTATTTCTAGAAGGTAAACCAGAATACACAAAGGAAGTCGGCAAACTTATTAATGATCTAAAGGGGTCATATAATGAGGAAGGGTGGGCCAATTACTACCCCTCACACGGGAGGGTAGTAATTCCCTCCTACATGATATGGTCAGTAGTCCGAGAAGAACATAGAAAAAGACACTGGGGGGAGGGGGGGGCAGAAGCCCTATATAAAGATCTCATCAGGAACATAATAGCGTGAAACTTAGACACTACCGTTAGACAAGTAACTCAACAATGTGATCTTTGTCTCCAGACTAATCCTAAAGTTGTAAAAGGGCCGAAACTTGAAAAAATCGGAAAGGGGAATGGTCCGGGACAACGTTGGCAGATTGATTTCTCAGAACTCCCTAGAAAAGGGGGGTATCGATACTTATTAGTACTTACGGATACCTTTTCAGGCTGGCCAGAAGCTTTCCCGTGCGGAACTGCTAAAGCCTGGGAAGTAACCAAAATACTGCTCCAGGAAATAGTACCTAGGTTTGGAGTCGCAGCAGTAATGTCATCGGATAGAGGACCACATTTTGTGTCCAGAATAGTACAAGCAATTAGCCACCATCTAGGGATAGAGTGGCAATTACATATCTCTTACCGACCACAATCAAGTGGCCAGGTGGAGAAAATGAATCACCCAATCAAACAACAGATTGTCAAGTTGGGTCAGGAAACTAATCTAACTTTACCATTAGCTCTTATACGAATACGAACCAGACCAAGAGCAAGAGAAGGGCTTAGTCCATTCGAAATTCTATATGGACGACCCTATGGGGTACAAAAGGGAACGTCTTCACAAATTGGTGAAGAAATAATGACCTCCTATATGGTGGCACTAAACAAACAATTAAAAAGAATTGAAAAACATGCAATGGGAACACGTCGTAGGGGTCTGGATGGGCCTGTTCACGATATACAACCAGGGGACTATGTATATGTTAAGTCTCTTACAGAAAAAACTCTGGAACCACAGTGGGCCGGACCTTTTCAAGTCCTCCTCTCCACCTACACGGCAATTAAGGTAAAGGGACAGAACTCCTGGATACACCATACTCGGATCAAGAGAGCCTCTGCAACCTTGTGGAAAGTAACTCCAGACAACAACGAAGACTTGAGACTTAAACTCGTTCGAACGGATAAGGGCGGGAACAGTGCAGTAGTGAACCGGAGGGACACCACAGCAAACGATACCGGACAAAGAAACCGGGACCGGCCAGTAACTAATCTCGCCCAAATCTGTCATCGGTACAGTTTATATCTTATTTGTCATTTTATTATAGGAAATATAAAACCCATTTTAGCAGGTCACCAAAGGCAGTACATTATCTACAGAAGTAGCTGTACTAATCCACTAGACCAACTAAATCCTAAAATGACCAATTGTTTAATTGGAATTGTGATTGGGCTTACAATATTTTCCTGCATCTTACCACCAACTTGTAATCAAAAGGACACCAAATGGCCGTGGTCTCACGCCTCCCTTGGGTTTACAGGAAGCATGGGACCACCTTTTAAACGGTCGGGCTTAAACTTGGCCACTGTGGTTATGCACAAAATGGAAATGTACTCAGGGCATGAGTGGGGCTGGGACAGAGGCAACAGGGATCCTTAATACTATGGTGCGCCCCGTTGTGATCTTATTGATTAGCTTAGGGGTTTTATTACTATTAACTATTGTGCTGTACCTATGGGTTTGGAGAATGTTTAAGAAAGTAACACTGTCGTAGTTCAGCCCCGATCAGGACCAGACTACGCAGTCTCTCTCTCACTCCTCCCACCCTCCGAGAGAACAGGGGGAGATAATGTAAGGAAAAACGGCTCGAGGTTTGAGATAAGGACAGGGAGAAATCCTTAAATTTACCGTCACGGGCAAAACAGACTCGACTTGGGGAAAACTATTCATTTATTACTACAAACAGCAAGATAATGAGACAGAGAACAAGATAACCTCCCTCCACCCCTCCCTCTTCCCAAGCTTAACATCGAGCGATATAAAACCGGGAAGGGGGCAGGGCCACCCGGTTTTTCACTGAGGGGGCGGGGCCATCGCGGCTGCACCCCCCGCCTAGGCCCCGCCCCCCTCCCCCGGCCAGGCGGCGTTCACTGGAAGGGGCTGCACGACAAGGACGACGCCGGCGCCTACGCCATGGCCAGCGTCTCCGGCAGCGACGAGGGCTGAGCCCCCGCGGACGGCCCCGTGCCGGGAGGAAGCCCCGCCCACCCCCTTCCTCCGAGGAAGAGGAGGGGACGGCGCTGCTTTGCCAGCGCGGCATGGGCCACGAGTAAAAACTCCCCTGGGCCCCTTCCCGCCTCTCATCTCTGCCCAGCGTTCTGTCCCAAGATGGCCGCCGTGGGCGGGGCCATCGCGGGTCTTGAGAGCTCAACCAGGTTGGCCAACCCAACGTGGCCCCGCCCATAAGCTGGGGGGGTGGGGGGCGGAGCTCACTCGGGTCTCACCTTGCCGCCATTGGACACCGGAGGTCTTCCCTCGCCGCCATTGGGTGTCTCGGGTCGTCCCTCGCCGCGATTGGGTGTCTCGGGTCCTCCCTCGCCGTGGGTGGGGCGACCCCCAAAATGGCCTCCTTGCCCCACAAAATGCGCTCTCGCCCCCGAAAGTGGTCTCCTGCCCCATAACTGGGCCTTCTACCCCCCAAAATGGCGTCCTGCCCCCCAAAATGCTCTCTTGCCCCCGAAAGTGGCCCCCTGCCCCACAACTGGGCCTTCTACCCCCCCAAAATGGCATCCTGCCCCCATAAAATGGCGTCCTGCTGTTATAGTTTATCTGCCCTCTTTGTCCAATTAACTGACAGAGATTGGCCAATTAAAAATTTGGTTTATTAAAGCAAGCGACCAGTAAGCAAAACAGCGCTGGGCGGCCGGGGAGTCTCCTGCTCCGCCAACGGCGCGCGCCGAGATAGCAAACCGCCCCATTCTTATACAGTAAAAACAATAAATATTCCGTTGATGCTTATACATATTCATTACCTAAACCCACCTACTCTCGCTTCGTATGCTAATTAGCTTATCAGTCCTTCGCGCTTGCGCAAATTCTCCCAGGAATTGTGGGCGAGGGTCTTCGGGGGTCTTTTGGGAGGAAGGCCGTAGGTCTTCTTCACGGTGTACTTTTCACCTTTGCCTGGAATGTGCTGTTCCCACAAGTTGGCAGTGTCCTTATCAGTCTGAGCCGATTCGTGTCCTTCTTGAACAAGGAGATTTATGTGATGGGTGCCATCCTGTTCTCGAATCCTTGCTCCTTTTAATCACTCCCTCCCTCCCTCGAGATAATGTGAGACTGTTTCTTGCTCCAAACCAGACTTCCCCCTCCCACTAATTGCTTCTTCAAACTATATGGTTAGAAAGTTACTGGTTTTATACCCTTCATCTTTATGAGCCCCCCCCGCTCCCTCCTTTCGCAGTCCTGCATGCCGTTTTTACATAGCCAGGTGCCTGTGGCTGACCTTGTGTATTTAATGTAACTTTCTTGTGGCCGACTTTGTGTATTTCATATAACTCTCCATTGTTCTGACAAGGTTTGATGAACAAACAGCTCACAGTTTATTACAATCCCCCCTTTTTCTTTTCACTATTTTGTTCATCAAATCGCTTAAGCACCTGCTGGCTCAAAATGAGGGTCTCCTCCACCTCCGGTATTCCTCCCAGAGGTTCATGCTTGGCTCTCATAAGCATCAAATGAGCTGCTTCCAATCTGTTTTTTACAATTGTAACTACTCTATTGAATATACAGGGTCCAAAAGTTAATACCAGTATTAATATAATCAAGGGTCCTGCAATGGTAGATAGTAATGCGGTAAGCCAAGGAGAGTGGTTAAACCAGGACTCATACCAGCTTTGTTGCGTTTCTTGTTCTCGTTTTCGTTTTTCTAGGCCTTCCCGAAGTTTTGTCATAGTATCCCTTACAATCCCTGTGTGATCAGCATATACACAACATTGTTCTCCCAAGGCAGCACATAGCCCACCTTGTTGTAGAAACATTAAATCTAACCCCCTTCGGTTTTGTAGCACCACATAATGATATGTGATCATTATGATCTAACAGATAATGATCTAACAGATTTTTCCAAGGCAGTTATTGATTGTTCAATTCTTACCAAGTCTTCGTCTACTGCTATTCTAAGTGATTGAAATTTCTGATTTTGTTGGACCAATGACGTTATTCCTGTGCCCGCGCCTGTTGCTCCTACAGCTATCAAAGTGGCTATTGTCAAAGCCGTAAAGGTAAATGGTTCTCGTTTCTGTAAGTGGTGACTCTGGGTATTCTGGTTATTATGCACAAATTCCTCAGGGTGGTATATGATCCGGGGGATTATCATCACTTGGATGCAATATTCCTCATATTCGTTGAACAATTTAAGAGATAAACAGGGAGTGATTCCAGTTTTGGAGCAGATCCATTTGGTGTTACGGGCTGGTATTAGCCAATCAGCAGGGGGCTTCCCTTTCAGGGAAGCTCTTATCTTGCATAATTTATTTTTCTCTGGGGGTACATTCCCAATACATCTCCCTTGTCCCGATACATGTTGCATCGTCAGGCCTGGTTTTCGACCTTCAGAATCCCATAAACATTGTGTTGGGTTTGAACCATTTACCCTTTTCGCCTTTGAGTGGATGCCTATTGCCTCATAGAAGGGAGGTCTAGTATCGCAACACACCCAGCAATGTTTGTGTTTGTGTGGTTTGTGTGATTTAATTTGGGTTTGTGTGGTTTAATACCAGGTAACTGGCTTGCATCAGTTTCCAAAGAGGGTTATCCCCAGAGTTTTCGTCAGGGGTTTGGATGGCTTGGGTACTATTCATTACAATAACTTTCGTTACATCACCCTCTGTTTCCTTGACCAAACTATCAGTCAATGTCTGGTCGGGGTCTGTTTTCTTAGCCAAATCATCAGTCAGGACCTGCTTGGGGCCTACTGGCAGTGGATCATTCGAGGCTGGTTTCTTTTTAATGTGTATTAGCCCACCTCTATCTTGCCCTAGTTCCTTATTATAACGAACTCCCCAAGTTCTTCCTACTAGCCAGCTAGGGTCCTGAGGTCGGGTCACATTCAAGTGCCAGTAGTTGCAACTCCACTTTGCGATACTGACAGACCCACTTCTATCCAGTGTACGTACCACTTGCGGCTTACATCCATAAGGGGCCCAAGATACCTTCAAGAAGGGATCTTTTCCAGGCTCTGGAATCCACCGGTTAGCAATTGTTTCACAACCCCAGTATGCGCAAAAATGTTGTCCTGGTTGGTTACAATACGATTTCCCAGGGTTAGAGCTCGGGCATAGATAAAATGGTGTACCTTCATTTTTACACGCTCCATCTACTGGCGCTAACTGACACAGAGTGGTCTTAAAGGCAGGGGCCCCTGGAGTTATTATAGTTTGTATGACTTTATCATCATCAATGCCCACTTGATGCAGTGTCCATTCGAATGGCTGATGAGCTTGGTGGCTCCGTTTCCCCCATGTTTGTGGTAACATTAAAAACAGAATAGTCAGGACGTACCGAAAAGGGTGAAGCCTCCAATTTTGTTTTAAGCCAATTTGACTAGTGCCTTTTTCCCATTTGGAACCTCGGGGCCTTTTCACTTGGAGGGCCTTTAAATCATCTGCAGTGACAGGGGTCAGTTCTCCACAGCACCTTGTCCCTCCACCTCGCTCGTCAACTCGGTTGCTTCGAGCTACGAGGAATGTCATCTTCTTGGTGGCAAGGACAATCTTCAGGAGAAATGTGACAGTGAATCGGCCCTCACTTATTTATTTTCTGTTCGGCTCCCGATTCTCCTGGGAGTAGCACTTTGGTATTTTATTTTTAAATTGTTTAAACGAGGCTACTCCTGTTTTCGGCACTTCCAAAGATATGTAAGTTCCTTCCCTGCTACTACCAAACTTATTGCTACAATTAATATGAACTATGTGACACATCACTTTTCTTAAAGGCTCATATATATAATGATAATTACAATTACAACCACAATTCTGATTTCAATATAGTCCTTACGTATCCATGTATTTTCCAGGTCTCCAAGTGTGGTTCTTCTGTAAAAAAAAGGTTAACAAGCGAAGCGTCTCCGCCTTACCGATACATGTTCATTGCTCAGTTCAATTTATTAGTCTGTCTTTTTCTTCGCAGTTTTAATTTCAAGGTATTCGGGTCTCCAGAGCTCTCCCACTGCTCCTCGGAGATGGGTCCTTTTACCCGGCTGGCATGGGTCCACCCCCGTTCAGCAGTCCGGATGGCGGTTTCTGTAGTGAGTAAAACAAGATAAGGCCCTTCCCAGCGGGGAGTTAGTGAGGACTCCTTCCATGGCCTAATTAAAACGTTATCTCCAGGTTGTATATTGTGTATTGCAATGTCCAACGGAGGCCTTTGTACTGCTAAGCCTTTATCTCGCAATTGTTTCCTCATAGACATGAGTTGGATTATGTACTGTTTCAGTTGTAAATTTTCAGCCTGGGGATGATCTCGGGGAACCTCCAAATCATAAGGCATTCCATATAACATTTCGAAAGGGGAGATTCCCACATCCGTGTGAGGTTGGATTCTAATATTTAATAAGGCTAAGGGAAGGCATTTTACCCAAGATAATTTGGTCTCCATCATTAATTTGGTCAGTTGTTTCTTTATCTCACCGTTTACCCGCTCTATTTTTCCCGAACTCTGTGGGTGCCAGGGTGTATGATATTCCCACTTGGTCCCCAAAGCAGTAAAAACTTCTTTTATGATTTTTGAAGCAAAATGTGGTCCCCTATCAGAGTCAATAGTTTCAATAGAGCCATACCTAGGTATCACATTTTCAAGCAATAGTTTTGTCACCGTTTGGGCAGTGGCCCTGACTGTTGGAAATGCTTCTACAAAGTGTGTTAAATGATCTATTATTACCAACAAATATCTATACCTGCCTACTTTCGGTAGTTCGGTGAAGTCTATCTGAATTTTGGCGAAGGGTCGGTGAGCCAAATCTCTTCCCCCTAATGGTCTTTCTCTTAATTGGTGCTTGTTCACTTTTTGGCAAATTAGGCAATCTCCAATTATTCTTTTTGCTATATTATATACCCCAATGCAAGCATATTTTATGGCAAATTGATCTACTAGTGCTTGAACCCCCCAGTGGGTGTTTTCATGGTACTTGCGCATGATTCTTATAGCCATAGTTTTTGAAATGACCTCTCGTCCATCAGGAAGTTCCCACTCTCCAGATTTGACTTCCCTTGCCCCCATTCGGACTAACTTGTCTTTCTCCTGCACAGTGAAGCTGTACAGGTGGTACTCTTCCCCATGCGCACAACAAAACTGATAATTAGGATTCGCACAGCTACAATGAAGTGTGCTCTTCCAACAATCCTTGCAAGGAAACTTTCTATCTTTCTTTTCCTTGAAGATCATTAAAGCCGCTCGTTTTGCTTCTTGATCTGCTAGATTGTTTCCCCTTGTCAGTGGAGTTAATCCCCGCTGATGCCCTTTTAAATGGACCACTGCTATTCCTACCGGCCTCCGTAAAGCCTGCAAAATTTCAATTATTAACTCCTGATGAACCAATCCCTTTCCCTGGGAATTTATTAAGCCTCTTTCTTCCCAAATTTTCCCAAATGTATGCACTATTCCAAAGGCATATTTGGAATCCGTATAGACGGTGCCGATTTTTCCTTCTAATAATTGTAAAGCTCTTAAAACTGCGTATAACTCGCATGCTTGAGCCGACCAACTGGGACTCAGGGGCCCTGATTCTATTACCTTAAATGTTTTTCCATTAATTATCGCATATCCTGATTTTCTTTTCCCCTCTATTACCCGGGAAGATCCATCTACAAAAAGTTTTTCCCCATCCTCTAGCTCTTCTTCCTCCAAATCTGGTCTAATTTTGGCTTGTTCTTCAATAGTGTGCAGGCAATCATGAGTTATCTCCTCTGACGGTTCCCCGTACAGAAATTGTGCTGGATTCTGTAAACCAGTAACTTCAAGTTCTAGTTTAGGTGAAGATATCAGGATACCCTCGTACTTCAGGAGCCTGGCATCAGTAATCCACTTTTCAGCTTTCTGTTGTAAAATTCCTCTAATATTGTGGGGTGATAATACTTTCAGTTCTCCCCCAAAGGTAACTTTGTGAGCCTCTTCCACTAGCAGAGCCGCAGCCACTATAGCTTGTAGGCAGATAGGCCATCCTCTGCTTACAGGGTCTAACAATTTAGAAAGGTATCCTACAGGCTTTTTCTTCCCTGCCCATTCTTGCACTAACACCCCATATGCTGTTCCTTCATCAACATTAATAAATAAATAAAATGGTTTCTTGACATCCGGTAAACTCAAAACAGGAGTGTTTACCAAATCCATTTTTAAAACTTCCAATTGTTCATCATCATCCTTAGACCATTTTAATAGGCCATCCTTAGATATCTTAGCATATAAAAATTTTACTTTCCTACTATAGCCTTCAATCCATTGTCTACAATATCCCAAAAGGCCCAGCAATTGTCTGATCTGTCTCTTAGTTTTTGGAGCCGGCAATGATAATATGCCCTGAACTCTTTCTGGGTCTAACTTCTTAGTTCCTTTACTCAATCTGTGCCCTAAATATTTCACTTCCTTTTCGACAAATTGCAGTTTTGATTTCGACACCTTTAATCCCTGTAAACTTAAAAAATTTAACAACCTAATACTCTCCTCCCTAACTGCCTCCTCATCGCTGCCGGCCAACAGTAAATCGTCCACATACTGGACAAGGGTCACCCCCCCACCTAATTCGTACCCCCTCAATATTTGTTCTAATGCCTGTCCAAACAAATTTGGAGACTCGGTGAACCCTTGAGGTAAAACGGTCCACCGTAATTGTTGTTTTCTGTAAGTGTCCGGGTCTTCCCATTCAAAAGCAAAATAATCCCTGCAATCTTTCTTTAAGGGGCATGCCCAGAAGGCATCCTTTAAATCAATTACACTATACCACTGATCATTGGGGCCCAGCTGGCTTAAAAGTGTATGAGGGTTTGCCACTACAGGGAATCTGGTAACCGTTCATTTGTTAATTTCTCGTAAATCATGCACTAATCTGTATGTCCCATCAGGTTTCTTTACAGGTAAGATGGGGGTGTTAAAAGGGGACATGCAAGGTTCTAATATTCCTTTTTCAATTAACCTTTGAATCTCAGGTTTCAATCCCTGTCTCCCCTCCATCGGTAGGGGGTATTGTTTTATTCTCACTGGTATTTCTGGGTTTCTTATTGTCACTGAAAAAGGTTCAATATCCAATTTTCCAATGGTCTCCGGAGTGTACCATACCTCAGGGTTTATTTTCCCCTCATCAACTGTCCGTAAAGGACACAACTTAATTCTTAGTTCATTTTTTATGACTTCTAAGCCAATCCCTAATTCTATCATTAAATCTCTGCCCAATAAGTTATAGTCCGCCTCAGGCACTAACAGCAAGGACCCCACCCCAAATTTAGAATCACTTTCCAAAACCACATTTTTTATTACGGGAACCCCAAAAGGCTCTCCTTTTGCTCCAATAACTTCTACTTTCTCCGAGGATGTCCCACACCCCCGGGGCAATTTTTGAACAGTAGATCTTTCTGCTCCAGAGTCCACTAGGAACTCTATTTCTTATCGCTGGGGACCCACTTTTAATGCCAGCAACTCAAGTGCCAGCAACTCAAGCTCTTGCTGCTCCTCACCGCCCATTCCCAGCGCATCTACAGCACCACAGACATCGGGGCTCCGGGCTTTCCCTGACGAACAGGGCTTCGACCTTTACCACCAGCTGAACCTGGGCGCCCACTGAAAGTAAAACCCCGAAAAATCACGAACATCGGACAATTGCTCCCACACCGAAAGTTCCAGCCAGTCAAGCTCTTGCTGCTCCTCACCGGCCACTGGCAGCGCATCTACAGCACCACAGACATCGGGGCTCTGGGCTTTCCCTGACAAACAGGGCTTCGATGTTTACCACCAGCTGAACCTGGGCGCCCACTGAAATAAAACCCCGAAAAATCACAAACGTCGGACGATTCCTCCCACACAGAAAGTGCCAGCAACTCAAGCTCTTGCTGTTCCTCACCGGACTTTGGCAGTGCATCTACAGCACCACAGACATCACGGCTCCGGGCTTTCCCTGACCAACAGGGCTTCGACGTTTACCACCAGCTGCACCTGTGCGCCCACTGAAAAAAACCCCGAAAAATCACAAACGTTGGACGATTGCTCCCACACCAAAAGTGCCAGCCAGTCAAGCTCTTGCTGCTCCTCACCGGCCATTGGCAGCGCATCTACAGCACCACAGACATCGTGGCTCCGGGCTTTCCCTGACCAACAGGCCTTCGACATTTACCACCAGCTGCACCTGGGCGCCCACTGAAATAAAACCCCGAAAAATCACGAACGTCGGATGACTGCTCCCACACCCAAAGTGCCAGCCAGTCAAGCTCTTGCTGCTCCTCACCGGACAGTGGCAGTGCATCTACAACACCACAGACATCGGGGCTCCGGGCTTTCCCTGACCAACAGGGCTTCGACGTTTACCACTCGCTGAACCTGGGCTCCCACTGAAAATAACCCCGAAAAATCACGAACGTCGGACGATTGCTCCCACACCAAAAGTGCCAGCCAGTCAAGCTCATGCTGCTTCTAATCAGCCATTCCCAGCGCATCTACAGCGCCACAGACATCGGGGCTCCGGGCTTTCCCTGACCAACAGGGCTTCGACGTTTACCACCAGCTGCAGCTGGGCGCCCACTGAAATAAAAGCCCGAAAAATCACGAACGTCGGACGATTGCTCCCACAACGAAAGTGCCAGCCAGTCAAGCTCTTGCTGCTCCTCACCGGCCATTCCCAGCGCATCTACAGCACCACAGACATCGGGGCTCCGGGCTTTCCCTGACCAACAGGGCTACGACGTTTACCACCCTCTGCACATGGGCGCCCACTAAAAAAAATAAACGAAATATCACGAACATCAGACGATTCCTGCCACACCTTAAATGCCAGCCAGTCAAGCTCATGCTGCTTCTCACCAGCCATTCCCAGCGCATCTACAGCACCACAGACATCAGGGCTCTGGGCTTTCCCTGACCAACAGGGCTTCGACGTTTACCACCAGCTGCACCTGGGCGCCCACTGAAATAAAACCCCGAAAAATCACGAACGTCGGACAATTGCTCGCACACCGAAAGTGCCAGACAGTCAACCTCTAGCTGCTCCTCACCGGGCATTACCAGCGCATCTAAAGCACCACAGACATCGCGGCTCCGGGCTTTCCCTGACCAACAGGGCTTCGACATTTACCACCAGCTGCACATGGGCGCCCACTGAAAAAAAAACCCTAAAAAATCAAAAACGTCGGACAATTGCTCCCACACCGAAAGTGCCAGCCAGTCAAGCTCTTGCTGCTCCTCCCCAGCCATTGGCAGCGCATCCACAGCACCACAGACATCGGGGCTCCGGGCTTTCCCTGACCAACAGGCCTTCGACATTTACCACCAGCTGAACCTGGGCGCCCACTGAAAAGAACCCCGAAAAATCACGAACGTCGGACGATTGCTCCCACACCGAAATTGCCAGCCAGTCAAGCTGTAGGTGCTCCTCACCTTCCATTCCCAGCGCATCTACAGCACCACAGACATCGGGGCTCCGGGCGTTCCCTGACCAACAGGGCTTAGAAGTTTATTACCAGCTGAACCTAGGCGCCCACTGGAAAAAAAATCCCCAAATATCACGAACGTCGGACGATTGCTCTCACACCAAAAGTGCCAGCCACTCAAGCTCTTGCTACCCCTCACCGGCCATTCCCAGCGCATCTACAGCACCACAGACATCGGGGCTCCGGGCTTTCCCTGACCAACAGGGCTTCGACGTTTACCACCAGCTGCACCTGGGCTCCCACTGAAATAAAACCCCGAAAAATCACGAACGTCGGACGATTGCTCCCACACCAAAAGTGCCAGCAACTCAAGCTCTTGCTACCCCTCACCGGCCATTCCCAGCGCATCTACAGCACCACAGACATCGCGGATCCGGGCTTTCCCTGACCAACAGGGCTTCGACGTTTACCAGCAGTTGCACCTGGGCACCCACTGAAAAAAAAAACCCCCAAAATCACAAACATCAGACGATTGCTCCCACACCGAAAGTGCCAGCCAGTCAAGCTCTTTGTGCTCCTCACCGGCCATTGGCGGCGCATCTACAGCACCACAGACATCGGGGCTCCGGGCTTTCCCTGACCAACAGGGCTTTGACGTTATACCACCCGCTGCACCTCGGCACCCACTGAAAAAAATAAACGAAAAATCATGAACATCGGACGATTGCTCCCACACCGAAAGTGCCAGCAACACAAGCTCTTCCTGCTCCTGACCGCCCATTACCAGCGCATCTACAGCACCACAGACATCGGGGCTCCGGGCTTTCCCTGACCAACAGGCCTTTGACATTTACCACCAGCTGCACCTGGTTGCCCACTGAAAAAAAACCCTGAAAAATCAAAAACGTCGGACGATTGCTCCCACACCAAAAGTGCCAGACAGTCAAGCTCTTGCTGCTCCTCACCGGCCATTGGCAGCGCATCTACAGCACCACAGACATCACGGCTCCGGGCTTTCCCTGACCAACAGGGCTTCGACGTTTACCACTAGCTAAACCTGGGCTCCCACTAAAAAAAAATCCCGAAAAATCAAAAACGTCCGACGATTCCTGCCACACCGAAAGTGCCAGCCTATCAAGCTCTTGCTGCTCGTCCCCGGCCATTGGCAGCACATCTACAGCACCAAAGACATCGGGGCTCCGGGCTTTCCCTGACGAACAGGGCTTCGACGTTTACCACCAGCTGCAAATGGGCGCCCACTGAAATAAAACCCCGAAAAATAACAAACGTCGGACGATTGCTCCCACACCAAAAGTGCCAGCAACTCAAGCTCTTGCTGCTACTCACCGGACTTTGGCAGTGCATCTACAGCACCACAGATATCGGTGTTCTGCGCTTTCCCTGACCAACAGGGCTTCGACGTTTACCACCAGCCGCACCTGGGCGCCCACTGAAAAAAATAAATGAAAAATCACGAACGTCGGACGATTGCTCCCACACCGAAAGTGCCAGCCAGTCAAGCTCTTGCTGCTCCTCACCGGCCATTGGCAGCGCATCTACAGCACCACAGACATCGGGGCTCCGAGCTTTCCCTGACCAACAGGGCTTCGACGTTTACCACCAGCTGCACCTGGGCGCCCACTGAAAAAAACCCCTAAAAATCAGGAACATCGGACGATTGCTCCCACATTGAAAGTGCCAGCAACACAAGCTCTTGCTGCTGCTCACTGCCCATACCCAGCGCATCTACAGCACCACAGACATCGGGGCTCCGGGCTTTCCATGACCAACAGGGCTTAGACGTTTACCAGCAGCTGCACCTGGGCACCCACTGAAAAAAAACCTTGAAAAATCACGAAGATCGGACGATTTCTCCCACACCGAAAGTGCCAGCCAGTCAGGCTCTTGCTGCTAATCACCGCCCATTCCCAGCGCATCTACAGCACCACAGACATTTGGGCTCCGGACTTTCCCTGACTAACAGCACTTCGACGTTTACCACCAGCTGAACATGGGTGCCCATTAAAAAAAAAACCCGAAAAAAACACAAACGTCGGACGATTGCTCCCACACCGAAAGTGCCAGCCAGTCAAGCTCTTGCTGCTCCTCACCGGCCATTCCCAGCGCATCTACAGCACCACAGACATCGGGGCTCCGGGCTTTCCCTGACCAACAGGGCTTCGACGTTTACCACCAGCTGCACCTGGGCTCCCACTGAAATAAAACCCCGAAAAATCACGAACGTCGGACGATTGCTCCCACACCAAAAGTGCCAGCAACTCAAGCTCTTGCTGCTCCGCACCTCCCATTCCCAGCGCATCTACAGCACCACAGACATCGGGGCTCTGGGCTTTCCCTGACAAACAGGGCTTCGACATTTACCACCAGCTGCACCTGGGCGCCCACTGAAATAAAACCCCGAAAAATCACGAACATCGGACGATTGCTCCCACACCAAAAGTGCCAGCAACTTAAACTCTTGCTGCTACTCACCGGACTTTGGCAGTGCATCTACAGCACCACAGACATCGGGGTTCTGCGCTTTCCCTGACCAACAGGGCTTCGACGTTTACCACCAGCTGAACCTGGGCGCCCGCTGAAAAAAATAAAAGAAAAATCACGAACGTCGGACGATTGCTCCCACAGCAAAAGTGCCAGCCAGTCAAGCTCTTGCTGCTCCTCACCAGCCATTCCCAGCGCATCTACAGCGCCACAGACATCGCGGCTCCGGGCTTTCCCTGACCAACAGGGCTTCGACGTTTACCACCAGCTGCACCTGGTTGCCCACTGAAAAAAAAACCCTGAAAAATCAAAAACGTCGGACGATTGATCCCACACCGAAAGTGCCAGCCAGTCAAGCTCTTGCTGCTCCTCACCGGCCATTGGCAGCGCATCTACAGCACCACAGACATCGGGGCTCCGGGCTTTCCCTGACCAACAGGGCTTCGACTTTTACCATCAGCTGCACCTGGGCGCCCACTGAAAAGAACCCCGAAAAATCACGAACATCGGACGATTGCTCCCACACCGAAAATGCCAGCAACTCAAGCTCTTGCTGCTCCTCACCGGCCACTGGAAGCGCATCTACAGCACCACAGACATCGGGGCTCCGGGCTTTCCCTGACGAACTGGGCTTCGACATTTACCACCAGCTGCACCTGGGTGCCCACTGAAAAAAAAACCCCGAAAAATCACGAACGTCGGACGATTGCTCCCACACCAAAAGTGCCAGCCAGTCAAGCTCATGCTGCTTCCAACCAGCCATTCCCAGCGCATCTACAGCGCCACAGACATCGGGGCTCCGGGCTTTCCCTGACGAACCGGGCTTCGACATTTACCACCAGCTGCACCTGGGTGCCCACTGAAAAAAAAACCCCGAAAAATCACGAACGTCGGACGATTGCTCCCACACCAAAAGTGCCAGCCAGTCAACCTGTAGCTGCTCCTCACCGGGCATTCCCAGCGCATCTACAGCACCACAGACATCGGGGCTCCGGGCTTTCCCTGACCAACAGGGCTTCGACATTTACCACCAGCTGCACCTGGTTATCCACTGAAAAAAAAACCCTAAAAAATCAAAAACGTCGGACAATTGCTCCCACACCAAAAGTGCCAGCCAGTCAAGCTCTTGCTGCTCCTCACCGGCCATTCCCAGCGCATCTACAGCACCACAGACATCAGGGCTCTGGACTTTCCCTGACGAACAGGGCTTCGACGTTTACCACCCGCTGCACCTGGGCTCCCACTGAAAAGAACCCCCGAAAAATCACGAACATCGGACGATTGCTCCCACACCAAAAGTGCCAGCCAGTCAAGTTCTTGCTGCTCCTCCCCGGCCATTGGCAGCGCATCTACAGCACCACAGATATCGGGGCTCCGAGCTTTCCCTGACCAAGAGGGCTTCGACGTTTACCACCAGCTGAACCTGGGCGCCCAGTGAATAAAAATCCCCAAAAATCACAAACGTCCGACGATTGCTCCCACACCCAACGTGCCAGACAGTCAAGCTCTTGCTGCTCCTCACCAGCCATTCCCAGCGCATCTACAGCACCACAGACATCGGGGCTCCGGGCATTCCCTGACCAACAGGGCTTCAACATTTACCACCAGCTGCACCTGGGCGCCCACTGAAATAAAACCCCGAAAAATCACGAACGTCGGACGATTGCACCCACACAGAAAGTGCCAGCCAGTCAAGCTCTTGCTGCTCCTCACCTCCCATTCCCAGCGCATCTACAGCACCACAGACATCGGGGCTCCGGGCTTTCCCTGACGAACAGGGCTTCGACGTTTACCACCAGCTGAACCTGGGCGCCCACTGAAAGTAAAACCCCGAAAAATCACGAACGTCGGACGATTGCTCCCACACCAAAAGTGCCAGCAACTCAAGCCCTGGCTGCTCCTCACCGGCCATTGCCAGCGCATCTACAGCACCACAGACATCGGGGCTCCGGGCTTTCCCTGACCAACAGGGCTTCGACGTTTACCACCAGCTGAACCTGGGCGCCCAGTGAATAAAAATCCCCAAAAATCACAAACGTCCGACGATTGCTCCCACACCCAACGTGCCAGCCAGTCAAGCTCTTGCTGCTCCTCACCAGCCATTGCCAGCGCATCTACAGCACCACAGAGATCGGGGCTCCAGGCATTCCTTGACCAACAGGGCTTCGACGTTTACCACCAGCTGCACCTGGGCTCCCACTGAAATAAAACCCCGAAAAATCACGAATGTCGGATGACTGCTCTCACACCAAAAGTGCCAGCAACTCAAGCTCTTGCTGCTCCTCACCTCCCATTCCCAGCGCATCTACAGCACCACAGACATCGGGGCTCTGCGCTTTCCCTGACAAACAGGGCTTCGACGTTTACCACCAGCTGCACCTGGGCGCCCACTGAAATAAAACCTCGAAAAATCACGAACATCGGACGATTGCTCCCACACCAAAAGTGCCAGCAACTCAAACTCTTGCTGCTCCTCACCGGAGTTTGGCAGTGCATCTACAGCACCACAGACATCGGGGTTCTGCGCTTTCCCTGACCAACAGGGCTTCGACGTTTACCACCAGCTGCACATGGGCGCCCGCTGAAAAAAATAAAAGAAAAATCACGAACGTCGGACGATTGCTCCCACAGCAAAAGTGCCAGCCAGTCAAGCTCTTGCTGCTACTCCCCGGCCATTGGCAGCGCATCTACAGCACCACAGACATCGGGGCTCCGAGCTTTCCCTGACCAACAGGGCTTCGACGTTTACCACCAGCTGCACCTGGGCGCCCACTGAAATAAAACCCCGAAAAATCACAAACGTCGGACGATTCCTCCCCCACAGAAAGTGCCAGCAACTCAAGCTCTTGCTGTTCCTCACCGGACTTTGGCAGTGCATCTACAGCACCACAGACATCGTGGCTCCGGGCTTTCCCTGACCAACAGGCCTTTGATATTTACCACCAGCTGCACCTGGTTGCCCAGTGAAAATAAACCCTGAAAAATGACGAACGTCGGACGATTGCTCCCACACCAAAAGTGCCAGCCAGTCAAGCTCATGCTGCTCCTCACCGGACAGTGGCAGTGCATCTACAACACCACAGACATCGGGGCTCCGGGCATTCCCTGACGAACAGGGCTTCGACGTTTACCACTCGCTGCACCTGGGCTCCCACTGAAAAGAACACCGAAAAATCACGAACGTCGGACGATTGCTCTCACACCAAAAGTGCCAGACAGTCAAGCTCTTGCTGCTGCTCACCGGCCATTGCCAGCCCATCTACAGCACGACAGACATCGGGGCTCCGGGCTTTCCCTGACCAACAGGGCTTCGACGTTTACCACCAGCTGCACCTGGGCGCCCACTGGAAAAAATAAACGAAATATCACGAACATCAGACGAGTGCTCCCACACCGAAAGTGCCAGCCAGTCAAGCTCATGCTGCTTCTCACCAGCAATTCCCAGCGCATCTACAGCACCACAGACATCGGGGCTCCGGGCTTTCCCTGACCAACAGGGCTTCGACGTTTACCACCCGCTGCAGCTGGGCGCCCACTGAAATAAAACCCCGAAAAATCATGAACGTCGGACGATTGCTCCCACACCGAAAGTGCCAGCCAGTCAAGCTCTTGCTGCTCCTCACCAGCCATTGGAGGCGCATCTACAGCACCACAGACATCGGGGCTCCGGGCATTCCCTGACCAACAGGGCTTCGACATTTACCACCAGCTGCACCTGGGCGCCCACTGAAATAAAACCCCGAAAAATCACGAACGTCGGACGATTCCTCCCACACCGAAAGTGCCAGCCAGTCAAGCTCTTGCTGCTCCTCACCTCCCATTCCCAGCGCATCTACAGCACCACAGACATCGGGGCTCCGGGCTTTCCCTGACCAACAGGGCTTCGACGTTTACCACCAGCTGCACCTGGGCGCCCACTGAAATAAAACCCCGAAAAATCACGAACGTAGGACGATTCCTCCCACACCGAAAGTGCCAGCAACTCAAGCTCTTGCTGCTCCTCACCGGCCATTCCCAGCGCATCTACAGCACCACAGACATCGGGGCTCCGGGCTTTGCCTGACCAACAGGGCTTCGAAGTTTACCACCAGCTGCACCTGGGCGCCCACTGAAAAAAAATCCCGAAAAATCACGAACGTCGGACGATTCCTCCCACACCGAAAGTGCCAGCAACTCAAGCTCTTGCTGCTACTCACCGGACTTTGGCAGTGCATCTACAGCACCACAGACATCGGGGTTCTGCGCTTTCTTTGACCAACAGGGCTTCGACGTTTACCACCAGCTGAACCTGGGCACCCGCTGAGAAAAATAAAAGAAAAATCACGAACATCGGACGATTGTTCCCATAGCAAAAGTGCCAGCCAGTCAAGCTCTTGCTGCTCCTCCCCGGCCATTCCCAGCCCATCTACAGCACCACAGACATCGGGGCTCCGGGCTTTCCCTGACCAACAGGGCTTCGACGTTTACCACCAGCTGCACCTGATTGCCCACTGAAAAAAAACCCTGAAAAATCAAAAACGTCGGATGATTGATCTCACACCGAAAGTGCCAGCAACTCAAGCTCTTGCTGCTACTTACCGGCCATTGGCAGCGTATCTACAGCACCACAGACATCGGGGCTCCGGGCTTTCCCTGACCAACAGGGCTTCGACATTTACCACCAGCTGCACCTGGGCGCCCACTGAAAGTAAAACCCCGAAGAATCACGAACGTCGGACGATTGCTCCCACACCGAAAGTGCCAGCCAGTTAAGCTCTTGCTGCTCCTTACCGGCCATTTCCAGTCCATCTACAGCACCACAGACATCGGGGCTCCGGGCTTTCCCTGATGAACAGGGCTTCGACGTTTACCACCAGCTGCACCTGGGCTCCCACTGAAAAGAACCCCGAAAAATCACAAACGTCGGACGATTGCTCCCACACCGAAAGTGCCAGCAACACAAGCTCTTGCTGCTCCTAACCGGCCATTGGCAGCGCATCTACAGCACCACAGACATCGGGGCTCTGGGCTTTCCCTGACGAACAGGGCTTCGACGTTTACCACCAGCTGAACCTGGGCGCCCAGTGAATAAAAATCCCCAAAAATCACAAACGTCCGACGATTGCTCCCACACCGAAAGTGCCAGCCAGTCAAGCTCTTGCTGCTCCTTACCGGCCATTGGAGGCACATCTACAGCACCACAGACATCGGGGCTCCGGGCTTTCCCTGACCAACAGGGCTTCGACATTTACCACCAGCTGCACCTGGGCTCCCACTGAAAAAAAACCCGAAAAATCATGAACATCGGACGATTGCTCCCACACCGAAAGTGCCAGCAACTCAAGCTCTTGCTGCTACTCACCGGACTTTGGCAGCGCATCTACAGCACAACAGACATTGGGGTTCTGCGTTTTCCCTGACGAACCGGGCTTCGACGTTTACCACCAGCTGCACCTGGGTGCCCCCTGAAAAAAAAACCCCAAAAATCACAAACGTCGGACGATTCCTGCCACACCTTAAATGCCAGCCTGTCAAGCTCTTGCTGCTCCTCACCGGCCATTGGCAGCGCATCTACAGCACCACAGACATCGGGGCTCCGGGCTTTCCCTGACCAACAGGGCTTCGACGTTTACCACCAGCTGCACCTGGGCTCCCACTGAAAAAAAACCCCGAAAAATCACGAACATCGGACGATTGCTCCCACACCCAAAGTGCCAGCCAGTCAAGCTCTTGCTGCTCCTCACCAGCCATTGGCAGCGCATCTACAGCACCACAGACATCGGGGCTCCGGGCTTTCCCTGACGAACAGGGCTTCAACGTTTACCACCAGCTGAACCTGGGCGCCCACTGAAAGTAAAACCCCGAAAAATCACGAACGTCGGACGATTATTCCCACAGCGAAAGTGCCAGCCAGTCAAGCTCTTGCTGCTCCTCACCGGCCATTGGCAGCGCATCTACAGCACCACAGACATCGGGGCTCTGCGCTTTCCCTGACGAACAGGGCTTCGACGTTTACCACCAGCTGCACATGGGCACCCACTTAAAAAAATAAACGAAAAATAACAAACGTCGGACGATTGGTCCCACACTGAAAGTGCCAGCCAGTCAAGCTCTTGCTGCTCCTCACTGGCCATTGGCAGTGCATCTACAGCACCACAGACATCGGGGCTCCGGGCTTTCCCTGGCGAACAGGGCTTCGACGTTTACCACCAGCTGCACCTGGGCGCCCACTGAAAAAAAACCCCGTAAAATCACAAATGTCGGACGATTCCTGCCACACCTTAAATGCCAGCCAGTCAAGCTCTTGCTGCTCCTCACCGGACTTTGGCAGTGCATCTACAGCACCACAGACATCAGGGCTCTGGACTTTCCCTGACGAACACGGCTTCGACGTTTACCACCAGCTGAACCTGGGCTCCCACTGAAAAGAACCCCCGAAAAATCACGAACGTCGGACGATTACTCCCACACCGAAAGTGCCAGCCAGTCAAGCTCTTGCTGCTCCTCCCCGGCCATTGGCAGCGCATCTACAGCACCACAGACATCGGGGCTCCGGGCTTTCCCTGACCAACAGGGCTTCGACATTTACCACTCGCTGAACCTGGGTGCCCACTGAAATAAAACCCCGAAGAAGAACAAACGTTGGACGATTCCTCCCACACCGAAAGTGCCAGCAACTCAAGCTCTTGCTGCTACTCACCGGACTTTGGCAGTGCATCTACAGCACCACAGACGTCGGGGTTCTGCGCTTTCTTTGACCAACAGGGCTTCGATGTTTACCACAAGCTGAACCTGGTTGCCCACTGAGAAAAATAAAAGAAAAATCACGAACATTGGACGATTGCTCCCACACCGAAAGTGCCAGCAACTCAAGCTCTTGCTGCTCCTCACCGGCCATTGCCAGCGCATCTACAGCACCACAGACATCGGGGCTCCGGGCTTTCCCTGACCAACAGGGCTTCGACGTTTACTACGAGCTGAACCTGGGCGCCCACCGGAAAAAAAATCCCCAAATATCACAAACGTCGGACGATTGCTCCCACACCGAAAGTGCCAGACAGTCAAGCTCTAGCTGCTGAACTCCGGCCATTCCCAGCGCATCTACAGCACCACAGACATCGGGGCTCCGGGCTTTCCCTGACCAACAGGGCTTCGACGTTTACCACCCACTGCACCTGGGCGCCCACTGAAAAAAATAAACGAAAAATCACAAACGTCGGACGATTGCTCCCACACCAAAAGTGCCAGCCCGTCAAGCTCTTGCTGCTCCTCACCAGCCATTGGCAGCGCATCTACAGCACCACAGACATCGGGGCTCCGGGCTTTCCCTGACCAACAGGGCTTCAACGTTTACCACCAGCTGAACCTGGGCCCCCACTGAAAAAAAAACCTGAAAAATCAAAAACGACGGACGATTGCTCCAACACCGAAAGTGCCAGCCTGTCAAGCTCTAGCTGCTCCTCACCAGCCATTCCCAGCGCATCTACAGCACCACAGACATCGGGGCTCCGACCTTTCCCTGACCAACAGGGCTTCGACATTTACCACCAGCTGCACCTGGGCGCCCACTGAAAAAAATAAACGAAATATCACGAACATCAGACGATTGCTCCCACACCGAAAGTGCCAGCAACTCAAGCTCATGCTGCTTCTCACCAGCCATTCCCAGCGCATCTACAGCACCACAGACATCGGGGCTCCGGGCTTTCCCTGATGAACAGGGCTTCGACATTTACCACCAGCTGAACCTGGGCGCCCACTGAAAGTAAAACCCCGAAAAATCACGAACGTCGGACGATTGCTCCCACACCGAAAGTGCCAGCAACACAAGCTCTTGCTGCTCCTCACCGGCCATTGGCAGCGCATCTACAGCACCACAGACATCGGGGCTCTGGGCTTTCCCTGACGAACAGGGCTTCGACGTTTACCACCAGCTGAACCTGGGCGCCCAGTGAATAAAAATCGCCAAAAATCACAAATGTCCGACGATTGCTCCCACACCGAAAGTGCCAGCCTGTCAAGCTCTGGCTGCTCCTCACCAGCCATTAGAGGTGCATCTACAGCACCACAGACATCGGGGCTCCGGGCTTTCCCTGACCAACAGGGCTTCGACGTTTACCACCATCTGCACTTCGGCTCCCACTGAAAAAAAACCCCGAAAAATCACGAACATCGGACGATTGCTCCCACACCAAAAGTGCCAGCCAGTCAAGCTCTTGCTGCTCCTCACCGGCCATTCCCAGCGCATCTACAGCACCACAGACATCGGGGCTCCGACCTTTCCCTGACCAACAGGGCTTCGACGTTTACCACCAGCTGCACCTGGGTGCCCACTGAAATAAAACCCCGAAAAATCACGAACGTCGGACGATTGCTCCCACAGCGAAAGTGCCAGCCAGTCAAGCTCTTGCTGCTCCTCACCGGCCATTGGAGGCGCATCTACAGCACCACAGACATCGGGGCTCCGGGCTTTCCCTGACCAACAGGTCTTCAACGTTTACCACCCGCTGCACCTGGGCTCCCACTGAAAAGAACCCCGAAAAATCACAAACGTCGGACGATTGCTCCCACAACGAAAGTGCCAGCCAGTCAAGCTCTTGCTGCTCCTCACCGGGCATTGGCAGCGCATCTACAGCACCACAGACATCGGGGCTCCGGGCTTTCCCTGACGAACAGGGCTTCGACGTTTACCAGCAGCTGAACCTGGGCGCCCACTGGAAAAAAAACCCGAAAAATCACGAACGTCGTACGATTGTTCCCACACTGAAAGTGCCAGCCAGTCAAGCTCTTGCTGCTCCTCACCGGCCATTGGCAGCGCATCTACAGCACCACAGACATCGCCGCTCCGGGCTTTCCCTGACCATCAGGGCTTCGACATTTACCACCAGCTGCACCTGGGCGCCCACTGAAATAAAACCCCGAAAAATCACAAACGTCGGATGATTGCTCCCACAACGAAAGTGCCAGCAACTCAAGCTCTTGCTGCTCCTCACCGGACAGTGGCAGCGCATCTACAGCACCACAGACATCGGGGCTCCGGGCTTTCCCTGACCAACAGGGCTTCGACGTTTACCACCAGCTGCACCTGGGCGCCCACTGAAAGTAAAACCCCGAAAAATCACGAACATCGGACGATTGCTCCCACACCGAAAGTGCCAGCAACACAAGCTCTTGCTGCTCCTCACCGGCCATTCCCAGCGCATCTACAGCACCACAGACATCGCGGCTCTGCGCTTTCCCTGACCAACAGGCCTTCGACATTTACCACCAGCTGCACCTAGTTGGTCACTGAAAAAAAACCCTGAAAAATCAAAAACGTCGGACAATTGATCCCACACCGAAAGTGCCAGCCAGTCAAGCTCTTGCAGTTCCTCACCGGCCACTGGCAGCGCATCTACAGCACCACAGACATCGGAGCTCCGGGCTTTCCCTGACCAACAGGGCTTCGACGTTTACCACTCGCTGCACCTGGGCTCCCACTGAAAAAAACCCCGAAAAATCACGAACGTCGGACGATTGCACCCAAACCGAAATTGCCAGCAACACAATCTCTTGCTGCTCCTCACCGGCCATTCCCAGCGCATCTACAGCACCACAGACATCGGGGCTCCGGGCTTTCCCTGACCAACAGGGCTTCGACGTTTACCACCAGCTGAACCTGGGCGCCCACTGGAAAAAAAACCCAAAAAATCACGAACGTCGGACGATTGTTCCCACATTGAAAGTGCCAGCCAGTCAAGCTCTTGCTGCTCCTCACCGGGCATTGGCAGCGCATCTACAGCACCACAGACATCGGGACTCCGGGCTTTCCCTGACCAACTGGGCTTCGACGTTTACCACCAGCTGCACCTGGGCGCCCACTGAAATAAAACCCCGAAAAATCACGAACGTCGGACGATTGCTCCCACACTGAAAGTGCCAGCCAGTCAAGCTCTTGCTGCTCCTCACCGCCCATTCCGAACGCATCTACAGCACCACAGACATCGGGGCTCCGGGCTTTCCCTGACCAACAGGGCTTCGACGTTTACCACTCGCTGCAGCTGGGCTCCCACTGAAAAGAACCCCGAAAAATCACGAACGTCGGACGATTGCTCCCACACCGAAAGTGCCAGCAACTCAAGCTCTTGCTGCTCCTCACCGGCCATTGGAGGCGCATCTACAGCACCACAGACATCGGGGCTCCGGGCTTTCCCTGACCAACAGGGCTTCGACATTTACCACCAGCTGCACGTGGGCGCCCACTGAAAAAAATAAACGAAAAATCACGAACATCGCACGATTGCTCCCACACCGAAAGTGCCAGCCAGTCAAGCTCTTGCTGCTCATCACCGGCCATTCCCAGCGCATCTACAGCACCACAGACATCGGGGCTCCAGGCTTTCCCTGACCAACAGGGCTTCGACATTTACCACCAGCTGGACCTGGGCGCCCACTGAAATAAAACCCCGAAAAATCTCGGACGTCGGACGATTGCTCCCACACCAAAAGTGCCAGCCAGTCAAGCTCTTGCTGCTCCTCACCGGACAGTGGCAGTGCATCTACAGCACCACAGACATCCCGGCTCCGGGCTTTCCCTGACCAACAGGGCTTCAACGTTTACCACCAGCTGCAACTGGGCGCCCACTGAAAAAAATAAACGAAAAATCACGAACATCGCACGATTGCTCCCACACCGAAAGTGCCAGCCAGTCAAGCTCTTGCTGCTCATCACCGGCCATTCCCAGCGCATCTACAGCACCACAGACATCGGGGCTCCGGGCTTTCCCTGACCAACAGGGCTTCGACGTTTACCACCAGCTGCACCTGGGTGCCGCCTGAAAAAAAAACTCCAAAAATCACAAATGTCGGACGATTCCTGCCACACCTTAAATGCCAGCCTGTCAAGCTCTTGCTGCTACTCACCGGCCATTCCCAGCGCATCTACAGCACCACAGACATCAGGGCTCTGGACTTTCCCTGACCAACAGGGCTTCGACATTTACCACCAGCTGCACCTGGGCTCCCACTGAAAAAAAACCCTGAAAAATCAAAAACGTCGGACGATTGCTCCCACACCGAAAGTGCCAGCCTGTCAAGCTCTTGCTGCTCCTCACCGCCCATTCCCAGCGCATCTACAGCACCACAGACATCGGGGCTCCGGGCTTTCCCTGACCAACAGGGCTTCGACGTTTACCACTCGCTGCAGCTGGGCTCCCACTGAAAAGAACCCCGAAAAATCACGAACGTCGGACGATTGCTCCCACACCGAAAGTGCCAGCCTGTCAAGCTCTTGCTGCTCCTCACCGGACTTTGGCAGTGCATCTACAGCACCACAGACATCGGGGCTCCGGGATTTCCCTGACCATCAGGGCTTCGACATTTACCACCAGCTGCACCTGGGTGCCCCCTGAAAAAAAAACCCCAAAAATCACGAACGTCGGACGATTCCTGCCACACCTTAAATGCCAGCCTGTCAAGCTCTTGCTGCTCCTCACCGGCCATTCCCAGCGCATCTACAGCACCACAGACATCGGGGCTCTGGGCTTTCCCTGACCAACAGGCCTTCGATGTTTACCACCTACTGAACCTGGGCGCCCAGTGAATAAAAATCCCCAAAAATCACAAACGTCCGACGATTGCTCCCACACTGAAAGTGCCAGCAACTCAAGCTCCTGCTGCTCCTCACCGCCCATTCCCAGCGCATCTACAGCACCACAGACATCGGGGCTCTACGCTTTCCCTGACCAACAGGGCTTCGACGTTTACCACCCGCTGCACCTGGGCGCCCACTGAAATAAAACCCCGAAAAATCACGAACGTCGGACAATTGCTCCCACACCAAAAGTGCCAGCAACACAAGCTCTTGCTGCTCCTCAGCGGCCATTCCCAGCGCATCTACAGCACCACAGACATCGGGGCTCCGGGCTTTCCCTGACAAACAGGGCTTCGACTTTTACCACCAGCTGAACCTGGGCGCCCACTGAAATAAAACCCCGAAAAATCACGAACGTCGGACGATTGCTCCCACACCGAAAGTGCCAGCAACTCAAGCTCTTGCTGCTACTCACCGGACTTTGGCAGTGCATCTACAGCACCACAGACATCGGGGTTCTCCGCTTTCCCTGAACAACAGGGCTTCGACGTTTACCACCAGCTGCACCTGGGCGCCCACTGAAAAAAATAAATGAAAAATCACGAACGTCGGACGATTGTTCCCACACCAAAAGTGCCAGCCAGTCAAGCTCTTGCTGCTCCTCACCGGCCATTCCCAGCGCATCTACAACACCACCGACACCGGGGCTCCGGGCGTTCCCTGACCAACAGGGCTTCGACGTTTACCACCAGCTGCACCTGGGCGCCCACTGAAATAAAAGCCCGAAAAATCACGAACGTCGGACGATTGCTCCCACACCGAAAGTGCCAGCCAGTCAAGCTCTTGCTGCTCCTGACCGGACTTTGGCAGCGCATCTACAGCACCACAGAAATCGGGGTTCTGCGCTTTCCCTGACCAACAGGGCTTCGACGTTTACCACTAGCTGAACCTGGGCGCCCCCTGAAAAAAAACCCTGAAAAATGACGAACGTCGGACGATTGCTCCCACACCAAAAGTGCCAGCCAGTCAAGCTCTTGCTGCTCCTCACCGGACAGTGGCAGTGCATCTACAGCACCACAGACATCGGGGCTCCGGGCTTTCCCTGACCATCAGGGCTTCGACATTTACCACCAGCTGCACCTGGGCTCCCACTGAAAAGAACCCCGAAAAATCACGAACGTCCGACGATTGCTCCCACACCAGAAGTGCCAGACAGTCAAGCTCTAGCTGCTGAACACCGGCCATTCCCAGCGCATCTACAGCACCACAGACATCGGGGCTCCGGGCTTTCCCTGACCAACAGGGCTTTGACGTTTACCACCAGCTGCACCTGGGCGCCCACTGAAAAAAAAACCCTGAAAAATGACGAACGTCGGACGATTGCTCCCACACCAAAAGTGCCAGCCAGTCAAGCTCTTGCTGCTCCTCACCGGACAGTGGCAGTGCATCTACAACACCACAGACATCGGGGCTCCGGGCTTTCCCTGACCAACAGGGCTTCGACGTTTACCACTCGCTGAACCTGGGCTCCCACTGAAAATAACCCCGAAAAATCACGAACGTCGGACGATTGCTCCCACACCAAAAGTGCCAGCCAGTCAAGCTCATGCTGCTTCTAACCAGCCATTCCCAGCGCATCTACAGCGCCACAGACATCGGGGCTCCGGCCTTTCCCTGACCAACAGGGCTTCGACGTTTACCACCAGCTGCATCTGGGCGCCCACTGAAATAAAACCCCGAAAAATCACGAACGTCGGACGATTGCTCCCACAACGAAAGTGCCAGCCAGTCAAGCTCTTGCTGCTCCTCACCGGCCATTCCCAGCGCATCTACAGCACCACAGACATCGGGGCTCCGGGCTTTCCCTGACCAACAGGGCTTCGACGTTTACCACCAGCTGCACATGGGCGCCCACTAAAAAAAATAAACGAAATATCACGAACATCAGACGATTCCTGCCACAACTTAAATGCCAGCCAGTCAAGCTCATGCTGCTTCTCACCAGCCGTTCCCAGCGCATCTACAGCACCACAGACATCGGGGCTCCGGGCTTTCCCTGACCAACAGGGCTTCGACGTTTACCACCAGCTGCACCTGGGCGCCCACTGAAATAAAACCCCGAAAAATCACGAACGTCGGACAATTGCTCCCACACCGAAAGTGCCAGACAGTCAACCTCTAGCTGCTCCTCACCGGGCATTACCAGCGCATCTACAGCACCACAGACATCGCGGCTCCGGGCTTTCCCTGACCAACAGGGCTTCGACATTTACCACCAGCTGCACATGGGCGCCCACTGAAAAAAAAACCCTAAAAAATCAAAAACGTCGGACAATTGCTCCCACACCGAAAGTGCCAGCCAGTCAAGCTCTTGCTGCTCCTCCCCAGCCATTGGCAGCGCATCTACAGCACCACAGACATCGGGGCTCCGGGCTTTCCCTGACCAACAGGGCTTCGACATTTACCACCAGCTGAACCTGGGCGCCCACTGAAAAGAACCCCGAAAAATCACGAACGTCGGACGATTGCTCCCACACCGAAATTGCCAGCCAGTCAAGCTGTAGGTGCTCCTCACCTTCCATTCCCAGCGCATCTACAGCACCACAGACATCGGGGCTCCGGGCGTTCCCTGACCAACAGGGCTTAGAAGTTTATTACCAGCTGAACCTAGGCGCCCACTGGAAAAAAAATCCCCAAATATCATGAACGTCGGACGATTGCTCTCACACCAAAAGTGCCAGCCACTCAAGCTCTTGCTACCCCTCACCGGCCATTCCCAGCGCATCTACAGCACCACAGACATCGGGGCTCCGGGCTTTCCCTGACCAACAGGGCTTCGACGTTTACCACCAGCTGCACCTGGGCTCCCACTGAAATAAAACCCCGAAAAATCACGAACGTCGGACGATTGCTCCCACACCAAAAGTGCCAGACAGTCAAGCTCTTGCTGCTCCTCACCTCCCATTCCCAGCGCATCTACAGCACCACAGACATCGGGGCTCCGGGCTTTCCCTGACAAACAGGGCTTCGACGTTTACCACCAGCTGCACCTGGGCGCCCGCTGAAAAAAATAAAAGAAAAATCACGAACGTCGGACGATTGCTCCCACACCAAAAGTGCCAGCCTGTCAAGCTCTTGCTGCTCCTCACCTCCCATTGGCAGCGCATGTACAGCACCACAGACATCACGGCTCCGGGCTTTCCCTGACCAACAGGGCTTCGACGTTTACCACTAGCTAAACCTGGGCTCCCACTAAAAAAAAATCCCGAAAAATCAAAAACGTCCGACGATTCCTGCCACACCGAAAGTGCCAGCCTATCAAGCTCTTGCTGCTCGTCCCCGGCCATTGGCAGCACATCTACAGCACCAAAGACATCGCGGCTCCGGGCTTTCCCTGACCAACAGGGCTTCGATGTTTACCACCAGCTGCAAATGGGCGCCCACTGAAATAAAACCCCGAAAAATAACAAACGTCGGACGATTGCTCCCACACCAAAAGTGCCAGACAGTCAAGCTCTTGCTGCTACTCACCGGACTTTTGCAGTGCATCTACAGCACCACAGATATCGGTGTTCTGCGCTTTCCCTGACCAACAGGGCTTCGACGTTTACCACCAGCCGCACCTGGGCGCCCACTGAAAAAAATAAATGAAAAATCACGAACGTCGGACGATTGCTCCCACACCAAAAGTGCCAGCCTGTCAAGCTCTTGCTGCTCCTCACCGGCCATTGGCAGCGCATCTACAGCACCACAGACATCGGGGCTCCGAGCTTTCCCTGACCAACAGGACTTCGACGTTTACCACCAGCTGCACCTGGGCGCCCACTGAAAAAAACCCCTAAAAATCAGGAACATCGGACGATTGCTCCCACATTGAAAGTGCCAGCAACACAAGCTCTTGCTGCTGCTCACTGCCCATACCCAGCGCATCTACAGCACCACAGACATCGGGGCTCCGGGCTTTCCATGACCAACAGGTCTTAGACGTTTACCAGCAGCTGCACCTGGGCACCCACTGAAAAAAAACCTTGAAAAATCACAAACGTCGGACGATTTCTCCCACACTGAAAGTGCCAGCCAGTCAGGCTCTTGCTGCTAATCACCGCCCATTCCCAGCGCAACTACAGCACCACAGACATTTGGGCTCCGGACTTTCCCTGACTAACAGCACTTCGACGTTTACCACCAGCTGAACATGGGTGCCCATTAAAAAAAAAACCCGAAAAAAACACAAACGTCGGACGATTGCTCCCACACCGAAAGTGCCAGCCAGTCAAGCTCTTGCTGCTCCTCACCGGCCATTGGAAGCGCATCTACAGCACCACAGACATCGGGGCTCCGGGCTTTCCCTGACCAACAGGGCTTCGACGTTTACCACCAGCTGCACCTGGGCTCCCACTGAAATAAAACCCCGAAAAATCACGAACGTCGGACGATTGCTCCCACACCGAAAGTGCCAGCAACTCAAGCTCTTGCTGCTCCTCACCTCCCATTCCCAGCGCATCTACAGCACCACAGACATCGGGGCTCTGGGCTTTCCCTGACAAACAGGGCTTCGACATTTACCACCAGCTGCACCTGGGCGCCCACTGAAATAAAACCCCGAAAAATCACGAACATCGGACGATTGCTCCCACACCAAAAGTGCCAGCAACTTAAACTCTTGCTGCTACTCACCGGACTTTGGCAGTGCATCTACAGCACCACAGACATCGGGGTTCTGCGCTTTCCCTGACCAACAGGGCTTCGACGTTTACCACCAGCTGAAATTGGGCGCCCGCTGAAAAAAATAAAAGAAAAATCACGAACGTCGGACGATTCCTCCCACAGCAAAAGTGCCAGCCAGTCAAGCTCTTGCTGCTCCTCACCAGCCATTCCCAGCGCATCTACAGCGCCACAGACATCGCGGCTCCGGGCTTTCCCTGACCAACAGGGCTTCGACGTTTACCACCAGCTGCACCTGGTTGCCCACTGAAAAAAAAACCCTGAAAAATCAAAAACGTCGGACGATTGATCCCACACCGAAAGTGCCAGCCAGTCAAGCTCTTGCTGTTCCTCACCGGCCATTGGCAGCGCATCTACAGCACCACAGACATCGGGGCTCCGGGCTTTCCCTGACCAACAGGGCTTCGACTTTTACCATCAGCTGCACCTGGGCGCCCACTGAAAAGAACCCCGAAAAATCACGAACATCGGACGATTGCTCCCACACCGAAAATGCCAGCAACTCAAGCTCTTGCTGCTCCTCACCGGCCACTGGAAGCGCATCTACAGCACCACAGACATCGCGGCTCCGGGCTTTCCCTGACGAACCGGGCTTCGACATTTACCACCAGCTGCACCTGGGTGCCCACTGAAAAAAAAACCCCGAAAAATCACGAACGTCGGACGATTGCTCCCACACCAAAAGTGCCAGCCAGTCAAGCTCATGCTGCTTCCAACCAGCCATTCCCAGCGCATCTACAGCGCCACAGACATCGGGGCTCCGGGCTTTCCCTGACGAACCGGGCTTCGACATTTACCACCAGCTGCACCTGGGTGCCCACTGAAAAAAAAACCCCGAAAAATCACGAACGTCGGACGATTGCTCCCACACCAAAAGTGCCAGCAACTCAAGCTCTTGCTGCTCCTCACCGCCCATTGGCAGCGCATCTACAGCACCACAGACATCGGGGTTCTGCGCTTTCCCTGACCAACAGGGCTTCGACGTTTACCACCAGCTGAACCTGGGCGCCCGCTGAAAAAAATAAAAGAAAAATCACGAACGTCGGACGATTGCTCCCACAGCAAAAGTGCCAGCCAGTCAAGCTCTTGCTGCTCCTCCCCGGCCACTGGCAGCGCATCTACAGCACCACAGACATCGGGGCTCCGAGCTTTCCCTGACCAACAGGGCTTCGACGTTTACCACCAGCTGCACCTGGGCGCCCACTGAAATAAAACCCCGAAAAATCACAAACGTCGGACGATTCCTCCCCCACAGAAAGTGCCAGCAACTCAAGCTCTTGCTGTTCCTCACCGGACTTTGGCAGTGCATCTACAGCACCACAGACATCGTGGCTCCGGGCTTTCCCTGACCAACAGGCCTTTGATATTTACCACCAGCTGCACCTGGTTGCCCAGTGAAAATAAACCCTGAAAAATGACGAACGTCGGACGATTGCTCCCACACCAAAAGTGCCAGCCAGTCAAGCTCATGCTGCTCCTCACCGGACAGTGGCAGTGCATCTACAGCACCACAGACATCGGGGCTCCGGGCATTCCCTGACGAACAGGGCTTCGACGTTTACCACTCGCTGCACCTGGGCTCCCACTGAAAAGAACACCGAAAAATCACGAACGTCGGACGATTGCTCTCACACCAAAAGTGCCAGACAGTCAAGCTCTTGCTGCTGCTCACCGGCCATTGCCAGCCCATCTACAGCACGACAGACATCGGGGCTCCGGGCTTTCCCTGACGAACAGGGCTTCGACATTTACCACCAGCTGCACCTGGGCGCCCACTGGAAAAAATAAACGAAATATCACGAACATCAGACGAGTGCTCCCACACCGAAAGTGCCAGCCAGTCAAGCTCATGCTGCTTCTCACCAGCAATTCCCAGCGCATCTACAGCACCACAGATATCGGGGCTCCGAGCTTTCCCTGACCAACTGGGCTTCGACATTTACCACCCGCTGCAGCTGGACGTCCACTGAAATAAAACCCCGAAAAATCATGAACGTCGGACGATTGCTCCCACAACAAAAGTGCCAGCCAGTCAAGCTCTTGCTGCTCCTCACCAGCCATTGGAGGCGCATCTACAGCACCACAGACATCGGGGCTCCGGGCATTCCCTGACCAACAGGGCTTCGACATTTACCACCAGCTGCACCTGGGCGCCCACTGAAATAAAACCCCGAAAAATCACGAACGTCGGACGATTCCTCCCACACCGAAAGTGCCAGCCAGTCAAGCTCTTGCTGCTCCTCACCTCCCATTCCCAGCGCATCTACAGCACCACAGACATCGGGGCTCCGGGCTTTCCCTGACCAACAGGGCTTCGACATTTACCACCAGCTGCACCTGGGCGCCCACTGAAATAAAACCCCGAAAAATCACGAACGTCGGACGATTCCTCCCACACCGAAAGTGCCAGCAACTCAAGCTCTTGCTGCTCCTCACCGGCCATTCCCAGCGCATCTACAGCACCACAGACATCGGGGCTCCGGGCTTTCCCTGACCAACAGGGCTTCGAAGTTTACCACCAGCTGCACCTGGGCGCCCACTGAAAAAAAATCCCGAAAAATCACGAACGTCGGACGATTCCTCCCACACCGAAAGTGCCAGCAACTCAAGCTCTTGCTGCTACTCACCGGACTTTGGCAGTGCATCTACAGCACCACAGACATCGGGGTTCTGCGCTTTCTTTGACCAACAGGGCTTCGACGTTTACCACCAGCTGAACCTGGGCACCCGCTGAGAAAAATAAAAGAAAAATCACGAACATCGGACGATTGTTCCCATAGCAAAAGTGCCAGCCAGTCAAGCTCTTGCTGCTCCTCCCCAGCCATTGGCAGCGCATCTACAGCACCACAGACATCGGGGCTCCGGGCTTTCCCTGACCAACAGGGCTTCGACATTTACCACCAGCTGAACCTGGGCGCCCACTGAAAAGAACCCCGAAAAATCACGAACGTCGGACGATTGCTCCCACACCGAAATTGCCAGCCAGTCAAGCTGTAGGTGCTCCTCACCTTCCATTCCCAGCGCATCTACAGCACCACAGACATCGGGGCTCCGGGCGTTCCCTGACCAACAGGGCTTAGAAGTTTATTACCAGCTGAACCTAGGCGCCCACTGGAAAAAAAATCCCCAAATATCATGAACGTCGGACGATTGCTCTCACACCAAAAGTGCCAGCCACTCAAGCTCTTGCTACCCCTCACCGGCCATTCCCAGCGCATCTACAGCACCACAGACATCGGGGCTCCGGGCTTTCCCTGACCAACAGGGCTTCGACGTTTACCACCAGCTGCACCTGGGCTCCCACTGAAATAAAACCCCGAAAAATCACGAACGTCGGACGATTGCTCCCACACCAAAAGTGCCAGACAGTCAAGCTCTTGCTGCTCCTCACCTCCCATTCCCAGCGCATCTACAGCACCACAGACATCGGGGCTCTGGGCTTTCCCTGACAAACAGGGCTTCGACGTTTACCACCAGCTGCACCTGGGCGCCCGCTGAAAAAAATAAAAGAAAAATCACGAACGTCGGACGATTGCTCCCACACCAAAAGTGCCAGCCTGTCAAGCTCTTGCTGCTCCTCACCTCCCATTGGCAGCGCATGTACAGCACCACAGACATCACGGCTCCGGGCTTTCCCTGACCAACAGGGCTTCGACGTTTACCACTAGCTAAACCTGGGCTCCCACTAAAAAAAAATCCCGAAAAATCAAAAACGTCCGACGATTCCTGCCACACCGAAAGTGCCAGCCTATCAAGCTCTTGCTGCTCGTCCCCGGCCATTGGCAGCACATCTACAGCACCAAAGACATCGCGGCTCCGGGCTTTCCCTGACCAACAGGGCTTCGATGTTTACCACCAGCTGCAAATGGGCGCCCACTGAAATAAAACCCCGAAAAATAACAAACGTCGGACGATTGCTCCCACACCAAAAGTGCCAGACAGTCAAGCTCTTGCTGCTACTCACCGGACTTTTGCAGTGCATCTACAGCACCACAGATATCGGTGTTCTGCGCTTTCCCTGACCAACAGGGCTTCGACGTTTACCACCAGCCGCACCTGGGCGCCCACTGAAAAAAATAAATGAAAAATCACGAACGTCGGACGATTGCTCCCACACCGAAAGTGCCAGCCAGTCAAGCTCTTGCTGCTCCTCACCGGCCATTGGCAGCGCATCTACAGCACCACAGACATCGGGGCTCCGAGCTTTCCCTGACCAACAGGACTTCGACGTTTACCAGCAGCTGCACCTGGGCACCCACTGAAAAAAAACCTTGAAAAATCACAAACGTCGGACGATTTCTCCCACACCGAAAGTGCCAGCCAGTCAGGCTCTTGCTGCTAATCACCGCCCATTCCCAGCGCAACTACAGCACCACAGACATTTGGGCTCCGGACTTTCCCTGACTAACAGCACTTCGACGTTTACCACCAGCTGAACATGGGTGCCCATTAAAAAAAAAACCCGAAAAAAACACAAACGTCGGACGATTGCTCCCACACCGAAAGTGCCAGCCAGTCAAGCTCTTGCTGCTCCTCACCGGCCATTGGAAGCGCATCTACAGCACCACAGACATCGGGGCTCCGGGCTTTCCCTGACCAACAGGGCTTCGACGTTTACCACCAGCTGCACCTGGGCTCCCATTGAAATAAAACCCCGAAAAATCACGAACGTCGGACGATTGCTCCCACACCGAAAGTGCCAGCAACTCAAGCTCTTGCTGCTCCTCACCTCCCATTCCCAGCGCATCTACAGCACCACAGACATCGGGGCTCTGGGCTTTCCCTGACAAACAGGGCTTCGACATTTACCACCAGCTGCACCTGGGCGCCCACTGAAATAAAACCCCGAAAAATCACGAACATCGGACGATTGCTCCCACACCAAAAGTGCCAGCAACTTAAACTCTTGCTGCTACTCACCGGACTTTGGCAGTGCATCTACAGCACCACAGACATCGGGGTTCTGCGCTTTCCCTGACCAACAGGGCTTCGACGTTTACCACCAGCTGAAATTGGGCGCCCGCTGAAAAAAATAAAAGAAAAATCACGAACGTCGGACGATTCCTCCCACAGCAAAAGTGCCAGCCAGTCAAGCTCTTGCTGCTCCTCACCAGCCATTCCCAGCGCATCTACAGCGCCACAGACATCGCGGCTCCGGGCTTTCCCTGACCAACAGGGCTTCGACGTTTACCACCAGCTGCACCTGGTTGCCCACTGAAAAAAAAACCCTGAAAAATCAAAAACGTCGGACGATTGATCCCACACCGAAAGTGCCAGCCAGTCAAGCTCTTGCTGTTCCTCACCGGCCATTGGCAGCGCATCTACAGCACCACAGACATCGGGGCTCCGGGCTTTCCCTGACCAACAGGGCTTCGACTTTTACCATCAGCTGCACCTGGGCGCCCACTGAAAAGAACCCCGAAAAATCACGAACATCGGACGATTGCTCCCACACCGAAAATGCCAGCAACTCAAGCTCTTGCTGCTCCTCACCGGCCACTGGAAGCGCATCTACAGCACCACAGACATCGCGGCTCCGGGCTTTCCCTGACGAACCGGGCTTCGACATTTACCACCAGCTGCACCTGGGTGCCCACTGAAAAAAAAACCCCGAAAAATCACGAACGTCGGACGATTGCTCCCACACCAAAAGTGCCAGCCAGTCAAGCTCATGCTGCTTCCAACCAGCCATTCCCAGCGCATCTACAGCGCCACAGACATCGGGGCTCCGGGCTTTCCCTGACGAACCGGGCTTCGACATTTACCACCAGCTGCACCTGGGTGCCCACTGAAAAAAAAACCCCGAAAAATCACGAACGTCGGACGATTGCTCCCACACCAAAAGTGCCAGCAACTCAAGCTCTTGCTGCTCCTCACCGCCCATTGGCAGCGCATCTACAGCACCACAGACATCGGGGTTCTGCGCTTTCCCTGACCAACAGGGCTTCGACGTTTACCACCAGCTGAACCTGGGCGCCCGCTGAAAAAAATAAAAGAAAAATCACGAACGTCGGACGATTGCTCCCACAGCAAAAGTGCCAGCCAGTCAAGCTCTTGCTGCTCCTCCCCGGCCACTGGCAGCGCATCTACAGCACCACAGACATCGGGGCTCCGAGCTTTCCCTGACCAACAGGGCTTCGACGTTTACCACCAGCTGCACCTGGGCGCCCACTGAAATAAAACCCCGAAAAATCACAAACGTCGGACGATTCCTCCCCCACAGAAAGTGCCAGCAACTCAAGCTCTTGCTGTTCCTCACCGGACTTTGGCAGTGCATCTACAGCACCACAGACATCGTGGCTCCGGGCTTTCCCTGACCAACAGGCCTTTGATATTTACCACCAGCTGCACCTGGTTGCCCAGTGAAAATAAACCCTGAAAAATGACGAACGTCGGACGATTGCTCCCACACCAAAAGTGCCAGCCAGTCAAGCTCATGCTGCTCCTCACCGGACAGTGGCAGTGCATCTACAGCACCACAGACATCGGGGCTCCGGGCATTCCCTGACGAACAGGGCTTCGACGTTTACCACTCGCTGCACCTGGGCTCCCACTGAAAAGAACACCGAAAAATCACGAACGTCGGACGATTGCTCTCACACCAAAAGTGCCAGACAGTCAAGCTCTTGCTGCTGCTCACCGGCCATTGCCAGCCCATCTACAGCACGACAGACATCGGGGCTCCGGGCTTTCCCTGACGAACAGGGCTTCGACATTTACCACCAGCTGCACCTGGGCGCCCACTGGAAAAAATAAACGAAATATCACGAACATCAGACGAGTGCTCCCACACCGAAAGTGCCAGCCAGTCAAGCTCATGCTGCTTCTCACCAGCAATTCCCAGCGCATCTACAGCACCACAGATATCGGGGCTCCGAGCTTTCCCTGACCAACTGGGCTTCGACATTTACCACCCGCTGCAGCTGGACGTCCACTGAAATAAAACCCCGAAAAATCATGAACGTCGGACGATTGCTCCCACAACAAAAGTGCCAGCCAGTCAAGCTCTTGCTGCTCCTCACCAGCCATTGGAGGCGCATCTACAGCACCACAGACATCGGGGCTCCGGGCATTCCCTGACCAACAGGGCTTCGACATTTACCACCAGCTGCACCTGGGCGCCCACTGAAATAAAACCCCGAAAAATCACGAACGTCGGACGATTCCTCCCACACCGAAAGTGCCAGCCAGTCAAGCTCTTGCTGCTCCTCACCTCCCATTCCCAGCGCATCTACAGCACCACAGACATCGGGGCTCCGGGCTTTCCCTGACCAACAGGGCTTCGACATTTACCACCAGCTGCACCTGGGCGCCCACTGAAATAAAACCCCGAAAAATCACGAACGTCGGACGATTCCTCCCACACCGAAAGTGCCAGCAACTCAAGCTCTTGCTGCTCCTCACCGGCCATTCCCAGCGCATCTACAGCACCACAGACATCGGGGCTCCGGGCTTTCCCTGACCAACAGGGCTTCGAAGTTTACCACCAGCTGCACCTGGGCGCCCACTGAAAAAAAATCCCGAAAAATCACGAACGTCGGACGATTCCTCCCACACCGAAAGTGCCAGCAACTCAAGCTCTTGCTGCTACTCACCGGACTTTGGCAGTGCATCTACAGCACCACAGACATCGGGGTTCTGCGCTTTCTTTGACCAACAGGGCTTCGACGTTTACCACCAGCTGAACCTGGGCACCCGCTGAGAAAAATAAAAGAAAAATCACGAACATCGGACGATTGTTCCCATAGCAAAAGTGCCAGCCAGTCAAGCTCTTGCTGCTCCTCCCCAGCCATTGGCAGCGCATCTACAGCACCACAGACATCGGGGCTCCGGGCTTTCCCTGACCAACAGGGCTTCGACATTTACCACCAGCTGAACCTGGGCGCCCACTGAAAAGAACCCCGAAAAATCACGAACGTCGGACGATTGCTCCCACACCGAAATTGCCAGCCAGTCAAGCTGTAGGTGCTCCTCACCTTCCATTCCCAGCGCATCTACAGCACCACAGACATCGGGGCTCCGGGCGTTCCCTGACCAACAGGGCTTAGAAGTTTATTACCAGCTGAACCTAGGCGCCCACTGGAAAAAAAATCCCCAAATATCATGAACGTCGGACGATTGCTCTCACACCAAAAGTGCCAGCCACTCAAGCTCTTGCTACCCCTCACCGGCCATTCCCAGCGCATCTACAGCACCACAGACATCGGGGCTCCGGGCTTTCCCTGACCAACAGGGCTTCGACGTTTACCACCAGCTGCACCTGGGCTCCCACTGAAATAAAACCCCGAAAAATCACGAACGTCGGACGATTGCTCCCACACCAAAAGTGCCAGACAGTCAAGCTCTTGCTGCTCCTCACCTCCCATTCCCAGCGCATCTACAGCACCACAGACATCGGGGCTCTGGGCTTTCCCTGACAAACAGGGCTTCGACGTTTACCACCAGCTGCACCTGGGCGCCCGCTGAAAAAAATAAAAGAAAAATCACGAACGTCGGACGATTGCTCCCACACCAAAAGTGCCAGCCTGTCAAGCTCTTGCTGCTCCTCACCTCCCATTGGCAGCGCATGTACAGCACCACAGACATCACGGCTCCGGGCTTTCCCTGACCAACAGGGCTTCGACGTTTACCACTAGCTAAACCTGGGCTCCCACTAAAAAAAAATCCCGAAAAATCAAAAACGTCCGACGATTCCTGCCACACCGAAAGTGCCAGCCTATCAAGCTCTTGCTGCTCGTCCCCGGCCATTGGCAGCACATCTACAGCACCAAAGACATCGCGGCTCCGGGCTTTCCCTGACCAACAGGGCTTCGATGTTTACCACCAGCTGCAAATGGGCGCCCACTGAAATAAAACCCCGAAAAATAACAAACGTCGGACGATTGCTCCCACACCAAAAGTGCCAGACAGTCAAGCTCTTGCTGCTACTCACCGGACTTTTGCAGTGCATCTACAGCACCACAGATATCGGTGTTCTGCGCTTTCCCTGACCAACAGGGCTTCGACGTTTACCACCAGCCGCACCTGGGCGCCCACTGAAAAAAATAAATGAAAAATCACGAACGTCGGACGATTGCTCCCACACCGAAAGTGCCAGCCAGTCAAGCTCTTGCTGCTCCTCACCGGCCATTGGCAGCGCATCTACAGCACCACAGACATCGGGGCTCCGAGCTTTCCCTGACCAACAGGACTTCGACGTTTACCACCAGCTGCACCTGGGCGCCCACTGAAAAAAACCCCTAAAAATCAGGAACATCGGACGATTGCTCCCACATTGAAAGTGCCAGCAACACAAGCTCTTGCTGCTGCTCACTGCCCATACCCAGCGCATCTACAGCACCACAGACATCGGGGCTCCGGGCTTTCCATGACCAACAGGTCTTAGACGTTTACCAGCAGCTGCACCTGGGCACCCACTGAAAAAAAACCTTGAAAAATCACAAACGTCGGACGATTTCTCCCACACCGAAAGTGCCAGCCAGTCAGGCTCTTGCTGCTAATCACCGCCCATTCCCAGCGCATCTACAGCACCACAGACATTTGGGCTCCGGACTTTCCCTGACTAACAGCACTTCGACGTTTACCACCAGCTGAACATGGGTGCCCATTAAAAAAAAAACCCGAAAAAAACACAAACGTCGGACGATTGCTCCCACACCGAAAGTGCCAGCCAGTCAAGCTCTTGCTGCTCCTCACCGGCCATTGGAAGCGCATCTACAGCACCACAGACATCGGGGCTCCGGGCTTTCCCTGACCAACAGGGCTTCGACGTTTACCACCAGCTGCACCTGGGCTCCCACTGAAATAAAACCCCGAAAAATCACGAACGTCGGACGATTGCTCCCACACCGAAAGTGCCAGCAACTCAAGCTCTTGCTGCTCCTCACCTCCCATTCCCAGCGCATCTACAGCACCACAGACATCGGGGCTCTGGGCTTTCCCTGACAAACAGGGCTTCGACATTTACCACCAGCTGCACCTGGGCGCCCACTGAAATAAAACCCCGAAAAATCACGAACATCGGACGATTGCTCCCACACCAAAAGTGCCAGCAACTTAAACTCTTGCTGCTACTCACCGGACTTTGGCAGTGCATCTACAGCACCACAGACATCGGGGTTCTGCGCTTTCCCTGACCAACAGGGCTTCGACGTTTACCACCAGCTGAAATTGGGCGCCCGCTGAAAAAAATAAAAGAAAAATCACGAACGTCGGACGATTCCTCCCACAGCAAAAGTGCCAGCCAGTCAAGCTCTTGCTGCTCCTCACCAGCCATTCCCAGCGCATCTACAGCGCCACAGACATCGCGGCTCCGGGCTTTCCCTGACCAACAGGGCTTCGACGTTTACCACCAGCTGCACCTGGTTGCCCACTGAAAAAAAAACCCTGAAAAATCAAAAACGTCGGACGATTGATCCCACACCGAAAGTGCCAGCCAGTCAAGCTCTTGCTGTTCCTCACCGGCCATTGGCAGCGCATCTACAGCACCACAGACATCGGGGCTCCGGGCTTTCCCTGACGAACAGGGCTTCGACTTTTACCATCAGCTGCACCTGGGCGCCCACTGAAAAGAACCCCGAAAAATCACGAACATCGGACGATTGCTCCCACACCGAAAATGCCAGCAACTCAAGCTCTTGCTGCTCCTCACCGGCCACTGGAAGCGCATCTACAGCACCACAGACATCGCGGCTCCGGGCTTTCCCTGACGAACCGGGCTTCGACATTTACCACCAGCTGCACCTGGGTGCCCACTGAAAAAAAAACCCCGAAAAATCACGAACGTCGGACGATTGCTCCCACACCAAAAGTGCCAGCCAGTCAAGCTCATGCTGCTTCCAACCAGCCATTCCCAGCGCATCTACAGCGCCACAGACATCGGGGCTCCGGGCTTTCCCTGACGAACCGGGCTTCGACATTTACCACCAGCTGCACCTGGGTGCCCACTGAAAAAAAAACCCCGAAAAATCACGAACGTCGGACGATTGCTCCCACACCAAAAGTGCCAGCAACTCAAACTCTTGCTGCTCCTCACCGGAGTTTGGCAGTGCATCTACAGCACCACAGACATCGGGGTTCTGCGCTTTCCCTGACCAACAGGGCTTCGACGTTTACCACCAGCTGAACCTGGGCGCCCGCTGAAAAAAATAAAAGAAAAATCACGAACGTCGGACGATTGCTCCCACAGCAAAAGTGCCAGCCAGTCAAGCTCTTGCTGCTCCTCCCCGGCCACTGGCAGCGCATCTACAGCACCACAGACATCGGGGCTCCGAGCTTTCCCTGACCAACAGGGCTTCGACGTTTACCACCAGCTGCACCTGGGCGCCCACTGAAATAAAACCCCGAAAAATCACAAACGTCGGACGATTCCTCCCCCACAGAAAGTGCCAGCAACTCAAGCTCTTGCTGTTCCTCACCGGACTTTGGCAGTGCATCTACAGCACCACAGACATCGTGGCTCCGGGCTTTCCCTGACCAACAGGCCTTTGATATTTACCACCAGCTGCACCTGGTTGCCCAGTGAAAATAAACCCTGAAAAATGACGAACGTCGGACGATTGCTCCCACACCAAAAGTGCCAGCCAGTCAAGCTCATGCTGCTCCTCACCGGACAGTGGCAGTGCATCTACAGCACCACAGACATCGGGGCTCCGGGCATTCCCTGACGAACAGGGCTTCGACGTTTACCACTCGCTGCACCTGGGCTCCCACTGAAAAGAACACCGAAAAATCACGAACGTCGGACGATTGCTCTCACACCAAAAGTGCCAGACAGTCAAGCTCTTGCTGCTGCTCACCGGCCATTGCCAGCCCATCTACAGCACGACAGACATCGGGGCTCCGGGCTTTCCCTGACGAACAGGGCTTCGACATTTACCACCAGCTGCACCTGGGCGCCCACTGGAAAAAATAAACGAAATATCACGAACATCAGACGATTGCTCTCACACCAAAAGTGCCAGACAGTCAAGCTCTTGCTGCTCCTCACCGGCCATTGGCAGCGCATCTACAGCACCACAGACATCGGGGCTCCGAGCTTTCCCTGACCAACTGGGCTTCGACATTTACCACCCGCTGCAGCTGGACGTCCACTGAAATAAAACCCCGAAAAATCATGAACGTCGGACGATTGCTCCCACAACAAAAGTGCCAGCCAGTCAAGCTCTTGCTGCTCCTCACCAGCCATTGGAGGCGCATCTACAGCACCACAGACATCGGGGCTCCGGGCATTCCCTGACCAACAGGGCTTCGACATTTACCACCAGCTGCACCTGGGCGCCCACTGAAATAAAACCCCGAAAAATCACGAACGTCGGACGATTCCTCCCACACCGAAAGTGCCAGCCAGTCAAGCTCTTGCTGCTCCTCACCTCCCATTCCCAGCGCATCTACAGCACCACAGACATCGGGGCTCCGGGCTTTCCCTGACCAACAGGGCTTCGACATTTACCACCAGCTGCACCTGGGCGCCCACTGAAATAAAACCCCGAAAAATCACGAACGTCGGACGATTCCTCCCACACCGAAAGTGCCAGCAACTCAAGCTCTTGCTGCTCCTCACCGGCCATTCCCAGCGCATCTACAGCACCACAGACATCGGGGCTCCGGGCTTTCCCTGACCAACAGGGCTTCGAAGTTTACCACCAGCTGCACCTGGGCGCCCACTGAAAAAAAATCCCGAAAAATCACGAACGTCGGACGATTCCTCCCACACCGAAAGTGCCAGCAACTCAAGCTCTTGCTGCTACTCACCGGACTTTGGCAGTGCATCTACAGCACCACAGACATCGGGGTTCTGCGCTTTCTTTGACCAACAGGGCTTCGACGTTTACCACCAGCTGAACCTGGGCACCCGCTGAGAAAAATAAAAGAAAAATCACGAACATCGGACGATTGTTCCCATAGCAAAAGTGCCAGCCAGTCAAGCTCTTGCTGCTCCTCCCCAGCCATTGGCAGCGCATCTACAGCACCACAGACATCGGGGCTCCGGGCTTTCCCTGACCAACAGGGCTTCGACATTTACCACCAGCTGAACCTGGGCGCCCACTGAAAAGAACCCCGATAAATCACGAACGTCGGACGATTGCTCCCACACCGAAATTGCCAGCCAGTCAAGCTGTAGGTGCTCCTCACCTTCCATTCCCAGCGCATCTACAGCACCACAGACATCGGGGCTCCGGGCGTTCCCTGACCAACAGGGCTTAGAAGTTTATTACCAGCTGAACCTAGGCGCCCACTGGAAAAAAAATCCCCAAATATCATGAACGTCGGACGATTGCTCTCACACCAAAAGTGCCAGCCACTCAAGCTCTTGCTACCCCTCACCGGCCATTCCCAGCGCATCTACAGCACCACAGACATCGGGGCTCCGGGCTTTCCCTGACCAACAGGGCTTCGACGTTTACCACCAGCTGCACCTGGGCTCCCACTGAAATAAAACCCCGAAAAATCACGAACGTCGGACGATTGCTCCCACACCAAAAGTGCCAGACAGTCAAGCTCTTGCTGCTCCTCACCTCCCATTCCCAGCGCATCTACAGCACCACAGACATCGGGGCTCTGGGCTTTCCCTGACAAACAGGGCTTCGACGTTTACCACCAGCTGCACCTGGGCGCCCGCTGAAAAAAATAAAAGAAAAATCACGAACGTCGGACGATTGCTCCCACACCAAAAGTGCCAGCCTGTCAAGCTCTTGCTGCTCCTCACCTCCCATTGGCAGCGCATGTACAGCACCACAGACATCACGGCTCCGGGCTTTCCCTGACCAACAGGGCTTCGACGTTTACCACTAGCTAAACCTGGGCTCCCACTAAAAAAAAATCCCGAAAAATCAAAAACGTCCGACGATTCCTGCCACACCGAAAGTGCCAGCCTATCAAGCTCTTGCTGCTCGTCCCCGGCCATTGGCAGCACATCTACAGCACCAAAGACATCGCGGCTCCGGGCTTTCCCTGACCAACAGGGCTTCGATGTTTACCACCAGCTGCAAATGGGCGCCCACTGAAATAAAACCCCGAAAAATAACAAACGTCGGACGATTGCTCCCACACCAAAAGTGCCAGACAGTCAAGCTCTTGCTGCTACTCACCGGACTTTTGCAGTGCATCTACAGCACCACAGATATCGGTGTTCTGCGCTTTCCCTGACCAACAGGGCTTCGACGTTTACCACCAGCCGCACCTGGGCGCCCACTGAAAAAAATAAATGAAAAATCACGAACGTCGGACGATTGCTCCCACACCGAAAGTGCCAGCCAGTCAAGCTCTTGCTGCTCCTCACCGGCCATTGGCAGCGCATCTACAGCACCACAGACATCGGGGCTCCGAGCTTTCCCTGACCAACAGGACTTCGACGTTTACCACCAGCTGCACCTGGGCGCCCACTGAAAAAAACCCCTAAAAATCAGGAACATCGGACGATTGCTCCCACATTGAAAGTGCCAGCAACACAAGCTCTTGCTGCTGCTCACTGCCCATACCCAGCGCATCTACAGCACCACAGACATCGGGGCTCCGGGCTTTCCATGACCAACAGGTCTTAGACGTTTACCAGCAGCTGCACCTGGGCACCCACTGAAAAAAAACCTTGAAAAATCACAAACGTCGGACGATTTCTCCCACACCGAAAGTGCCAGCCAGTCAGGCTCTTGCTGCTAATCACCGCCCATTCCCAGCGCATCTACAGCACCACAGACATTTGGGCTCCGGACTTTCCCTGACTAACAGCACTTCGACGTTTACCACCAGCTGAACATGGGTGCCCATTAAAAAAAAAACCCGAAAAAAACACAAACGTCGGACGATTGCTCCCACACCGAAAGTGCCAGCCAGTCAAGCTCTTGCTGCTCCTCACCGGCCATTGGAAGCGCATCTACAGCACCACAGACATCGGGGCTCCGGGCTTTCCCTGACCAACAGGGCTTCGACGTTTACCACCAGCTGCACCTGGGCTCCCACTGAAATAAAACCCCGAAAAATCACGAACGTCGGACGATTGCTCCCACACCGAAAGTGCCAGCAACTCAAGCTCTTGCTGCTCCTCACCTCCCATTCCCAGCGCATCTACAGCACCACAGACATCGGGGCTCTGGGCTTTCCCTGACAAACAGGGCTTCGACATTTACCACCAGCTGCACCTGGGCGCCCACTGAAATAAAACCCCGAAAAATCACGAACATCGGACGATTGCTCCCACACCAAAAGTGCCAGCAACTTAAACTCTTGCTGCTACTCACCGGACTTTGGCAGTGCATCTACAGCACCACAGACATCGGGGTTCTGCGCTTTCCCTGACCAACAGGGCTTCGACGTTTACCACCAGCTGAAATTGGGCGCCCGCTGAAAAAAATAAAAGAAAAATCACGAACGTCGGACGATTCCTCCCACAGCAAAAGTGCCAGCCAGTCAAGCTCTTGCTGCTCCTCACCAGCCATTCCCAGCGCATCTACAGCGCCACAGACATCGCGGCTCCGGGCTTTCCCTGACCAACAGGGCTTCGACGTTTACCACCAGCTGCACCTGGTTGCCCACTGAAAAAAAAACCCTGAAAAATCAAAAACGTCGGACGATTGATCCCACACCGAAAGTGCCAGCCAGTCAAGCTCTTGCTGTTCCTCACCGGCCATTGGCAGCGCATCTACAGCACCACAGACATCGGGGCTCCGGGCTTTCCCTGACCAACAGGGCTTCGACTTTTACCATCAGCTGCACCTGGGCGCCCACTGAAAAGAACCCCGAAAAATCACGAACATCGGACGATTGCTCCCACACCGAAAATGCCAGCAACTCAAGCTCTTGCTGCTCCTCACCGGCCACTGGAAGCGCATCTACAGCACCACAGACATCGCGGCTCCGGGCTTTCCCTGACGTACCGGGCTTCGACATTTACCACCAGCTGCACCTGGGTGCCCACTGAAAAAAAAACCCCGAAAAATCACGAACGTCGGACGATTGCTCCCACACCAAAAGTGCCAGCCAGTCAAGCTCATGCTGCTTCCAACCAGCCATTCCCAGCGCATCTACAGCGCCACAGACATCGGGGCTCCGGGCTTTCCCTGACGAACCGGGCTTCGACATTTACCACCAGCTGCACCTGGGTGCCCACTGAAAAAAAAACCCCGAAAAATCACGAACGTCGGACGATTGCTCCCACACCAAAAGTGCCAGCAACTCAAACTCTTGCTGCTCCTCACCGGAGTTTGGCAGTGCATCTACAGCACCACAGACATCGGGGTTCTGCGCTTTCCCTGACCAACAGGGCTTCGACGTTTACCACCAGCTGAACCTGGGCGCCCGCTGAAAAAAATAAAAGAAAAATCACGAACGTCGGACGATTGCTCCCACAGCAAAAGTGCCAGCCAGTCAAGCTCTTGCTGCTCCTCCCCGGCCACTGGCAGCGCATCTACAGCACCACAGACATCGGGGCTCCGAGCTTTCCCTGACCAACAGGGCTTCGACGTTTACCACCAGCTGCACCTGGGCGCCCACTGAAATAAAACCCCGAAAAATCACAAACGTCGGACGATTCCTCCCCCACAGAAAGTGCCAGCAACTCAAGCTCTTGCTGTTCCTCACCGGACTTTGGCAGTGCATCTACAGCACCACAGACATCGTGGCTCCGGGCTTTCCCTGACCAACAGGCCTTTGATATTTACCACCAGCTGCACCTGGTTGCCCAGTGAAAATAAACCCTGAAAAATGACGAACGTCGGACGATTGCTCCCACACCAAAAGTGCCAGCCAGTCAAGCTCATGCTGCTCCTCACCGGACAGTGGCAGTGCATCTACAGCACCACAGACATCGGGGCTCCGGGCATTCCCTGACGAACAGGGCTTCGACGTTTACCACTCGCTGCACCTGGGCTCCCACTGAAAAGAACACCGAAAAATCACGAACGTCGGACGATTGCTCTCACACCAAAAGTGCCAGACAGTCAAGCTCTTGCTGCTGCTCACCGGCCATTGCCAGCCCATCTACAGCACGACAGACATCGGGGCTCCGGGCTTTCCCTGACGAACAGGGCTTCGACATTTACCACCAGCTGCACCTGGGCGCCCACTGGAAAAAATAAACGAAATATCACGAACATCAGACGAGTGCTCCCACACCGAAAGTGCCAGCCAGTCAAGCTCATGCTGCTTCTCACCAGCAATTCCCAGCGCATCTACAGCACCACAGATATCGGGGCTCCGAGCTTTCCCTGACCAATTGGGCTTCGACATTTACCACCCGCTGCAGCTGGACGTCCACTGAAATAAAACCCCGAAAAATCATGAACGTCGGACGATTGCTCCCACAACAAAAGTGCCAGCCAGTCAAGCTCTTGCTGCTCCTCACCAGCCATTGGAGGCGCATCTACAGCACCACAGACATCGGGGCTCCGGGCATTCCCTGACCAACAGGGCTTCGACATTTACCACCAGCTGCACCTGGGCGCCCACTGAAATAAAACCCCGAAAAATCACGAACGTCGGACGATTCCTCCCACACCGAAAGTGCCAGCCAGTCAAGCTCTTGCTGCTCCTCACCTCCCATTCCCAGCGCATCTACAGCACCACAGACATCGGGGCTCCGGGCTTTCCCTGACCAACAGGGCTTCGAAGTTTACCACCAGCTGCACCTGGGCGCCCACTGAAAAAAAATCCCGAAAAATCACGAACGTCGGACGATTCCTCCCACACCGAAAGTGCCAGCAACTCAAGCTCTTGCTGCTACTCACCGGACTTTGGCAGTGCATCTACAGCACCACAGACATCGGGGTTCTGCGCTTTCTTTGACCAACAGGGCTTCGACGTTTACCACTAGCTGAACCTGGGCACCCGCTGAGAAAAATAAAAGAAAAATCACGAACATCGGACGATTGTTCCCATAGCAAAAGTGCCAGCCAGTCAAGCTCTTGCTGCTCCTCACCGGCCATTCCCAGCCCATCTACAGCACCACAGACATCGGGGCTCCGGGCTTTCCCTGACCAACAGGGCTTCGACGTTTACCACCAGCTGCACCTGATTGCCCACTGAAAAAAAACCCTGAAAAATCAAAAACGTCGGATGATTGATCTCACACCGAAAGTGCCAGCAACTCAAGCTCTTGCTGCTACTCACCGGCCATTGGCAGCGCATCTACAGCACCACAGACATCGGGGCTCCGGGCTTTCCCTGACCAACAGGGCTTCGACGTTTACCACCAGCTGCACCTGGGCGCCCACTGAAAAGAACCCCGAAAAATCAGAAACGTCGGACGATTGCTCCGACACCAAAAGTGCCAGCCAGTCAAGCTCTTGCTGCTTCTCACCAGCCATTCCCAGCGCATCTACAGCACCACAGATACCGGGGCTCCGGGCTTTCCCTGACCAACAGGGCTTCGACGTTTACCACCAGCTGCACCTGGGCGCCCACTGAAATAAAACCCCGAAAAATCACGAACGTCGGACGATTGCTCCCACACCGAAAGTGCCAGCAACTCAAGCTCTTGCTGCTCCTCACCGGCCATTCCCAGCGCATCTACAGCACCACAGACATCGCGGCTCTGGGCTTTCCCTGACCAACAGGGCTTCGACATTTACCATCAGCTGCACCTGGGCGCCCACTGAAAAAAATAAACGAAAAATAACAAAAGTCGGACGATTGCTCCCACAGCGAAAGTGCCAGCCAGTCAAGCTCTTGCTGCTCCTCACCGGCCATTGGAGGCGCATCTACAGCACCACAGACATCGGGGCTCCGGGCTTTCCCTGACCAACAGGGCTTCGACGTTTACCACCCGCTGCACCTGGGCTCCCACTGAAAAGAACCCCGAAAAATCACAAACGTCGGACGATTGCTCCCACACCAAAAGTGCCAGCCAGTCAAGCTCTTCCTGCTCCTCACCGGGCATTGGCAGTGCATCTACAGCACCACAGATATCAGGGCTCCGGGCTTTCCCTGACTAACAGGGATTCGACGTTTACCACCCGCTGCACCTGGGCTCCCACTGAAAAGAACCCCGAAAAATCACGAACATCGGACGATTACTCCCACACCGAAAGTGCCAGCAACTCAAGCTCTTGCTGCTACTCACCGGCCATTCCCAGCGCATCTACAGCACTACAGACATCGGGGCTCCGGGCTTTCCCTGACCAACAGGGCTTCGACGTTTACCACCAGCTGCACCTGGGCGCACACTGAAAAAAAACCCTGAAACATCAAAAACGTCGGACGATTGCTCCCACACCGAAAGTGCCAGCCAGTCAAGCTCTTGCTGCTCCTCACCGGCCATAGGCAGCACATCTACAGCAGCACAGACATCGGGGCTCCGGGCTTTCCCTGACCAACAGGGCTTCAACGTTTACCACCAGCTGAACCTGGGCGCCCAGTGAATAAAAATCCCCAAAAATCACAAACGTCCTAAGATTGCTCCCACACCGAAAGTGCCAGACAGTCAAGCTCTTGCTGTTCCTCACCGTCCATTGGCAGCGCATCTACAGCACCACAAATATCGGGGCTCCGAGCTTTCCCTGACCAACAGGGCTTCGATGTTTACCACCAGCTGCACCTGGGCGCCCACTGAAATAAAACCCCGAAAAATCACGAACGTCGGACGATTGCTCCCACACTGAAAGTTCCAGCAACTCAAGCTCTTGCTGCTACTCACCTCCCATTCCCAGCGCATCTACAGCACCACAGACATCGGGGCTCCGGGCTTTCCCTGACCAACTGGGCTTCGACGTTTACCACCAGCTGAACCTGGGCCCCCACTGAAATAAAACCCCCAAAAATCATGAACGTCGGACGATTGATCGCACACCGAAAGTGCCAGCCAGTCAAGCTCTTGCTGCTCCTCACCGGCCATTGCCAGCCCATCTACAGCCCCACAGACATTGGGGCTCCGGGCTTTCCCTGATAAACAGGGCTTCGACGTTTACCACCCACTGCACCTGGGCGCCCACTGAAAAAAATAAACGAAAAATCACAAACGTCGGACAATTGCTCCCACACCGAAAGTGCCAGCCAGTCAAGCTCCTGCTGCTACTCACCTCCCATTCCCAGCGCATCTACAGCACCACAGACATCGGGGCTCCGGGCTTTCCCTGACCAACAGGGCTTCGACATTTACCACCAGCTGCACCTGGGCGCCCACTGAAATAAAACCCCGAAAAATAACAAACGTCGGACGATTGCTCCCACACCGAAAGTGCCAGCAAATCAAGCTCTTGCTGCTCCTCACCGGCCATTCCCAGCGCATCTACAGCACCACAGACATCGGGGCTCCGGGCTTTCCCTGACCAACAGGGCTTCGACGTTTACCACCAGCTGCACCTGGGCTCCCACTAAAAAAAAACCCCGAATAATCACAAACATCGGACGATTGCTCCCACACCCAAAGTGCCAGCCAGTCAAGCTCTTGCTGCTCCTCACCGGCCATTGGCAGCGCATCTACAGCACCACAGACATCGGGGCTCTGGGCTTTCCCTGACCAACAGGGCTTCGACGTTTACTACCAGCTGAACCTGGGCACCCACTGAAAGTAAAACCCCGAAAAATCACGAACGTCGGACGATTGCTCCCACACCGAAAGTGCCAGCCTGTCAAGCTCTTGCTGCTCCTCACCGGCCATTGGCCGCGCATCTACAGCACGACAGACATCGGGGCTCCGGGCTTTCCCTGACCAACAGGGCTCAGAAGTTTACCACCAGCTGAACCTGGGCGCCCACTGAAAAAAAACCCTGAAAAATTAAAAACGACGGACGATTGCTCCCACACTGAAAGTGCCAGCCAGTCAAGCTCTTGCTGCTGCTCACCGGCCATTGGCAGCGCATCTACAGCACCACAGACATCGCGGCTCCGGGCTTTCCCTGACCAACAGGGCTTCGACATTTACCATCAGCTGCACCTGGGCGCCCACTGAAAAAAATAACGAAATATCACGAACATCAGACGATTGCTCCCACACCGAAAGTGCCAGCAACTCAAGCTCATGCTGCTTCTCACCGGACTTTGGCAGTGCATCTACAGCACCACAGACATCGCGGCTCCGGGCTTTCCCTGACCAACAGGGCTTCGACGTTTACCACCAGGTGCACCTGCGCTCCCACTGAAAAAAAAACCCGAAAAATCACGAACGTCGGACGATTACTCCCACACCGAAAGTGCCAGCAACTCAAGCTCATGCTGCTTCTCACCGGACTTTGGCAGTGCATCTACAGCACCACAGACATCGGGGCTCCGGGCTTTCCCTGACCAACAGGGCTTCGATGTTTACCACCAGCTGCACCTGGGCGCCCACTGAAAAAAAACCCCGAAAAATCACAAACGTTGGACGATTCCTGCCACACCTTAAATGCCAGCCTGTCAAGCTCTTGCTGCTCCTCACCGCCCATTCCCAGCGCATCTACAGCACCACAGACATCAGGGCTCTGGACTTTCCCTGACGATCAGGGCTTCGACGTTTACCACCAGCTGAACCTGGGCGCGCACTGAAAAGAACCCCGAAAAATCACGAACGTCGGACAATTGCTACCACACCAAAAGTGCCAGCAACACAAGCTCTTGCTGCTCCTCAGCGGCCATGGGCAGCGCATCTACAGCGCCACAGACATCGGGGCTCCGGGCTTTCCCTGACCAACAGGGCTTTGACTGTTACCACCCGCTGCACCTGGGCGCCCACTGAAATAAAACCCCGAAAAATCACGAACGTCGGACAATTGCTCCCACACCCAAAGTGCCAGCCAGTCAAGCTCTTGCTGCTACTCACCGGACTTTGGCAGTGCATCTACAGCACCACAGACATCGGGGTTCTCCGCTTTCCCTGAACAACAGGGCTTCGACGTTTACCACCAGCTGCACCTGGGCGCCCACTGAAAAAAATAAATGAAAAATCACGAACGTCGGACGATTGCTCCCACACCAAAAGTGCCAGCCAGTCAAGCTCTTGCTGCTCCTCACCGGCCATTCCCAGTGCATCTACAGCACCACAGACATCAGGGCTCTGGACTTTCCGTGACGATCAGGGCTTCGACGTTTACCACCAGCTGCACCTGGGCTCCCACTGAAAAGAACCCCGAAAAATCACGAACGTCGGACGATTACTCCCACACCGAAAGTGCCAGCAACTCAAGCTCTTGCTGCTACTCACCGGCCATTCCAAGCGCATCTACAGCACTACAGACATCGGGGCTCCGGGCTTTCCCTGACGAACCAGGCTTCGACGTTTACCACCAGCTGCACCTGGGCGCCCACTGAAAAAAATAAACGAAAAATCACGAACATCGGACGATTGCTCCCACACCAAAAGTGCCAGCCAGTCAAGCTCTTGCTGCTCCTCCCCGGCCATTGGCAGCGCATCTACAGCACCACAGATATCGGGGCTCCGGGCTTTCCCTGACAAACAGGGCTTCGACGTTTACCACCAGCTGAACCTGGGCGCCCACTGGAAAAAATAAACGAAATACCACGAACATCAGAAGATTGCTCCCACACCGAAAGTGCCAGCCAGTCAAGCTCATGCTGCTCCTCACCGCCCATTCCCAGCGCATCTACAGCACCACAGACATCGTGGCTCTGGGCTTTCCCTGACCAACAGGACTTCGACGATTACCACCAGCTGCACCTGGGCGCCAACTGAAATAAAACCCTGAAAAATCACGAACGTCGGACGATTGCTCCCACACCAAAAGTGCCAGCCTGTCAAGCTCTTGCTGCTCCTCACCGCCCATTCCCAGCGCATCTACAGCACCACAGACATCGGGGTTCTGCGCTTTCCCTGAATAACAGGGCTTCGACGTTTACCACCAGCTGCACCTGGGCGCCCACTGAAAAAAATAAACGAAAAATCAGGAACATCGGACGATTGCTCCCACACCAAAAGTGCCAGCCTGTCAAGCTCTTGCTGCCCCTCACCGCCCATTCCCAGCGCATCTACAGCACCACAGACATCGGGGCTCCGGGCTTTCCCTGATGAACAGGGCTTCGACGTTTACCACTCGCTGAACCTGGGCACCCACTGAAAGTAAAACCCCGAATAATCACGAACGTCGGACGATTGCTCCCATACCTGAAGTGCCAGCAACTCAAGCTCTTGCTGCTACTCACCGGCCATTGGCAGCGCATCTACAGCACCACAGATATCGGGGCTCCGGGCTTTCCCTGACGAACCGGGCTTCGACATTTACCACCAGCTGCACCTGGGTGCCCCCTGAAAAAAAAACCCCAAAAATCACAAACGTCGGACGATTCCTGCCACACCTTAAATGCCAGCCTGTCAAGCTCTTGCTGCTCCTCACCGGCCATTCCCAGCGCATCTACAACACCGCAGACATTGGGGCTCCGGGCTTTCCCTGACCAACAGGGCTTCGACGTTTACCACCACCTGAACCTGGGCTCCCACTGAAATAAAACCCCGAAAAACCACGAACGTCGGACGATTGCTCCCACACTAAAAGTGCCAGCCAGTCAAGCTCTTGCAGCTACTCACCGGACTTTGGCAGTGCATCTACAGCACCACAGACATCGGGGCTCCGGGCTTTCCCTGAACAACAGGGCTTCAACGTTTACCACCAGCTGCACCTGGTTGCCCACTGAAAAAAAACCCTGAAAAATGACGAACGTCGGACGATTGCTCCCACACCACAAGTGCCAGACAGTCAAGCTCTAGCTGCTGAACACCGGCCATTGGCAGTGTATCTACAGCACCACAGACATCGGGGCTCCGGGCTTTCCCTGACCAACAGGGCTTCGACGTTTACCACCAGCTGAACCCGGGCGCCCACTGAAATAAAACCCCGAAAAATCACGAACATCGGACGATTGCTCCCACAACGAAAGTGCCAGCCTGTCAAGCTCTTGCTGCTCCTCAACGGCCATTGGCAGCGCATCTACAGCACCACAGACATCGCGGCTCCAGGCTTTCCCTGACCAACAGGGCTTCGACGTTTACCACCAGCTGCACCTGGTTACGCACTGAAAAAAAACCCTGAAAAATCAAAAACGTCGGACGATTGATCCCACACCGAAAGTGCCAGCCAGTCAAGCTCCTCCTGCTCCTCACCGGCCACTGGCAGCTCATGTACAGCACTACAGACATCGGGGCTCCGGGCTTTCCCTGACCAACAGGGCGTCGACGTTTACCACCAGCTGAACCTGGGCGCCCAGTGAATAAAAATCCCCAAAAATCACAAACGTCCGACGATTGCTCCCACACCCAAAGTGCCAGACAGTCAAGCTCTTGCTGCTCCTCACCGGCCATTGGCAGCGCATCTACAGCACCACAGACATCGGGGCTCCGGGCTTTCCCTGACCAACAGGGCTTCGACGTTTACCACCAGCTCAACCTGGGCGCCCATTGAAAGTAAAACCCCGAAAATCACGACAGTCGGACGATTGCTCCCACACCGAAAGTGCCAGCAACTCAAGCTCCTGCTGCTACTCACCGGACTTTGGTAGTGCATCTACAGCACCACAGACATCGGGGTTCTGCGCTTTCCCTGAACAACAGGGCTTCGACATTTACCATCAGCTGCACCTGGGCGCCCACTGAAAAAAATAAACGAAAAATCACGAACATCGGACGATTGCTCCCACAGTGAAAGTGCCAGCAACTCAAGCTCTTGCTGCTCCTCACCGGCCATTGGCAGCGCATTAACAGCACCACAGACATCGGGGCTCCGGGCTTTCCCTGACCAACAGGGCTTCGACGTTTACCACCCGCTGCACCTGGGCGCCCACTGAAAAAAAACCCCGAAAAATCACAAATGTCGGACGATTCCTGCCACACCGAAAGTGCCAGCAACTCAAGCTCTTGCTGCTCCTCACCTCCCATTCCCAGCGCATCTACAGCACCACAGACATCGGGGCTCTGGGCTTTCCCAGACAAACAGGGCTTCGACATTTACCACCAGCTGCACCTGGGCTCCCACTGAAAAGAACCCCGAAAAATCACAAACGTCGGACGATTGCTCCCACACGAAAAGTGCCAGCCAGTCAAGCTCTTGCTGCTCCTCACCGGCCATTGGCAGTGCATCTACAGCACCACAGACATCGGGCCTCCGGGCTTTCCCTGACCAACAGGGCTTAGAAGTTTACCACCAGCTGAACCTGGGCGCCCAGTGAATAAAAATCCCCAAAAATCACAAACGTCCGACGATTGCTCCCACACCAAAAGTGCCAGCAACTCAAGCTCTTGCTGCTCCTCACCGGCCATTGGCAGCGCATCTACAGCACCACAGACATCGGGGCTCCGGGCTTTCGCTGACAAACAGGGGTTCGACGTTTACCACCAGCTGCACATGGGCGCCCACTGAAAAAAAACCCCGAAAAATCACAAATGTTGGACGATTCCTGCCACACCTTAAATGCCAGCCTGTCAAGCTCTTGCTGCTCCTCACCGCCCATTCCCAGCGCATCTACAGCACCACAGACATCGGGGCTCTGGACTTTCCCTGACCAACAGGGCTTTGACTGTTACCACCAGCTGCACCTGGGCTCCCACTGAAAAAAAACCCCGAATAATCACAAACGTCGGACGATTGCTCCCACACCAAAAGTGCCAGCCAGTCAAGCTCTTGCTGCTCCTCACCGGCCATTGGCAGCGCATCTACAGCACCACAGACATCGGCGTTCTCCGCTTTCCCTGACCAACAGGGCTTCGACGTTTACCACCAGCTGAACCTGGGCGCCCACTGAAAAAAATAAATGAAAAATCACGAACGTCGGACGATTGCTCCCACACCAAAAGTGCCAGCCAGTCAAGCTCTTGCTGCTCCTCACCGGCCATTCCCAGCGCATCTACAGCACCACAGATACCGGGGCTCCGGGCGTTCCCTGACCAACAGGGCTTCGACGTTTACCACCAGCTGCACCTGGGCGCCCACTGAAATAAAACCCCGAAAAATAACAAACGTCGGACGATTCCTCCCACACCGAAAGTGCCAGCAACTCAACCTCTTTGTGCTCCTCACCGGCCATTGGCAGCGCATCTACAGCACCACAGACATCGGGGCTCTGGGCTTTCCCTGACCAACAGGCCTTCGACGTTTACAACTAGCTGCACCAGGGCGCCCACTAAAAAGAACCCCGAAAAATCACGAACGTCGGACGATTGCTCCCACACCGAAAATGCCAGAAGCTCAAGCTCTTGCTGCTCCTCACCGGCCACTGGCAGCGCATCTACAGCACCACAGACATTGCGGCTCTGGGCTTTCCCTGACCAACAGGGCTTCGACGTTTACCACCAGCTGCACCTGGGCGCCCAGTGAATAAAAATCCCCAAAAATCACAAACGTCCGACGATTGCTCGCGCACCCAAAGTGCCAGACAGTCAAGCTCTTGCTGCTCCTCACCGGCCATGGGCATCGCATCTACAGCACCACAGACATCGGGGCTCCGGGCTTTCCCTGACCAACAGGGCTTCGACGTTTACCACCAGCTGCACTTCGGCTCCCACTGAAAAAAAACCCCGAAAAATCACGAACGTCGGACGATTGCTCCCACACCGAATGTGCCAGCCTGTCAAGCTCTTGCTGCTCCTCACCGGCCATTCCCAGCGCATCTACAGCATCACAGACATCGGGGCTCCGGGCTTTCCCTGACCAACAGGGCTTCGACGTTTACCACCAGCTGCACCTGGGCGCCCACTGAAAAGAACCCCGAAAAATCAGAAACGTCGGACGATTGCTCCGACACCAAAAGTGCCAGCCAGTCAAGCTCTTGCTGCTTCTCACCAGCCATTCCCAGCGCATCTACAGCACCACAGATACCGGGGCTCCGGGCTTTCCCTGACCAACAGGGCTTCGACGTTTACCACCAGCTGCACCTGGGCGCCCACTGAAATAAAACCCCGAAAAATCACGAACGTCGGACGATTGCTCCCACACCGAAAGTGCCAGCAACTCAAGCTCTTGCTGCTCCTCACCGGCCATTCCCAGCGCATCTACAGCACCACAGACATCGCGGCTCTGGGCTTTCCCTGACCAACAGGGCTTCGACATTTACCACCAGGTGCACCTGGGCGCCCACTGAAAAAAATAAACGAAAAATAACAAAAGTCGGACGATTGCTCCCACAGCGAAAGTGCCAGCCAGTCAAGCTCTTGCTGCTCCTCACCGGCCATTGGAGGCGCATCTACAGCACCACAGACATCGGGGCTCCGGGCTTTCCCTGACTAACAGGGATTCGACGTTTACCACCCGCTGCACCTGGGCTCCCACTGAAAAGAACCCCGAAAAATCACGAACATCGGACGATTACTCCCACACCGAAAGTGCCAGCAACTCAAGCTCTTGCTGCTACTCACCGGCCATACCCAGCGCATCTACAGCACTACAGACATCGGGGCTCCGGGCTTTCCCTGACTAACAGGGCTTCGACGTTTACCACCAGCTGCACCTGGGCGCACACTGAAAAAAAACCCTGAAACATCAAAAACGTCGGACGATTGCTCCCACACCGAAAGTGCCAGCCTGTCAAGCTCTTGCTGCTCCTCACCAGCCATTCCCAGCGCATCTACAGCACCACAGACATCGGGGCTCCGGGCTTTCGCTGACCAACAGGGCTTCGACGTTTACCACCAGCTGCAGCTGGGCGCACACTGAAAAAAAACCCTGAAACATCAAAAACGTCGGACGATTGCTCCCACACCGAAAGTGCCAGCCTGTCAAGCTCTTGCTGCTCCTCACCAGCCATTCCCAGCGCATCTACAGCACCACAGACATCGGGGCTCCGGGCCTTCCCTGACCAACAGGGCTTCGACGTTTACCACCAGCTGCACCTGGGCACCCACTGAAAAAAATCCCTGAAAAATCAAAAACGTCGGACGATTGCTCCCACACCGAAAGTACCAGCAACACAAGCTCTTGCTGCTCCTCACGGGCCATTCCCAGCGCATCTACAGCACAACAGACATCGGGGCTCCGGGCTTTCCCTGACCAACAGGGCTTAGACGTTTACACCAGCTGAACCGGGGCGCCCAGTGAAATAAAACCCCGAAAAATCACGAACGTCGGACGATTGCTCCCACACCGAAAGTGCCAGCAACATAAGCTCTTGCTTCTCCTCACCGGCCATTCCCAGCGCATCTACAGCACCACAGACATCGGGGCTCCGGGCTTTCCCTGACCAACAGGGCTTCGACGTTTACAACTAGCTAAACCTGGGCTCCCACTGGAAAAAATAAACGAAAAATCACGAACATCGGACTATTACTCCCACACCGAAAGTGCCAGCCTGTCAAGCTCTTGCTGCTCCTCACCGGCCATTCCCAGCGCATCTACAGCATCACAGATATCGGGGCTCCGACCTTTCCCTGACCAACAGGGCTTCGACGTTTACCACCAGCTGCACCTGGGCGCCCACTGAAATAAAACCCCGAAAAATCACGAACGTCCGACGATTGCTCGCACACCCAAAGTGCCAGCCAGTCAAGCTCTTGCTGCTCCTCACCGGCCATAGGCAGCACATCTACAGCAGCACAGACATCGGGGCTCCGGGCTTTCCCTGACCAACAGGGCTTCAACGTTTACCACCAGCTGAACCTGGGCGCCCAGTGAATAAAAATCCCCAAAAATCACAAACGTCCTAAGATTGCTCCCACACCGAAAGTGCCAGACAGTCAAGCTCTTGCTGTTCCTCACCGTCCATTGGCAGCGCATCTACAGCACCACAGACATCGGGGCTCCGGGATTTACCTGACCAACAGGGCTTCGACATTTACCACCAGCTGCACCTGGGCGCCCACTGAAATAAAACCCCGAAAAATCACGAACGTCGGACGATTGCTCCCACACTGAAAGTTCCAGCAACTCAAGCTCTTGCTGCTACTCACCTCCCATTCCCAGCGCATCTACAGCACCACAGACATCGGGGCTCCGGGCTTTCCCTGACCAACTGGGCTTCGACGTTTACCACCAGCTGAACCTGGGCCCCCACTGAAATAAAACCCCCAAAAATCATGAACGTCGGACGATTGATCGCACACCGAAAGTGCCAGCCAGTCAAGCTCTTGCTGCTCCTCACCGCCCATTCCCAGCGCATCTACAGCACCACAGACATCGGGGTTCTGCGCTTTCCCTGAATAACAGGGCTTCGACGTTTACCACCCACTGCACCTGGGCGCCCACTGAAAAAAATAAACGAAAAATCACAAACGTCGGACAATTGCTCCCACACCGAAAGTGCCAGCCAGTCAAGCTCCTGCTGCTACTCACCTCCCATTCCCAGCGCATCTACAGCACCACAGACATCGGGGCTCCGGGCTTTCCCTGACCAACAGGGCTTCGACATTTACCACCAGCTGCACCTGGGCGCCCACTGAAATAAAACCCCGAAAAATAACAAACGTCGGACGATTGCTCCCACACCGAAAGTGCCAGCAAATCAAGCTCTTGCTGCTCCTCACCGGCCATTCCCAGCGCATCTACAGCACCACAGACATCGGGGCTCCGGGCTTTCCCTGACCAACAGGGCTTCGACGTTTACCACCAGCTGCACCTGGGCTCCCACTAAAAAAAAACCCCGAATAATCACAAACATCGGACGATTGCTCCCACACCCAAAGTGCCAGCCAGTCAAGCTCTTGCTGCTCCTCACCGGCCATTGGCAGCGCATCTACAGCACCACAGACATCGGGGCTCTGGGCTTTCCCTGACCAACAGGGCTTCGACGTTTACTACCAGCTGAACCTGGGCACCCACTGAAAGTAAAACCCCGAAAAATCACGAACGTCGGACGATTGCTCCCACACCGAAAGTGCCAGCCTGTCAAGCTCTTGCTGCTCCTCACCGGCCATTGGCCGCGCATCTACAGCACGACAGACATCGGGGCTCCGGGCTTTCCCTGACCAACAGGGCTCAGAAGTTTACCACCAGCTGAACCTGGGCGCCCACTGAAAAAAAACCCTGAAAAATTAAAAACGACGGACGATTGCTCCCACACTGAAAGTGCCAGCCAGTCAAGCTCTTGCTGCTGCTCACCGGCCATTGGCAGCGCATCTACAGCACCACAGACATCGCGGCTCCGGGCTTTCCCTGACCAACAGGGCTTCGACATTTACCATCAGCTGCACCTGGGCGCCCACTGAAAAAAATAACGAAATATCACGAACATCAGACGATTGCTCCCACACCGAAAGTGCCAGCAACTCAAGCTCATGCTGCTTCTCACCGGACTTTGGCAGTGCATCTACAGCACCACAGACATCGCGGCTCCGGGCTTTCCCTGACCAACAGGGCTTCGACGTTTACCACCAGGTGCACCTGCGCTCCCACTGAAAAAAAAACCCGAAAAATCACGAACGTCGGACGATTACTCCCACACCGAAAGTGCCAGCAACTCAAGCTCATGCTGCTTCTCACCGGACTTTGGCAGTGCATCTACAGCACCACAGACATCGGGGCTCCGGGCTTTCCCTGACCAACAGGGCTTCGATGTTTACCACCAGCTGCACCTGGGCGCCCACTGAAAAAAAACCCCGAAAAATCACAAACGTTGGACGATTCCTGCCACACCTTAAATGCCAGCCTGTCAAGCTCTTGCTGCTCCTCACCGCCCATTCCCAGCGCATCTACAGCACCACAGACATCAGGGCTCTGGACTTTCCCTGACGATCAGGGCTTCGACGTTTACCACCAGCTGAACCTGGGCGCGCACTGAAAAGAACCCCGAAAAATCACGAACGTCGGACAATTGCTACCACACCAAAAGTGCCAGCAACACAAGCTCTTGCTGCTCCTCAGCGGCCATGGGCAGCGCATCTACAGCGCCACAGACATCGGGGCTCCGGGCTTTCCCTGACCAACAGGGCTTTGACTGTTACCACCCGCTGCACCTGGGCGCCCACTGAAATAAAACCCCGAAAAATCACGAACGTCGGACAATTGCTCCCACACCCAAAGTGCCAGCCAGTCAAGCTCTTGCTGCTACTCACCGGACTTTGGCAGTGCATCTACAGCACCACAGACATCGGGGTTCTCCGCTTTCCCTGAACAACAGGGCTTCGACGTTTACCACCAGCTGCACCTGGGCGCCCACTGAAAAAAATAAATGAAAAATCACGAACGTCGGACGATTGCTCCCACACCAAAAGTGCCAGCCAGTCAAGCTCTTGCTGCTCCTCACCGGCCATTCCCAGTGCATCTACAGCACCACAGACATCAGGGCTCTGGACTTTCCGTGACGATCAGGGCTTCGACGTTTACCACCAGCTGCACCTGGGCTCCCACTGAAAAGAACCCCGAAAAATCACGAACGTCGGACGATTACTCCCACACCGAAAGTGCCAGCAACTCAAGCTCTTGCTGCTACTCACCGGCCATTCCAAGCGCATCTACAGCACTACAGACATCGGGGCTCCGGGCTTTCCCTGACGAACCAGGCTTCGACGTTTACCACCAGCTGCACCTGGGCGCCCACTGAAAAAAATAAACGAAAAATCACGAACATCGGACGATTGCTCCCACACCAAAAGTGCCAGCCAGTCAAGCTCTTGCTGCTCCTCCCCGGCCATTGGCAGCGCATCTACAGCACCACAGATATCGGGGCTCCGGGCTTTCCCTGACAAACAGGGCTTCGACGTTTACCACCAGCTGAACCTGGGCGCCCACTGGAAAAAATAAACGAAATACCACGAACATCAGAAGATTGCTCCCACACCGAAAGTGCCAGCCAGTCAAGCTCATGCTGCTCCTCACCGCCCATTCCCAGCGCATCTACAGCACCACAGACATCGTGGCTCTGGGCTTTCCCTGACCAACAGGACTTCGACGATTACCACCAGCTGCACCTGGGCGCCAACTGAAATAAAACCCTGAAAAATCACGAACGTCGGACGATTGCTCCCACACCAAAAGTGCCAGCCTGTCAAGCTCTTGCTGCTCCTCACCGCCCATTCCCAGCGCATCTACAGCACCACAGACATCGGGGTTCTGCGCTTTCCCTGAATAACAGGGCTTCGACGTTTACCACCAGCTGCACCTGGGCGCCCACTGAAAAAAATAAACGAAAAATCAGGAACATCGGACGATTGCTCCCACACCAAAAGTGCCAGCCTGTCAAGCTCTTGCTGCCCCTCACCGCCCATTCCCAGCGCATCTACAGCACCACAGACATCGGGGCTCCGGGCTTTCCCTGATGAACAGGGCTTCGACGTTTACCACTCGCTGAACCTGGGCACCCACTGAAAGTAAAACCCCGAATAATCACGAACGTCGGACGATTGCTCCCATACCTGAAGTGCCAGCAACTCAAGCTCTTGCTGCTACTCACCGGCCATTGGCAGCGCATCTACAGCACCACAGATATCGGGGCTCCGGGCTTTCCCTGACGAACCGGGCTTCGACATTTACCACCAGCTGCACCTGGGTGCCCCCTGAAAAAAAAACCCCAAAAATCACAAACGTCGGACGATTCCTGCCACACCTTAAATGCCAGCCTGTCAAGCTCTTGCTGCTCCTCACCGGCCATTCCCAGCGCATCTACAACACCGCAGACATTGGGGCTCCGGGCTTTCCCTGACCAACAGGGCTTCGACGTTTACCACCACCTGAACCTGGGCTCCCACTGAAATAAAACCCCGAAAAACCACGAACGTCGGACGATTGCTCCCACACTAAAAGTGCCAGCCAGTCAAGCTCTTGCAGCTACTCACCGGACTTTGGCAGTGCATCTACAGCACCACAGACATCGGGGCTCCGGGCTTTCCCTGAACAACAGGGCTTCAACGTTTACCACCAGCTGCACCTGGTTGCCCACTGAAAAAAAACCCTGAAAAATGACGAACGTCGGACGATTGCTCCCACACCACAAGTGCCAGACAGTCAAGCTCTAGCTGCTGAACACCGGCCATTGGCAGTGTATCTACAGCACCACAGACATCGGGGCTCCGGGCTTTCCCTGACCAACAGGGCTTCGACGTTTACCACCAGCTGAACCCGGGCGCCCACTGAAATAAAACCCCGAAAAATCACGAACATCGGACGATTGCTCCCACAACGAAAGTGCCAGCCTGTCAAGCTCTTGCTGCTCCTCAACGGCCATTGGCAGCGCATCTACAGCACCACAGACATCGCGGCTCCAGGCTTTCCCTGACCAACAGGGCTTCGACGTTTACCACCAGCTGCACCTGGTTACGCACTGAAAAAAAACCCTGAAAAATCAAAAACGTCGGACGATTGATCCCACACCGAAAGTGCCAGCCAGTCAAGCTCCTCCTGCTCCTCACCGGCCACTGGCAGCTCATGTACAGCACTACAGACATCGGGGCTCCGGGCTTTCCCTGACCAACAGGGCGTCGACGTTTACCACCAGCTGAACCTGGGCGCCCAGTGAATAAAAATCCCCAAAAATCACAAACGTCCGACGATTGCTCCCACACCCAAAGTGCCAGACAGTCAAGCTCTTGCTGCTCCTCACCGGCCATTGGCAGCGCATCTACAGCACCACAGACATCGGGGCTCCGGGCTTTCCCTGACCAACAGGGCTTCGACGTTTACCACCAGCTCAACCTGGGCGCCCATTGAAAGTAAAACCCCGAAAATCACGACAGTCGGACGATTGCTCCCACACCGAAAGTGCCAGCAACTCAAGCTCCTGCTGCTACTCACCGGACTTTGGTAGTGCATCTACAGCACCACAGACATCGGGGTTCTGCGCTTTCCCTGAACAACAGGGCTTCGACATTTACCATCAGCTGCACCTGGGCGCCCACTGAAAAAAATAAACGAAAAATCACGAACATCGGACGATTGCTCCCACAGTGAAAGTGCCAGCAACTCAAGCTCTTGCTGCTCCTCACCGGCCATTGGCAGCGCATTAACAGCACCACAGACATCGGGGCTCCGGGCTTTCCCTGACCAACAGGGCTTCGACGTTTACCACCCGCTGCACCTGGGCGCCCACTGAAAAAAAACCCCGAAAAATCACAAATGTCGGACGATTCCTGCCACACCGAAAGTGCCAGCAACTCAAGCTCTTGCTGCTCCTCACCTCCCATTCCCAGCGCATCTACAGCACCACAGACATCGGGGCTCTGGGCTTTCCCAGACAAACAGGGCTTCGACATTTACCACCAGCTGCACCTGGGCTCCCACTGAAAAGAACCCCGAAAAATCACAAACGTCGGACGATTGCTCCCACACGAAAAGTGCCAGCCAGTCAAGCTCTTGCTGCTCCTCACCGGCCATTGGCAGTGCATCTACAGCACCACAGACATCGGGCCTCCGGGCTTTCCCTGACCAACAGGGCTTAGAAGTTTACCACCAGCTGAACCTGGGCGCCCAGTGAATAAAAATCCCCAAAAATCACAAACGTCCGACGATTGCTCCCACACCAAAAGTGCCAGCAACTCAAGCTCTTGCTGCTCCTCACCGGCCATTGGCAGCGCATCTACAGCACCACAGACATCGGGGCTCCGGGCTTTCGCTGACAAACAGGGGTTCGACGTTTACCACCAGCTGCACATGGGCGCCCACTGAAAAAAAACCCCGAAAAATCACAAATGTTGGACGATTCCTGCCACACCTTAAATGCCAGCCTGTCAAGCTCTTGCTGCTCCTCACCGCCCATTCCCAGCGCATCTACAGCACCACAGACATCGGGGCTCTGGACTTTCCCTGACCAACAGGGCTTTGACTGTTACCACCAGCTGCACCTGGGCTCCCACTGAAAAAAAACCCCGAATAATCACAAACGTCGGACGATTGCTCCCACACCAAAAGTGCCAGCCAGTCAAGCTCTTGCTGCTCCTCACCGGCCATTGGCAGCGCATCTACAGCACCACAGACATCGGCGTTCTCCGCTTTCCCTGACCAACAGGGCTTCGACGTTTACCACCAGCTGAACCTGGGCGCCCACTGAAAAAAATAAATGAAAAATCACGAACGTCGGACGATTGCTCCCACACCAAAAGTGCCAGCCAGTCAAGCTCTTGCTGCTCCTCACCGGCCATTCCCAGCGCATCTACAGCACCACAGATACCGGGGCTCCGGGCGTTCCCTGACCAACAGGGCTTCGACGTTTACCACCAGCTGCACCTGGGCGCCCACTGAAATAAAACCCCGAAAAATAACAAACGTCGGACGATTCCTCCCACACCGAAAGTGCCAGCAACTCAACCTCTTTGTGCTCCTCACCGGCCATTGGCAGCGCATCTACAGCACCACAGACATCGGGGCTCTGGGCTTTCCCTGACCAACAGGCCTTCGACGTTTACAACTAGCTGCACCAGGGCGCCCACTAAAAAGAACCCCGAAAAATCACGAACGTCGGACGATTGCTCCCACACCGAAAATGCCAGAAGCTCAAGCTCTTGCTGCTCCTCACCGGCCACTGGCAGCGCATCTACAGCACCACAGACATTGCGGCTCTGGGCTTTCCCTGACCAACAGGGCTTCGACGTTTACCACCAGCTGCACCTGGGCGCCCAGTGAATAAAAATCCCCAAAAATCACAAACGTCCGACGATTGCTCGCGCACCCAAAGTGCCAGACAGTCAAGCTCTTGCTGCTCCTCACCGGCCATGGGCATCGCATCTACAGCACCACAGACATCGGGGCTCCGGGCTTTCCCTGACCAACAGGGCTTCGACGTTTACCACCAGCTGCACTTCGGCTCCCACTGAAAAAAAACCCCGAAAAATCACGAACGTCGGACGATTGCTCCCACACCGAATGTGCCAGCCTGTCAAGCTCTTGCTGCTCCTCACCGGCCATTCCCAGCGCATCTACAGCATCACAGACATCGGGGCTCCGGGCTTTCCCTGACCAACAGGGCTTCGACGTTTACCACCAGCTGCACCTGGGCGCCCACTGAAAAGAACCCCGAAAAATCAGAAACGTCGGACGATTGCTCCGACACCAAAAGTGCCAGCCAGTCAAGCTCTTGCTGCTTCTCACCAGCCATTCCCAGCGCATCTACAGCACCACAGATACCGGGGCTCCGGGCTTTCCCTGACCAACAGGGCTTCGACGTTTACCACCAGCTGCACCTGGGCGCCCACTGAAATAAAACCCCGAAAAATCACGAACGTCGGACGATTGCTCCCACACCGAAAGTGCCAGCAACTCAAGCTCTTGCTGCTCCTCACCGGCCATTCCCAGCGCATCTACAGCACCACAGACATCGCGGCTCTGGGCTTTCCCTGACCAACAGGGCTTCGACATTTACCACCAGGTGCACCTGGGCGCCCACTGAAAAAAATAAACGAAAAATAACAAAAGTCGGACGATTGCTCCCACAGCGAAAGTGCCAGCCAGTCAAGCTCTTGCTGCTCCTCACCGGCCATTGGAGGCGCATCTACAGCACCACAGACATCGGGGCTCCGGGCTTTCCCTGACTAACAGGGATTCGACGTTTACCACCCGCTGCACCTGGGCTCCCACTGAAAAGAACCCCGAAAAATCACGAACATCGGACGATTACTCCCACACCGAAAGTGCCAGCAACTCAAGCTCTTGCTGCTACTCACCGGCCATACCCAGCGCATCTACAGCACTACAGACATCGGGGCTCCGGGCTTTCCCTGACTAACAGGGCTTCGACGTTTACCACCAGCTGCACCTGGGCGTACACTGAAAAAAAACCCTGAAACATCAAAAACGTCGGACGATTGCTCCCACACCGAAAGTGCCAGCCTGTCAAGCTCTTGCTGCTCCTCACCAGCCATTCCCAGCGCATCTACAGCACCACAGACATCGGGGCTCCGGGCTTTCGCTGACCAACAGGGCTTCGACGTTTACCACCAGCTGCAGCTGGGCGCACACTGAAAAAAAACCCTGAAACATCAAAAACGTCGGACGATTGCTCCCACACCGAAAGTGCCAGCCTGTCAAGCTCTTGCTGCTCCTCACCAGCCATTCCCAGCGCATCTACAGCACCACAGACATCGGGGCTCCGGGCCTTCCCTGACCAACAGGGCTTCGACGTTTACCACCAGCTGCACCTGGGCACCCACTGAAAAAAATCCCTGAAAAATCAAAAACGTCGGACGATTGCTCCCACACCGAAAGTACCAGCAACACAAGCTCTTGCTGCTCCTCACGGGCCATTCCCAGCGCATCTACAGCACAACAGACATCGGGGCTCCGGGCTTTCCCTGACCAACAGGGCTTAGACGTTTACACCAGCTGAACCGGGGCGCCCAGTGAAATAAAACCCCGAAAAATCACGAACGTCGGACGATTGCTCCCACACCGAAAGTGCCAGCAACATAAGCTCTTGCTTCTCCTCACCGGCCATTCCCAGCGCATCTACAGCACCACAGACATCGGGGCTCCGGGCTTTCCCTGACCAACAGGGCTTCGACGTTTACAACTAGCTAAACCTGGGCTCCCACTGGAAAAAATAAACGAAAAATCACGAACATCGGACTATTACTCCCACACCGAAAGTGCCAGCCTGTCAAGCTCTTGCTGCTCCTCACCGGCCATTCCCAGCGCATCTACAGCATCACAGATATCGGGGCTCCGACCTTTCCCTGACCAACAGGGCTTCGACGTTTACCACCAGCTGCACCTGGGCGCCCACTGAAATAAAACCCCGAAAAATCACGAACGTCCGACGATTGCTCGCACACCCAAAGTGCCAGCCAGTCAAGCTCTTGCTGCTCCTCACCGGCCATAGGCAGCACATCTACAGCAGCACAGACATCGGGGCTCCGGGCTTTCCCTGACCAACAGGGCTTCAACGTTTACCACCAGCTGAACCTGGGCGCCCAGTGAATAAAAATCCCCAAAAATCACAAACGTCCTAAGATTGCTCCCACACCGAAAGTGCCAGACAGTCAAGCTCTTGCTGTTCCTCACCGTCCATTGGCAGCGCATCTACAGCACCACAGACATCGGGGCTCCGGGATTTACCTGACCAACAGGGCTTCGACATTTACCACCAGCTGCACCTGGGCGCCCACTGAAATAAAACCCCGAAAAATCACGAACGTCGGACGATTGCTCCCACACTGAAAGTTCCAGCAACTCAAGCTCTTGCTGCTACTCACCTCCCATTCCCAGCGCATCTACAGCACCACAGACATCGGGGCTCCGGGCTTTCCCTGACCAACTGGGCTTCGACGTTTACCACCAGCTGAACCTGGGCCCCCACTGAAATAAAACCCCCAAAAATCATGAACGTCGGACGATTGATCGCACACCGAAAGTGCCAGCCAGTCAAGCTCTTGCTGCTCCTCACCGCCCATTCCCAGCGCATCTACAGCACCACAGACATCGGGGTTCTGCGCTTTCCCTGAATAACAGGGCTTCGACGTTTACCACCCACTGCACCTGGGCGCCCACTGAAAAAAATAAACGAAAAATCACAAACGTCGGACAATTGCTCCCACACCGAAAGTGCCAGCCAGTCAAGCTCTTGCTGCTACTCACCTCCCATTCCCAGCGCATCTACAGCACCACAGACATCGGGGCTCCGGGCTTTCCCTGACCAACAGGGCTTCGACATTTACCACCAGCTGCACCTGGGCGCCCACTGAAATAAAACCCCGAAAAATAACAAACGTCGGACGATTGCTCCCACACCGAAAGTGCCAGCCAGTCAAGCTCTTGCTGCTCCTCACCGGCCATTGGCAGCGCATCTACAGCACCACAGACATCGGGGCTCCGAGCTTTCCCTGACCAACAGGGCTTCGACGTTTACCACCAGCTGCACCTGGGCTCCCACTAAAAAAAAACCCCGAATAATCACAAACATCGGACGATTGCTCCCACACCAAAAGTGCCAGCCAGTGAAGCTCTTGCTGCTCCTCACCGGCCATTGGCAGCGCATCTACAGCACCACAGACATCGGGGCTCCGAGCTTTCCCTGACCAACAGGGCTTCGACGTTTACCACTCGCTGAACCTGGGCACCCACTGAAAGTAAAACCCCGAAAAATCACGAACGTCGGACGATTGCTCCCACACCGAAAGTGCGAGCCTGTCAAGCTCTTGCTGCTCCTCACCGGCCATTGGCCGCGCATCTACAGCACGACAGACATCGGGGCTCCGGGCTTTCCCTGACCAACAGGGCTCAGAAGTTTACCACCAGCTGAACCTGGGCGCCCACTGAAAAAAAACCCTGAAAAATTAAAAACGACGGACGATTGCTCCCACACCGAAAGTGCCAGCCAGTCAAGCTCTTGCTGCTGCTCACCGGCCATTGGCAGCGCATCTACAGCACCACAGACATCGCGGCTCCGGGCTTTCCCTGACCAACAGGGCTTCGACATTTACCATCAGCTGCACCTGGGCGCCCACTGAAAAAAATAACGAAATATCACGAACATCAGACGATTGCTCCCACACCGAAAGTGCCAGCAACTCAAGCTCATGCTGCTTCTCACCGGACTTTGGCAGTGCATCTACAGCACCACAGACATCGCGGCTCCGGGCTTTCCCTGACCAACAGGGCTTCGACGTTTACCACCAGGTGCACCTGCGCTCCCACTGAAAAAAAACCCCGAAAAATCACGAACGTCGGACGATTACTCCCACACCGAAAGTGCCAGCAACTCAAGCTCATGCTGCTTCTCACCGGACTTTGGCAGTGCATCTACAGCACCACAGACATCGGAGCTCCGGGCTTTCCCTGACCAACAGGGCTTCGATGTTTACCACCAGCTGCACCTGGGTGCCCACTGAAAAAAAACCCCGAAAAATCACAAACGTTGGACGATTCCTGCCACACCTTAAATGCCAGTCTGTCAAGCTCTTGCTGCTCCTCACCGCCCATTCCCAGCGCATCTACAGCACCACAGACATCAGGGCTCTGGACTTTCCCTGACGATCAGGGCTTCGACGTTTACCACCAGCTGAACCTGGGCGCCCACTGAAAAGAACCCCGAAAAATCACGAACGTCGGACAATTGCTCCCACACCAAAAGTGCCGGCAACACAAGCTCTTGCTGCTCCTCAGCGGCCATGGGCAGCGCATCTACAGCGCCACAGACATCGGGGCTCCGGGCTTTCCCTGACCAACAGGGCTTTGACTGTTACCACCAGCTGCACCTGGGCTCCCACTGAAAAAAAACCCCGAATAATCACAAACGTCGGACGATTGCTCCCACACCGAAAGTGCCAGCCAGTCAAGCTCTTGCTGCTCCTCACCGGCCATTCCCAGCGCATCTACAGCACCACAGACATCGGGGCTCTACGCTTTCCCTGACCAACAGGGCTTCGACGTTTACCACCCGCTGCACCTGGGCGCCCACTGAAATAAAACCCCGAAAAATCACGAACGTCGGACAATTGCTCCCACACTAAAAGTGCCAGCAACTCAAGCTCTTGCTGCTACTCACCGGACTTTGGCAGTGCATCTACAGCACCACAGACATCGGGGTTCTCCGCTTTCCCTGAACAACAGGGCTTCGACGTTTACCACCAGCTGCACCTGGGCGCCCACTGAAAAAAATAAATGAAAAATCACGAACGTCGGACGATTGCTCCCACACCAAAAGTGCCAGCCAGTCAAGCTCTTGCTGCTCCTCACCGGCCATTCCCAGCGCATCTACAGCACCACCGACACCGGGGCTCCGGGCTTTCCCTGACCAACAGGGCTTCGACGTTTACCACCAGCTGCACCTGGGCGCCCACCTAAAACAAATCCCCAAAAATCACAAATGTCGGACGATTGCTCCCACACCTTAATTGTCATCGGGTCACGCTACTGATACTCCTCATGGGCCATTGCCAGCGCATCTACAGCCCCACAGACATCGGGGCTCCGGGCTTTCCCTGACCATCAGGGCTTAGAAGTTTACCACCAGCAGAACCTGGGCGCCCACTGAAAGTAAAACCCCGAAGAATCACGAACGTCGGACGATTGCTCCCACACCGAAAGTGCCAGCAACTCAAGTTCCTGCTGCTACTCACCGGACTTTGGCAGTGCATCTACAGCACCACAGACATCGGGGCTCCGGGCTTTCCCTGACCAACTGGGCTTCGACGTTTACCACCAGCTGAACCTGGGCGCCCACTGAAAAAAGTAAAGGAAAAATAACAAAAGTCGGACGATTGGTCCCACAGCGAAAGTGCCAGCCAGTCAAGCTCTTGCTGCTACTCACCGCCCATTGGCAGCGCATCTACAGTACCACAGACATCGGGGCTCCGGGCTTTCCCTGACCAACAGGGCTTCGACATTTACCACCCGCTGCACCTGGTTCACCACTGAAAAAAAACCCTGAAAAATTAAAAACGTCGGACGATTGATCCCACACTGAAAGTGCCAGCAACTCAAGCTCTTGCTGCTACTCACCGGCCATTGGCAGCGCATCTACAGCACCACAGACATCGCGGCTCTGGGCTTTCCCTGACCAACAGGACTTCGACATTTACCACCAGCTGCACCTAGTTGGCCACTGAAAAAAAACCCTGAAAAATCAAAAACGTCGGACAATTGATCCCACACCGAAAGTGCCAGCCAGTCAAGCTCTTGCAGTTCCTCACCGGCCACTGGCAGCTCATCTACAGCACCACAGACATCGGAGCTCCGGGCTTTCCCTGACCATCAGGGCTTCGACGTTTACCACTCGCTGCACCTGGGCTCCCACTGAAAAAAACCCCGAAAAATCACGAACGTCGGACGATTGCACCCAAACCGAAATTGCCAGCAACACAATCTCTTGCTGCTCCTCACCGGCCATTCGCAGCGCATCTACAGCACCACAGACATCGGGGCTCCGGGCATTCCCTGACGAACAGGGCTTCGAAGTTTACCACCAGCTGAACCTGGGCGCCCACTGGAAAAAAAACCCAAAAAATCACGAACGTCGGACGATTGTTCCCACATTGAAAGTGCCAGCCAGTCAAGCTCTTGCTGCTCCTCACCGGCCATTCCCAGCGCATCTACAGCACCACAGACATCGGGGCTCCGGGCTTTCCCTGACCAACAGGGCTTCGACGTTTACCACCAGCTGCACCTGGGTGCCGCCTGAAAAAAAAACTCCAACAATCACAAATGTCGGACGATTCCTGCCACACCTTAAATGCCAGCCTGTCAAGCTCTTGCTGCTACTCACCGGACATTCCCAGCGCATCTATAGCACCACAGACATCAGGGCTCTGGAATTTCCCTGACGAACAGGGCTTCGACGTTTACCACCAGCTGCACCTTGGCGCCCACTGAAAAAAAAAACCGCAAAAATCACGAACGTCGGACGATTGCTCCCACACCGAAAGTGCCAGACAGTCAACCTCTAGCTGCTCGTCACCGCCCATTCCCAGCGCATCTACAGCACCACAGACATCGGGGCTCCGGGCTTTCCCTGACCAACAGGCCTTCGACGTTTACCACCAGCTGCACCTGGGCGCCCACTGAAATAAAAACCCCAAAAATCACAAATGTCAGACGATTCCTGCCACACCTTAAATGCCAGCCTGTCAAGCTCTTGCTGCTCCTCACCGTCCATTCCCAGCGCATCTACAGCACCACAGGTATCGGGGCTCCGAGCTTTCCCTGACCAACAGGGCTTCGACATTTACCACCAGCTGCACCTGGGCTCCCACTGAAATAAAACCCCGAAAAATCACGAACGTCGGACGATTCCTCCCACACCGAAAGTGCCAGCAACTCAAGCTCTTGCTGCTACTCACCGGATTTTGGCAGTGCATCTACAGCACCACAGACATCGGGGTTCTGCGCTTTCCCTGAACAACAGGGCTTCGACGTTTACCACCAGCTGCACCTGGGTGCCCCCTGAAAAAAAAACCCCAAAAATCACAAATGTCAGACGATTCCTGACACACCTTAAATGCCAGCCTGTCAAGCTCTTGCTGCTCCTCACGGTCCATTCCCAGCGCATCTACAGCACCACAGGTATCGGGGCTCCGAGCTTTCCCTGACCAACAGGGCTTCGACATTTACCACCAGCTGCACCTGGGCTCCCACTGAAATAAAACCCCGAAAAATCACGAACGTCGGACGATTGCTCCCACACCAAAAGTGCCAGCAACTCAAGCTCTTGCTGCTCCTCACCGGACTTTGGCAGTGCATCTACAGCACCACAGACATCGGGGCTCCGGGATTTCCCTGACCAACAGGGCTTCGACGTTTACCACCAGCTGAACCTGGGCGCCCACTGAAAAAAAACCCCGAAAAATCACGAACGTCGGACTATTGCTCCCACACCGAAAGTGCCAGCCAGTCAAGCTCTTGCTGCTCCTCACCGCCCATTCCCAGCGCATCTACAGCACCAAAGACATCGCGGCTCTGGGCTTTCCCTGACGAACCGGGCTTCGACATTTACCACCAGCTGCACCTGGGTGCCCCCTGAAAAAAAAAACCCAGAAATCACAAATGTCGGACGATTCCTGCCACACCTTAAATGCCAGCCTGTCAAGCTCTTGCTGCTCCTCACCGGCCATTCCCAGCGCATCTACAGCACCACAGACACCGGGGCTCCGGGCTTTCCCTGACCAACAGGGCTTCGACATTTACCACCAGCTGCACCTAGTTGCCCACTGAAAAAAAACCCTGAAAAATGACTAACGTCGGACTATTGCTACCACACCAAAAGTGCCAGCCTGTCAAGCTCTTGCTGCTCCTCACCGGACAGTGGCAGTGCATCTACAGCACCACAGACATCGGGGCTCCGGGCTTTCCCTGACCAACAGGGCTTAGAAGTTTACCACCAGCTGAACCTGGGCGCCCACTGAAATAAAACCCCGAAAAATCACGAACATCGGACGATTGCTCCCACACCCAAAGTGCCAGCCAGTCAAGCTCTTGCTGCTCCTCACCGCCCATTCCCAGCGCATCTACAGCACCACAGACATCGGGGCTCCGGGCTTTCCCTGACCAACAGGGCTTCGACGTTTACCACCAGCTGCACCTGGGCGCCCACTGAAAAAAACCCCGAAAAATCACAAACGTCGGACTACTGATCCCACACTGAAAGTGCCAGCCAGTCAAGCTCTTGCTGCTCCTCACCGGCCATTCCCAGCGCATCTACAGCACCACAGACATCGGGGCTCCGGGCTTTCCCTGACCAACAGGGCTTCGACGTTTACCACCAGCTGCACCTAGTTGGCCACTGAAAAAAAACCCTGAAAAATCAAAAACGTCGGACGATTGATCCCACACTGAAAGTGCCAGCCAGTCAAGCTCTTGCTGCTCCTCACCGGCCATTGGAGGCGCATCTACAGCACCACAGACATCGGGGCTCCGGGCTTTCCCTGACCAACAGGGCTTCGACGTTTACCACCAGCTGAACCTGGGCGCCCACTGAAAGTAAAACCCCAAAGAATCACGAACGTCGGACGATTGCTCCCACACCGAAAGTGCCAGCAACTCAAGCTCCTGCTGCTCCTCACCGGCCATTCCCAGCGCATCTACAGCACCACAGACATCGGGGCTCCGGGCTTTCCCTGACCAACTGGGCTTCGACGTTTATCACCCGCTGCACCTGGGCGCCCACTGAAAAAAATAAACGAAAAATCACAAACGTCGGACGATTGCTCCCACACCGAAAGTGCCAGCCAGTCAAGCTCTTGCTGCTCCTCACCGGCCATTCCCAGCGCATCTACAGCACCACAGACATCGGGGCTCCGGGCATTCCCTGACCAACAGGGCTTCGACATTTACCACCAGCTGCACCTGGGCGCCCACTGAAATAAAACCCCGAAAAATCACGAACGTCGGACGATTGCTCCCACAACGAAAGTGCCAGCCAGTCAACCTCTTGCTGCTCCTCACCGGCCATTGGCAGCGCATCTACAGCACCACAGACATCGGGGCTCCGGGCTTTCCCTGACCAACAGGGCTTCGACATTTACCACCAGCTGCACCTGGGCGCCCACTGAAAGTAAAACCCCGAAGAATCACGAACGTCGGACGATTGCTCGCACACCGAAAGTGCCAGCCAGTCAAGCTCTTGCTGCTCCTTACCGGCCATTGCCAGCCCATCTACAGCACCACAGACATCGGGGCTCCGGGCTTTCCCTGATGAACAGGGCTTCGACATTTACCATCAGCTGCACCTGGGCGCCCACTGAAAGTAAAACCCCGAAAAATCACGAACGTCGGACGATTCCTCCCACACCGAAAGTGCCAGCAACTCAAGCTCTTGCTGGTACTCACCGGACTTTGGCAGTGCATCTACAGCACCACAGACATCGGGGCTCCGGGCTTTCCCTGAACAACAGGGCTTCAACGTTTACCACCAGCTGCACCTGGGCGCCCACTGAAAAAAATAAACGAAAAATCACGAACATCGCACGATTGCTCCCACACCGAAAGTGCCAGCAAATCAAGCTCTTGCTGCTCCTCACCGGCCATTCCCAGCGCATCTACAGCACCACAGACATCGCGGCTCCGGGCTTTCCCTGACCAACAGGGCTTCGACATTTACCACCAGCTGCACCTGGTTACACACTGAAAAAAAACCCTGAAAAATCACAAACGTCGGACCATTGCTCCCACACCGAAAGTGCCAGCAACTCAAGCTCTTGCTGCTCCTCACGGGCCATTGGCAGCGCAACTACAGCACCACAGACATCGGGGCTCCGGGATTTCCCTGACCAACAGGGCTTCGACATTTACCACCAGCTGCACCTGGTCACCCACTGAAATAAAACCCCCAAAAATCACGAACGTCGGACGATTGCTCCCACACCCAAAGTGCCAGCCAGTCAAGCTCTTGCTGCTCCTCACCGGCCATTCCCAGCGCATCTACAGCACCACAGACATCGGGGCTCCGGGCTTTCCCTGACCAACAGGGCTTCGACGTTTACCACCCGCTGCACCTGGGCGCCCACTGAAAAAAATAAACGAAAAATCACAAACGTCGGACGATTGCTCCCACACCGAAAGTGCCAGCCAGTCAAGCTCTTGCTGCTCCTCACCGGCCATTGCCAGCCCATCTACAGCACCACAGACATCGCGGCTCCGGGCTTTCCCTGACCAACAGGGCTTCGACATTTACCACCAGCAGCACCTGGGCGCCCACTGAAATAAAACCCCGAAAAATCACGAACGTCGGACGATTGCTCCCACACCGAAAGTGCCAGCCAGTCAAGCTCTTGCTGCTCCTCACCGCCCATTGGCAGCGCATCTACAGCACCACAGACATCGGGGCTCCGGGCTTTCCCTGACCAACAGGGCTTCGACATTTACCACCAGCTGCACCTGGGCGCCCACTGAAAGTAAAACCCCGAAGAATCACGAACGTCGGACGATTGCTCGCACACCGAAAGTGCCAGCCAGTCAAGCTCTTGCTGCTCCTTACCGGCCATTGCCAGCCCATCTACAGCACCACAGACATCGGGGCTCCGGGCTTTCCCTGATGAACAGGGCTTCGACATTTACCATCAGCTGCACCTGGGCGCCCACTGAAAGTAAAACCCCGAAAAATCACGAACGTCGGACGACTCCTCCCACACCGAAAGTGCCAGCAACTCAAGCTCTTGCTGGTACTCACCGGACTTTGGCAGTTCATCTACAGCACCACAGATATCGGGGCTCCGGGCTTTCCCTGAACAACAGGGCTTCAACGTTTACCACCAGCTGCACCTGGGCGCCCACTGAAAAAAATAAACGAAAAATCACGAACATCGCACGATTGCTCCCACACCGAAAGTGCCAGCAAATCAAGCTCTTGCTGCTCCTCACCGGCCATTCCCAGCGCATCTACAGCACCACAGACATCGCGGCTCCGGGCTTTCCCTGACCAACAGGGCTTCGACATTTACCACCAGCTGCACCTGGTTACACACTGAAAAAAAACCCTGAAAAATCACAAACGTCGGACTATTGCTCCCACACCGAAAGTGCCAGCAACTCAAGCTCTTGCTGCTCCTCACCGGCCATTGGCAGCGCAACTACAGCACCACAGACATCGGGGCTCCGGGCTTTCCCTGACCAACAGGGCTTCGACATTTACCACCAGCTGCACCTGGTCACCCACTGAAATAAAACCCCCAAAAATCACGAACGTCGGACGATTGCTCCCACACCCAAAGTGCCAGCCAGTCAAGCTCTTGCTGCTCCTCACCGGACTTTGGCAGTGCATCTACAGCACCACAGACATCGGGGCTCCGGGCTTTCCCTGACCAACAGGGCTTCGACGTTTACCACCCGCTGCACCTGGGCGCCCACGGAAAAAAAACCCCGAAAAATCACGAACGTCGGACGATTCCTCCCACACAAAGTGCCAGCAACTCAAGCTCTTGCTGCTACTCACCGGACTTTGGCAGTGCATCTACAGCACCACAGACATCGGGGTTCTGCGCTTTCCCTGACCAACAGGGCTTCAACGTTTACCACCCGCTGCACCTGGGCGCCCACTGAAATAAAACCCCGAAAAATCACGAACGTCCGACGATTGCTCCCACACCCAAAGTGCCAGCCAGTCAAGCTCTTGCTGCTCCTCACCGGCCATTGGCAGCGCATCTACAGCACCACAGACATCGGGGCTCCGGGCTTTCCCTGACCAACAGGGCTTCGACATTTACCACCAGCTGCACCTGGGCGCCCACTGAAATAAAACCCCGAAAAATCACGAACGTCGGACGATTGCTCCCACACCAAAAGTGCCAGCAACTCAAGCTCTTGCTGCTACTCACCGGACTTTGGCAGTGCATCTACAGCACCACAGACATCGGGGCTCCGGACTTTCCCTGATCAACTGGGCTTCGACGTTTACCACCAGCTGCACCTGGGCGCCCACTGAAATAAAACCCCGAAAAATCACGAACGTCGGACGATTGCTCCCACACCGAAAGTGCCAGCAACTCAAGCTCTTGCTGCTACTCACCGGACTTTGGGAGTGCATCTACAGCACCACAGACATCGGGGTTCTACGCTTTCCCTGACCAAGAGGGCTTCGACATTTACCATCAGCTGCACCTGGGCGCCCACTGAAAAAAATAAACGAAAAATCATGAACATCGGACGATTGCTCCCACACCGAAAGTGCCAGCCAGTCAAGCTCTTGCTGCTCCTCACCGGCCATTCCCAGCGCATCTACAGCACCACAGACATCGGGGCTCCGGGATTTCCCTGACCAACAGGGCTTCGACATTTACCACCAGCTGCACCTGGTCACCCACTGAAATAAAACCCCCAAAAATCACGAACGTCGGACGATTGCTCCCACACCCAAAGTGCCAGCCAGTCAAGCTCTTGCTGCTCCTCACCGGCCATTCCCAGCGCATCTACAGCACCACAGACATCGGGGCTCCGGGCTTTCCCTGACCAACAGGGCTTCGACGTTTACCACCCGCTGCACCTGGGCGCCCACTGAAAAAAATAAACGAAAAATCACAAACGTCGGACGATTGCTCCCACACCGAAAGTGCCAGCCAGTCAAGCTCTTGCTGCTCCTCACCGGCCATTGCCAGCCCATCTACAGCACCACAGACATCGCGGCTCCGGGCTTTCCCTGACCAACAGGGCTTCGACATTTACCACCAGCGGCACCTGGGCGCCCACTGAAATAAAACCCCGAAAAATCACGAACGTCGGACGATTGCTCCCACACCGAAAGTGCCAGCCAGTCAAGCTCTTGCTGCTCCTCACCGCCCATTGGCAGCGCATCTACAGCACCACAGACATCGGGGCTCCGGGCTTTCCCTGACCAACAGGGCTTCGACATTTACCACCAGCTGCACCTGGGCGCCCACTGAAAGTAAAACCCCGAAGAATCACGAACGTCGGACGATTGCTCGCACACCGAAAGTGCCAGCCAGTTAAGCTCTTGCTGCTCCTTACCGGCCATTGCCAGCCCATCTATAGCACCACAGACATCGGGGCTCCGGGCTTTCCCTGATGAACAGGGCTTCGACATTTACCATCAGCTGCACCTGGGCGCCCACTGAAAGTAAAACCCCGAAAAATCACGAACGTCGGACGACTCCTCCCACACCGAAAGTGCCAGCAACTCAAGCTCTTGCTGGTACTCACCGGACTTTGGCAGTGCATCTACAGCACCACAGACATCGGGGCTCCGGGCTTTCCCTGAACAACAGGGCTTCAACGTTTACCACCAGCTGCACCTGGGCGCCCACTGAAAAAAATAAACGAAAAATCACGAACATCGCACGATTGCTCCCACACCGAAAGTGCCAGCAAATCAAGCTCTTGCTGCTCCTCACCGGCCATTCCCAGCGCATCTACAGCACGACAGACATCGCGGCTCCGGGCTTTCCCTGACCAACAGGGCTTCGACATTTACCACCAGCTGCACCTGGTCACCCACTGAAATAAAACCCCCAAAAATCACGAACGTCGGACGATTGCTCCCACACCCAAAGTGCCAGCCAGTCAAGCTCTTGCTGCTCCTCACCGGACTTTGGCAGTGCATCTACAGCACCACAGACATCGGGGCTCCGGGCTTTCCCTGACCAACAGGGCTTCGACGTTTACCACCCGCTGCACCTGGGCGCCCACGGAAAAAAAACCCCGAAAAATCACGAACGTCGGACGATTCCTCCCACACCGAAAGTGCCAGCAACTCAAGCTCTTGCTGCTGCTCACCGGACTTTGGCAGTGCATCTACAGCACCACAGACATCGGGGTTCTGCGCTTTCCCTGACCAACAGGGCTTCAACGTTTACCACCCGCTGCACCTGGGCGCCCACTGAAATAAAACCCCGAAAAATCACGAACGTCCGACGATTGCTCCCACACCCAAAGTGCCAGCCAGTCAAGCTCTTGCTGCTCCTCACCGGCCATTGGCAGCGCATCTACAGCACCACAGACATCGGGGCTCCGGGCTTTCCCTGACCAACAGGGCTTCGACATTTACCACCAGCTGCACCTGGGCGCCCACTGAAATAAAACCCCGAAAAATCACGAACGTCGGACGATTGCTCCCACACCAAAAGTGCCAGCAACTCAAGCTCTTGCTGCTACTCACCGGACTTTGGCAGTGCATCTACAGCACCACAGACATCGGTGCTCCGGACTTTCCCTGATCAACTGGGCTTCGACGTTTACCACCAGCTGCACCTGGGCGCCCACTGAAATAAAACCCCGAAAAATCACGAACGTCGGATGATTGCTCCCACACCGAAAGTGCCAGCAACTCAAGCTCTTGCTGCTACTCACCGGCCATTCCCAGTGCATCTACAGCACCACAGACATCGGGGTTCTACGCTTTCCCTGACCAAGAGGGCTTCGACATTTACCATCAGCTGCACCTGGGCGCCCACTGAAAAAAATAAACGAAAAATCATGAACATCGGACGATTGCTCCCACACCGAAAGTGCCAGCCAGTCACGCTCTTGCTGCTCCTCACCGGCCATTCCCAGCGCATCTACAGCACCACAGACATCGGGGCTCCGGGCTTTCCCTGACCAACAGGGCTTCGACGTTTACCACCAGCTGAACCTGGGCGCCCACTGAAATAAAACCCCCAAAAATCACGAACGTCGGACGATTGTTCCCACATTGAAAGTGCCAGCCAGTCAAGCTCTTGCTGCTCCTCACCGGCCATTCGCAGCGCATCTACAGCACCACAGACATCGGGGCTCTGCGCTTTCCCTGACCAACAGGGCTTCGACGTTTACCACCAGATGAACCTGGGCGCCCACTGAAAAAAATAAACGAAAAATCACGAACATCGGACGATTGCTCCCACACCGAAAGTGCCAGACAGTCAAGCTCTTGCTGCTACTCACCGCCCATTGGCAGGGCATCTACAGCACCACAGACATCGGGGCTCCGAGCTTTCCCTGACCAACAGGGCTTCAACGTTTACCACCAGCGGCACCTGGGCGCCCACTGAAATAAAACCCCGAAAAATCACGAACGTCGGACGATTCCTCCCACACCGAAAGTGCCAGCAACTCAAGCTCTTGCTGCTCCTCACCGGCCATTGGCAGCACATCTACAGCACCACAGACATCGGGGCTCCGGGCTTTCCCTGACCAACAGGCCTTCGACGTTTACCACCAGCTGAACCTGGGCGCCCACTGAAAAAAAACCCTGAAAAATGACGAACGTCGGACGATTGCTCCCACACCAAAAGTGCCAGACAGTCAAGCTCTAGCTGCTGAACACCGGCCATTCCCAGCGCATCTACAGCACCACAGACATCGGGGCTCCGGGCTTTCCCTGACCAACAGGGCTTCGACATTTACTACCAGCTGCACCTGGGCGCCCACTGAAATAAAACCCCCAAAAATCACGAACGTCGGACGATTCCTCCCACACCGAAAGTGCCAGCCAGTCAAGCTCTTGCTGCTCCTCACCGGACTTTGGCAGTGCATCTACAGCACCACAGACATCGGGGCTCCGGGCTTTCCCTGAACAACAGGGCTTCGACGTTTACCACCAGCTGCACCTGGGCGCCCACTGAAAAAAAACCCCGAATAATCACAAACATCGGACGATTGCTCCCACACCAAAAGTGCCAGACAGTCAACCTCTTGCTGCTCCTCACCGGCCATTGGCAGCGCATCTACAGCACCACAGACATCGGGGCTCCGGGCGTTCCCTGACCAACAGGGCTTCGACGTTTACCACCAGCTGCACCTGGGTGCCCACTGAAAAAAACCCCGAAAAATCACGAACGTCGGACGATTGCTCCCACACCAGAAGTGCCAGCCAGTCAAGCTCTTGCTGCTCCTCACCGGCCATTGGCAGCGCATCTACAGCACCACAGACATCGCGGCTCTGGGCTTTCCCTGACCAACAGGCCTTCGACATTTACCACCAGCGGCACCTAGTTGGCCACTGAAAAAAAACCCTGAAAAATCAAAAACGTCGGACAATTGATCCAACACCGAAAGTGCCAGCCAGTCAAGCTCTTGCTGCTCCTCACCGGACTTTGGCAGTGCATCTACAGCACCACAGACATCGGAGCTCCGGGCTTTCCCTGACCAACAGGGCTTCGACGTTTACCACTCGCTGCACCTGGGCTCCCACTGAAAAGAACCCCGAAAAATCACGAACGTCGGACGATTGCTCCCACACCGAAAGTGCCAGCAACACAAGCTCTTTCTGCTCCTCACCGGCCATTCCCAGCGCATCTACAGCACCACAGACATCGGGGCTCCGGGCTTTCCCTGACCAACAGGGCTTCGACGTTTACCACCAGCTGAACCTGGGTGCCCACTGGAAAAAAAACCCGAAAAATCACGAACGTCGGACGATTGTTCCCACACTGAAAGTGCCAGCCAGTCAAGCTCTTGCTGCTCCTCACCGGCCACTCCCAGCGCATCTACAGCACCACAGATATCGGGGTTCTGCGCTTTCCGTGACCAACAGGGCTTCGACGTTTACCACCAGCTGAACCTGGGCGCCCGCTGAAAAAAATAAAAGAAAAATCACGAACATCGGACGATTGCTCCCACACCGAAAGTGCCAGACAGTCAAGCTCTTGCTGCTCCTCACCGGCCATTGGCAGCTCATCTACAGCACCACAGACATCGGGGCTCCGGGCTTTCCCTGACCAACAGGGCTTCGACGTTTACCACCAGCTGAACCTGGGCGCCCACTGAAAGTAAAACCCCGAAAAATCACGAACGTCGGACGATTGCTCCCACACCGAAAGTGCCAGCAAGTCAAGCTCTTGCTGCTCCTCACCGCCCATTCCCAGCGCATCTACAGCACCACAGACATCGGGGCTCCGGGCTTTCCCTGACCAACAGGGCTTCGACGTTTACCACCAGCTGCACCTGGTTACCCACTGAAAAAAAACCCTGAAAAATCACGAACGTCGGACGATTGCTCCCACACTGAAAGTGCCAGCCAGTCAAGCTCTTGCTGCTCCTCACCGGCCATTCCCAGCGCATCTACAGCACCACAGACATCGGGGCTCCGGGCTTTCCCTGACCAACAGGGCTTCGACATTTACCACCAGCTGAACCTGGGCTCCCACTGAAAAAAACCCCGAAAAATCACGAACGTCGGACGATTGTTCCCACACCGAAAGTGCCAGCAACACAAGCTCTTGCTGCTCCTCACCGGCCATTCCCAGCGCATCTACAGCACCACAGACATCGGGGCTCCGGGCTTTCCCTGACCAACAGGCCTTCGACATTTACCACCAGCTGCACCTGGTTACCCACTGAAAAAAAACCCTGAAAAATCAAAAACGTCGGACGATTGCTCCCACACCGAAAGTGCCAGCAACTCAAGCTCTTGCTGCTCCTCACCGGCCACTGGCAGCGCATCTACGGCACCACAGACATCGGGGCTCCGGGATTTCCCTGACCAACAGGCCTTCGACATTTACCACCAGCTGCACCTGGGCGCCCACTGAAATAAAACCCCGAAAAATCACGAACGTCGGACGATTGCTCCCACACTGAAAGTGCCAGCAACTCAAGCTCTTGCTGCTACTCACCGGACACTCCCAGCGCATCTACAGCACCACAGACATCGGGGCTCCGGGCTTTCCCTGACCAACTGGGCTTCGACGTTTACAACCAGCTGAACCTGGGCGCCCACTGAAATAAAACCCCCAAAAATCACGAACGTCGGACGATTGCTCCCACACCAAAAGTGCCAGCCAGTCAAGCTCTTGCTGCTCCTCACCGGACTTTGGCAGCGCATCTACAGCACCACAGACATCGGGGCTCCGGGCTTTCCCTGACCAACAGGGCTTCGACGTTTACCACCAGCTGCACCTGGGCTCCCACTGAAAAAACACCCCGAATAATCACAAACATCGGACTATTGCTCCCACACCAAAAGTGCCAGACAGTCAACCTCTTGCTGCTCCTCACCGGCCATTGGCAGCGCATCTACAGCACCACAGACATCGGGGCTCCGGGCTTTCCCTGACCAACAGGGCTTCGACGTTTACCACCAGCTGAACCTGGGCGCCCACTGAAAAAAATAAACTAAAAATCACGAACATCGGACGATTGCTCCCACACCGAAAGTGCCAGCCAGTCAAGCTCTTGCTGCTCCTCACCGGCCATTGGCAGCGCATCTACAGCACCACAGACATCGGGGCTCCGGGATTTCCCTGACCAACAGGGCTTCGACATTTACCACCAGCTGCACCTGGGCGCCCACTGAAATAAAACCCCGAAAAATCACAAACGTCGGACGATTGCTCCCACACCGAAAGTGCCAGCAACTCAAGCTCTTGCTGTTCCTCACCGGCCATTCCCAGCGCATCTACAGCACCACAGACATCGGGGCTCCGGGCTTTCCCTGACCAACAGGGCTTCGACGTTTACCACCAGCTGCACCTGGGCGCCCACTGAAAAAAAACCCCGAAAAATCACGAACATCGCACGATTGCTCCCACACCGAAAGTGCCAGCAACTCAAGCTCTTGCTGCTCCTCACCGCCCATTCCCAGCGCATCTACAGCACCACAGACATCGCGGCTCTGGGCTTTCCCTGACGAACGGGGCTTGGACATTTACAACCAGCTGCACCTGGTTACCCACTGAAAAAAAACCCTGAAAAATCACAAATGTCGGACGATTCCTGCCACACCTTAAATGCCAGCCTGTCAAGCTCTTGCTGCTACTCACCGGCCATTCCCAGCTCATCTACAGCACCACAGACATCGCGGCTCCGGGCTTTCCCTGACCAACAGGGCTTCGACGTTTACCACCCGCTGCACCTGGGCGCCCACTGAAAAAAATAAACGAAAAATCACAAACGTCGGACGATTGCTCCCACACCGAAAGTGCCAGCCAGTCAAGCTCTTGCTGCTCCTCACCGGCCATTCCCAGCGCATCTACAGCACCACAGACATCGCGGCTCTGGGCTTTCCCTGACCAACAGGCCTTCGACATTTACCACCAGCGGCACCTAGTTGGCCACTGAAAAAAAACCCTGAAAAATCAAAAACGTCGGACAATTGATCCAACACCGAAAGTGCCAGCCAGTCAAGCTCTTGCTGCTCCTCACCGGACTTTGGCAGTGCATCTACAGCACCACAGACATCGGAGCTCCGGGCTTTCCCTGACCAACAGGGCTTCGACGTTTACCACTCGCTGCACCTGGGCTCCCACTGAAAAGAACCCCGAAAAATCACGAACGTCGGACGATTGCTCCCACACCGAAAGTGCCAGCAACACAAGCTCTTTCTGCTCCTCACCGGCCATTCCCAGCGCATCTACAGCACCACAGACATCGGGGCTCCGGGCTTTCCCTGACCAACAGGGCTTCGACGTTTACCACCAGCTGAACCTGGGTGCTCACTGGAAAAAAAACCCGAAAAATCACGAACGTCGGACGATTGTTCCCACATTGAAAGTGCCAGCCAGTCAAGCTCTTGCTGCTCCTCACCGGCCATTCCCAGCGCATCTACAGCACCACAGATATCGGGGTTCTGCGCTTTCCCTGACCAACAGGGCTTCGACGTTTACCACCAGCTGAACCTGGGCGCCCGCTGAAAAAAATAAAAGAAAAATCACGAACATCGGACGATTGCTCCCACACCGAAAGTGCCAGACAGTCAAGCTCTTGCTGCTCCTCACCGGCCATTGGCAGCTCATCTACAGCACCACAGACATCGGGGCTCCGGGCTTTCCCTGACCAACAGGGCTTCGACGTTTACCACCAGCTGAACCTGGGCGCCCACTGAAAGTAAAACCCCGAAAAATCACGAACGTCGGACGATTGCTCCCACACCGAAAGTGCCAGCAACTCAAGCTCTTGCTGCTCCTCACCGCCCATTCCCAGCGCATCTACAGCACCACAGACATCGGGGCTCTGGGCTTTCCCTGACCAACAGGGCTTCGACGTTTACCACCAGCTGCACCTGGTTACCCACTGAAAAAAAACCCTGAAAAATCACGAACGTCGGACGATTGCTCCCACACTGAAAGTGCCAGCCAGTCAAGCTCTTGCTGCTCCTCACCGGCCATTCCCAGCGCATCTACAGCACCACAGACATCGGGGCTCCGGGCTTTCCCTGACCAACAGGGCTTCGACATTTACCACCAGCTGAACCTGGGCTCCCACTGAAATAAAACCCCCAAAAATCACGAACGTCGGACGATTGCTCCCACACCGAAAGTGCCAGCCAGTCAAGCTCTTGCTGCTCCTCACCGGACTTTGGCAGTGCATCTACAGCACCACAGACATCGGGGCTCCGGGCTTTCCCTGACCAACAGGGCTTCGACATTTACCACCAGCTGCACCTGGGCGCCCACTGAAATAAAACCCTGAAAAATCACGAACGTCGGACGATTGCTCCCACAACAAAGTGCCAGCAACTCAAGCTCTTGCTCCTACTCACCGGACTTTGGCAGCGCATCTACAGCACCACAGACATCGGGGCTCTGGGCTTTCCCTGACCAACAGGGCTTCGACGTTTACCACCAGCTGCACCTGGGCGCCCACTGAAAAAAACCCCGAAAAATCACGAACGTCGGACGATTGTTCCCACACCGAAAGTGCCAGCAACACAAGCTCTTGCTGCTCCTCACCGGCCATTCCCAGCGCATCTACAGCACCACAGACATCGGGGCTCCGGGCTTTCCCTGACCAACAGGCCTTCGACATTTACCACCAGCTGCACCTGGTTACCCACTGAAAAAAAACCCTGAAAAATCAAAAACGTCGGACGATTGCTCCCACACCGAAAGTGCCAGCAACTCAAGCTCTTGCTGCTCCTCACCGGCCACTGGCAGCGCATCTACAGCACCACAGACATCGGGGCTCCGGGATTTCCCTGACCAACAGGCCTTCGACATTTACCACCAGCTGCACCTGGGCGCCCACTGAAATAAAACCCCGAAAAATCACGAACGTCGGACGATTGCTCCCACACTGAAAGTGCCAGCAACTCAAGCTCTTGCTGCTACTCACCGGACACTCCCAGCGCATCTACAGCACCACAGACATCGGGGCTCCGGGCTTTCCCTGACCAACTGGGCTTCGACGTTTACCACCCGCTGAAACTGGGCGCCCACTGAAATAAAACCCCCAAAAATCACGAACGTCGGACGATTGCTCCCACACCAAAAGTGCCAGCCAGTCAAGCTCTTGCTGCTCCTCACCGGACTTTGGCAGCGCATCTACAGCACCACAGACATCGGGGCTCCGGGCTTTCCCTGACCAACAGGGCTTCGACGTTTACCACCAGCTGAACCTGGGCGCCCACTGAAAAAAATAAACTAAAAATCACGAACATCGGACGATTGCTCCCACACCGAAAGTGCCAGCCAGTCAAGCTCTTGCTGCTCCTCACCGGCCATTGGCAGCGCATCTACAGCACCACAGACATCGGGGCTCCGGGATTTCCCTGACCAACAGGGCTTCGACATTTACCAGAAGCTGCACCTGGGCGCCCACTGAAATAAAACCCCGAAAAATCACGAACGTCGGACGATTGCTCCCACACCGAAAGTGCCAGCAACTCAAGCTCTTGCTGTTCCTCACCGGCCATTCCCAGCGCATCTACAGCACCACAGACATCGGGGCTCCGGGCTTTCCCTGACCAACAGGGCTTCGACGTTTACCACCAGCTGCACCTGGGCGCCCACTGAAAAAAAACCCCGAAAAATCACGAACATCGCACGATTGCTCCCACACCGAAAGTGCCAGCCAGTCAAGCTCTTGCTGCTCCTCACCGGCCATTCCCAGCGCATCTACAGCACCACAGACATCGGGTCTCTGGGCTTTCCCTGACCAACAGGGCTTCGACATTTACCACCAGCTGCACCTGGTTACCCACTGAAAAAAAAACCTGAAAAATCAAAAACGTCGGACGATTGCTCCCACACCAAAAGTGCCAGCAACTCAAGCTCTTGCTGCTCCTCACCGCCCATTCCCAGCGCATCTACAGCACCACAGACATCGCGGCTCTGGCCTTTCCCTGACGAACGGGGCTTGGACATTTACCACCAGCTGCACCTGGTTACCCACTGAAAAAAAACCCTGAAAAATCACAAATGTCGGACGATTCCTGCCACACCTTAAATGACAGCCTGTCAAGCTCTTGCTGCTACTCACCGGCCATTCCCAGCTCATCTACAGCAGCACAGACATCGCGGCTCCGGGCTTTCCCTGACCAACAGGGCTTCGACGTTTACCACCCGCTGCACCTGGGCGCCCACTGAAAAAAATAAACGAAAAATCACAAACGTCGGACGATTGCTCCCACACCGAAAGTGCCAGCCAGTCAAGCTCTTGCTGCTCCTCACCGGCCATTCCCAGCGCATCTACAGCACCACAGACATCGGGGCTCCGGGCTTTCCCTGACCAACAGGGCTTCGACATTTACCACCAGCTGCACCTGGGAGCCCACTGAAATAAAACCCCGAAAAATCACGAACGTCGGACGATTGCTCCCACAACGAAAGTGCCAGCCTGTCAAGGTCTTGCTGCTCCTCACCGGCCATTGGCAGCGCATCTACAGCACCACAGACATCGGAGCTCCGGGCTTTCCCTGACCAACAGGGCTTCGACGTTTACCACTCGCTGCACCTGGGCTCCCACTGAAAAGAACCCCGAAAAATCACGAACGTCGGACGAATGTTCCCACATTGAAAGTGCCAGCCAGTCAAGCTCTTGCTGCTCCTCACCGGCCATTGGCAGCGCATCTACAGCACCACAGACATCGCGGCTCCGGGCTTTCCCTGACCATCAGGGCTTCGACATTTACCACCAGCTGAACCTGGGCGCCCACTGAAATAAAACCCCGAAAAATCACGAACGTCGGACGATTGCTCCCAAAACGAAAGTGCCAGCAACTCAAGCTCTTGCTGCTACTCACCGGACCTTGGCAGCGCATCTACAGCACCACAGACATCGGGGCTCCGGGCTTTCCCTGACCAACAGGGCTTCGACGTTTACCACCAGCTGAACCTGGGCGCCCACTGAAAGTAAAACCCCGAAAAATCACGAACGTCGGACGATTGCTCCCACACCGAAAGTGCCAGCCAGTCAAGCTCTTGCTGCTCCTCACCGCCCATTCCCAGCGCATCTACAGCACCACAGACATCGGGGCTCCGAGCTTTCCCTGACCAACAGGGCTTCAACGTTTACCACCAGCTGCACCTGGGCGCCCACTGAAAAAAACCCCAAAAATCACGAACGTCGGACGATTGCACCCACACTGAAAGTGCCAGACAGTCAAGCTCTTGCTGCTCCTCACCGGCCACTGGCAGCGCATCTACAGCACCACAGACATCGGGGCTCCGGGCTTTCCCTGACCAACAGGGCTTCGACGTTTACCACCAGCTGCACCTGGGCGCCCACTGAAATAAAACTCCGAAAAATCACGAACGTCGGACGATTGCTCCCACAACGAAAGTGCCAGCAACTCAAGGTCCTGCTGCTACTCACCGGACTTTGGCAGCGCATCTACAGCACCACAGACATCGCGGCTCCGGGCTTTCCCTGACCAACAGGGCTTCGAGGTTTACCACCCGCTGAACCTGGGCGCCCACTGAAAAAAATTAAAGAAAAATCACGAACGTCGGACGATTGCTCCCACAGCAAAAGTGCCAGCCAATGAAGCTCTTGCTGCTCCTCACCGGCTATTGGCAGCGCATCTACAGCACCACAGACATCGGGGCTCTGGGCTTTCCCTGACCAACAGGGCTTCGACGTTTACCACCAGCTGAACCTGGGCGCCCACTGAAAGTAAAACCCCGAAGAATCACGAACGTCGGACGATTGCTCCCACAGCAAAAGTGCCAGCCAGTCAAGCTCTTGCTGCTCCTCACCGCCCATTCCCAGCGCATCTACAGCACCACAGACATCGGGGCTCCGGGCTTTCCCTGACCAACAGGGCTTCGACGTTTACCACCAGCTGCACCTGTGCGCCCACTGAAAGTAAAACCCTGAAAAATCACGAACGTCGGACGATTGCTCCCACACCGAAAGTGCCAGCCAGTCAAGCTCTAGCTGCTGAACACCGGCCATTCCCAGCGCATCTACAGCACCACAGACATCGGGGCTCCGGGCTTTCCCTGACCATCAGGGCTTCGACATTTACCACCAGCTGCACCTCGGCTCCCACTGAAAAGAACCCCGAAAAATCACGAACGTCGGACGATTGCTCCCACACCAAAAGTGCCAGACAGTCAAGCTCTAGCTGCTGAACACCGGCCATTCCCAGCGCATCTACAGCACCACAGACATCGGGGCTCCGGGCTTTCCCTGACCAACAGGGCTTAGAAGTTTACCACCAGCTGAACCTGGGCGCCCACTGAAATAAAACCCCGAAAAATCACGAACGTCGGATGATTCCTCCCTCACCGAAAGTGCCAGCAACTCAAGCTCTTGCTGCTACTCACCGGACTTTGCCAGTGCATCTACAGCACCACAGACATCGGGGTTCTGCGCTTTCCCTGAACAACAGGGCTTCAACGTTTACCACCAGCTGAACCTGGGCGCCCACTGAAAAAAATAAACGAAAAATCACGAACATCGCACGTTTGCTCCCACACCGAAAGTGCCAGCCAGTCAAGCTCTTGCTGCTCCTCACCGGCCATTGGCAGCGCATCTACAGCACCACAGACATCGCGGCTCCGGGCTTTCCCTGACCATCAGGGCTTCGACATTTACCACCAGCTGAACCTGGGCCCCCACTGAAATAAAACCCCGAAAAATCACGAACGTCGGACGATTGCTCCCACACCGAAAGTGCCAGCAACTCAAGCTCTTGCTGCTACTCACCGGACCTTGGCAGCGCATCTACAGCACCACAGACATCGGGGCTCCGGGCTTTCCCTGACCAACAGGGCTTCGACGTTTACCACCAGCTGAACCTGGGCGCCCACTGAAAGTAAAACCCCGAAAAATCACGAACGTCGGACGATTGCTCCCACACCGAAAGTGCCAGCCAGTCAAGCTCTTGCTGCTCCTCACCGGCCATTGGCAGCGCATCTACAGCACCACAGACATCGGGGCTCCGGGCTTTCCCTGACCAACAGGGCTTCGACGTTTACCACCAGCTGAACCTGGGCGCCCACTGAAAGTAAAACCCCGAAAAATCACGAACATCGGACGATTGCTCCCACACCGAAAGTGCCAGCAACACAAGCTCTTGCTGCTCCTCACCGCCCATTCCCAGCGCATCTACAGCACCACAGACATCGGGGCTCCGGGCTTTCCCTGACGAACAGGGCTTCGACGTTTACCACCAGCTGCACCTGGGCGCCCACTGAAAAAAATAAACGAAAAATCATGAACATCGGACGATTGCTCCCACACCGAAAGTGCCAGCAACTCAAGCTCTTGCTGCTACTCACCGCCCATTGGCAGGGCATCTACAGCACCACAGACATCGGGGCTCCGAGCTTTCCCTGACCAACAGGGCTTCAACGTTTACCACCAGCTGCACCTGGGCGCCCACTGAAATAAAACCCCGAAAAATCACAAACGTCGGACGATTGCTCCCACAACGAAAGTGCCAGCCAGTCAAGCTCTTGCTGCTCCTGCCCGGACACTCCCAGTGCATCTACAGCACCACAGACATCGGGGCTCCGAGCTTTCCCTGACCAAAAGGGCTTCAACGTTTACCACCAGCTGCACCTGGGCGCCCACTGAAAAAAACCCCAAAAATCACGAACGTCGGACGATTGCACCCACACCGAAAGTGCCAGACAGTCAAGCTCTTGCTGCTCCTCACCGGCCATTGGCAGCGCATCTACAGCACCACAGACATCGGGGCTCCGGGCTTTCCCTGACCAACAGGGCTTCGACATTTACCACCAGCTGCACCTGGGCGCCCACTGAAATAAAACTCCGAAAAATCACGAACGTCGGACGATTGCTCCCACAACGAAAGTGCCAGCAACTCAAGGTCCTGCTGCTACTCACCGGACTTTGGCAGCGCATCTACAGCACCACAGACATCGCGGCTCCGGGCTTTCCCTGACCTACAGGGCTTCGACGTTTACCACCCGCTGAACCTGGACGCCCACTGAAAAAAATTAAAGAAAAATCACGAACGTCGGACAATTGCTCCCACAGCAAAAGTGCCAGCCAATGAAGCTCTTGCTGCTCCTCACTGGCCATTCCCAGCGCATCTACAGCACCACAGACATCGGGGCTCCGGGCTTTCCCTGACCAACAGGGCTCAGAAGTTTACCACCAGCTGAACCTGGGCCCCCACTGAAAAAAAACCCTGAAAAATCAAAAATGTCGGACGATTGCTCCCACACTGAAAGTGTGGGCAACTCAAGCTCTTGCTGCTCCTCACCGGCTATTGGCAGCGCATCTACAGCACCACAGACATCGGGGCTCCGGGCTTTCCCTGACCAACAGGGCTTCGACGTTTACCACCAGCTGAACCTGGGCGCCCACTGAAAGTAAAACCCCGAAGAATCACGAACGTCGGACGATTGATCCCACACCAAAAGTGCCAGCCAGTCAAGCTCTTGCTGCTCCTCACCGCCCATTCCCAGCGCATCTACAGCACCACAGACATCGGGGCTCCGGGCTTTCCCTGACCAACAGGGCTTCGACGTTTACCACCAGCTGCACCTGTGCGCCCACTGAAAGTAAAACCCTGAAAAATCACGAACGTCGGACGATTGCTCCCACACCGAAAGTGCCAGCCAGTCAAGCTCTTGCTGCTCCTCACCGGCCATTCCCAGCGCATCTACAGCACCACAGACATCAAAGCTCCGGGCTTTCCCTGACCATTAGGGCTTCGACATTTACCACCAGCTGCACCTGGGCTTCCACTGAAATAAAACCCCGAAAAATCACGAACGTCGGACGATTGCTCCCACAACGAAACTGCCAGCAACTCAAGCTCTTGCTGCTACTCACCGGACTTTGGCAGTGCATCTACAGCACCACAGACATCGGGGCTACAGGCTTTCCCTGACGAACAGCGTTCGACGTTTACCACCAGCTGCACCTGGGCGCCCACTGAAAAAAATAAACGAAAAATCATGAATATCGGACGATTGCTCCCACACCGAAACTGCCAGCAACTCAAGCTCTTGCTGCTACTCACTGCCCATTGGCAGGGCATCTACAGCACCACAGACATCGGGGCTCCGAGCTTTCCCTGACCAACTGGGCTTCAACGTTTACCACCCGCTGCACCTGGGCGCCCACTGAAAAAAATAAACGAAAAATCACAAACGTCGGACGATTGCTCCCACACCGAAAGTGCCAGCCTGTCAAGCTCTTGCTGCTCCTCACCGGCCATTGGCAGCGCATCTACAGCACCACAGACATCGCGGCTCCGGGCTTTCCCTGACCAACAGGGCTTCGACATTTACCACTCGCTGCACCTGGGCTCCCACTGAAAAGAACCCCGAAAAATCACGAACGTCGGACGATTGCTCCCACACCGAAAGTGCCAGCAACACAAGCTCTTGCTGCTCCTCACCGGCCATTCCCAGCGCATCTACAGCACCACAGACATCGGGGCTCCGGGCTTTCCCTGACGAACAGGGCTTCGACGTTTACCACCAGCTGAACCTGGGCGCCCACTGGAAAAAAAACCCGAAAAATCACGAACGTCGGACGAATGTTCCCACATTGAAAGTGCCAGCCAGTCAAGCTCTTGCTGCTCCTCACCGGCCATTGGCAGCGCATCTACAGCACCACAGACATCGCGGCTCCGGGCTTTCCCTGACCATCAGGGCTTCGACATTTACCACCAGCTGAACCTGGGCCCCCACTGAAATAAAACCCCGAAAAATCACGAACGTCGGACGATTGCTCCCACAACGAAAGTGCCAGCAACTCAAGCTCTTGCTGCTACTCACCGGACCTTGGCAGCGCATCTACAGCACCACAGACATCGGGGCTCCGGGCTTTCCCTGACCAACAGGGCTTCGACGTTTACCACCAGCTGAACCTGGGCGCCCACTGAAAGTAAAACCCCGAAAAATCACGAACGTCGGACGATTGCTCCCACACCGAAAGTGCCAGCCAGTCAAGCTCTTGCTGCTCCTCACCGGCCATTGGCAGCGCATCTACAGCACCACAGACATCGGGGCTCCGGGCTTTCCCTGACCAACAGGGCTTCGACGTTTACCACCAGCTGAACCTGGGCGCCCACTGAAAGTAAAACCCCGAAAAATCACGAACATCGGACGATTGCTCCCACACCGAAAGTGCCAGCAACACAAGCTCTTGCTGCTCCTCACCGCCCATTCCCAGCGCATCTACAGCACCACAGACATCGGGGCTCCGGGCTTTCCCTGACGAACAGGGCTTCGACGTTTACCACCAGCTGCACCTGGGCGCCCACTGAAAAAAATAAACGAAAAATCATGAACATCGGACGATTGCTCCCACACCGAAAGTGCCAGCAACTCAAGCTCTTGCTGCTCCTCACCGGCCATTGGCAGCGCATCTACAGCACCACAGACATCGGAGCTCCGGGCTTTCCCTGACCAACAGGGCTTCGACGTTTACCACTCGCTGCACCTGGGCTCCCACTGAAAAGAACCCCGAAAAATCACGAACGTCGGACGATTCCTCCCTCACCGAAAGTGCCAGCAACTCAAGCTCTTGCTGCTACTCACCGGACTTTGCCAGTGCATCTACAGCACCACAGACATCGGGGTTCTGCGCTTTCCCTGACCAACAGGGCTTCAACGTTTACCACCAGCTGAACCTGGGCGCCCACTGAAAAAAATAAACGAAAAATCACGAACATCGCACGTTTGCTCCCACACCGAAAGTGCCAGCCAGTCAAGCTCTTGCTGCTCCTCACCGGCCATTCCCAGCGCATCTACAGCACCACAGACATCGGGGCTCCGGGCTTTCCCTGACCAACAGGCCTTCGACGTTTACCACTCGCTGAACCTGGGCTCCCACTGAAAAAAACCCCGAAAAATCACGAACGTCGGACGATTGCTCCCACACCAAAAGTGCCAGCCAGTCAACCTCTTGCTGCTCCTCACCGGCCATTGGCAGCGCATCTACAGCACCACAGACATCGGGGCTCCGGGCTTTCCCTGACCAACAGGGCTTCGACGTTTACCACCAGCTGAACCTGGGAGCCCAGTGAAATAAAACCCCGAAAAATCACGAACGTCGGACGATTCCTCCCACACCGAAAGTGCCAGCAACTCAAGCTCTTGCTGCTCCTCACCGGCCATTCCCAGCGCATCTACAGCACCACAGACATCGGGGCTCTGGGCTTTCCCTGACCAACAGGCCTTCGACGTTTACCACCAGCTGCACCTGGGCTCCCACTGAAAAGAACCCCGAAAAATCACGAACGTCGGACGATTGCTCCCACACCAAAATTGCCAGACAGTCAAGCTCTAGCTGCTGAACACCGGCCATTCCCAGCGCATCTACAGCACCACAGACATCGGGGCTCCGGGCTTTCCCTGACCAACAGGGCTTCGACGTTTACCACCAGCTGAACCTGGGCGCCCACTGAAAGTAAAACCCCGAAAAATCACGAACATCGGACGATTGCTCCCACACCGAAAGTGCCAGCAACACAAGCTCTTGCTGCTCCTCACCGCCCATTCCCAGCGCATCTACAGCACCACAGACATCGGGGCTCCGGGCTTTCCCTGACGAACAGGGCTTCGACGTTTACCACCAGCTGCACCTGGGCGCCCACTGAAAAAAATAAACGAAAAATCATGAACATCGGACGATTGCTCCCACACCGAAAGTGCCAGCAACTCAAGCTCTTGCTGCTACTCACCGCCCATTGGCAGGGAATCTACAGCACCACAGACATCGGGGCTCCGAGCTTTCCCTGACCAACAGGGCTTCAACGTTTACCACCAGCTGCACCTGGGCGCCCACTGAAATAAAACCCCGAAAAATCACAAACGTCAGACGATTGCTCCCACAACGAAAGTGCCAGCCAGTCAAGCTCTTGCTGCTCCTCCCCGGACACTCCCAGTGCATCTACAGCACCACAGACATCGGGGCTCCGAGCTTTCCCTGACCAACAGGGCTTCAACGTTTACCACCAGCTGCACCTGGGCGCCCACTGAAAAAAACCCCAAAAATCACGAACGTCGGACGATTGCACCCACACCGAAAGTGCCAGACAGTCAAGCTCTTGCTGCTCCTCACCGGCCATTGGCAGCGCATCTACAGCACCACAGACATCGGGGCTCCGAGCTTTCCCTGACCAACAGGGCTTCAACGTTTACCACCAGCTGCACCTGGGCGCCCACTGAAAAAAACCCCAAAAATCACGAACGTCGGACGATTGCACCCACACCGAAAGTGCCAGCAACTCAAGGTCCTGCTGCTACTCACCGGACTTTGGCAGCGCATCTACAGCACCACAGACATCGCGGCTCCGGGCTTTCCCTGACCAACAGGGCTTCGACGTTTACCACCCGCTGAACCTGGGCGCCCACTGAAAAAAATTAAAGAAAAATCACGAACGTCGGACGATTGCTCCCACAGCAAAAGTGCCAGCCAATGAAGCTCTTGCTGCTCCTCACCGGCCATTCCCAGCGCATCTACAGCACCACAGACATCGGGGCTGTGGGCTTTCCCTGACCAACAGGGCTTCGACGTTTACCGCCAGCTGCACCTGTGCGCCCACTGAAAGTAAAACCCTGAAAAATCACGAACGTCGGACGATTGCTCCCACAGCAAAAGTGCCAGCCAGTCAAGCTCTAGCTGCTGAACACCGGCCATTCCCAGCGCATCTACAGCACCACAGACATCGGGGCTCCGGGCTTTCCCTGACCATCAGGGCTTCGACATTTACCACCAGCTGCACCTCGGCTCCCACTGAAAAGAACCCCGAAAAATCACGAACGTCGGACGATTGCTCCCACACCAAAAGTGCCAGACAGTCAAGCTCTAGCTGCTGAACACCGGCCATTCCCAGCGCATCTACAGCACCACAGACATCGGGGCTCCGGGCTTTCCCTCACCAACAGGGCTTAGAAGTTTACCACCAGCTGAACCTGGGCGCCCACTGAAATAAAACCCCGAAAAATCACGAACGTCGGACGATTCCTCCCTCACCGAAAGTGCCAGCAACTCAAGCTCTTGCTGCTACTCACCGGACTTTGGCAGTGTATCTACAGCACCACAGACATCGGGGTTCTGCGCTTTCCCTGAACAACAGGGCTTCAACGTTTACCACCAGCTGAACCTGGGCGCCCACTGAAAAAAATAAACGAAAAATCACGAACATCGCACGTTTGCTCCCACACCCAAAGTGCCAGCCAGTCAAGCTCTTGCTGCTCCTCACCGGCCATTCCCAGCGCATCTACAGCACCACAGACATCGGGGCTCCGGGCTTTCCCTGACCAACAGGGCTTCGACGTTTACCACTCGCTGAACCTGGGCTCCCACTGAAAAGAACCCCGAAAAATCACGAACGTCGGACGATTGCTCCCACACCAAAAGTGCCAGCCAGTCAACCTCTTGCTGCTCCTCACCGGCCATTGGCAGCGCATCTACAGCACCACAGACATCGGGGCTCCGGGCTTTCCCTGACCAACAGGGCTTCGACGTTTACCACCAGCTGAACCTGGGCGCCCACTGGACAAAAAACCCGAAAAATCACGAACGTCGGACGATTGCTCCCACAACGAAAGTGCCAGCCAGTCAAGCTCTTGCTGCTCCTCACCGGCCAGTGGCAGCACATCTACAGCACCACAGACATCGGGGCTCCAGGCTTTCCCTGACCATCAGGGCTTCGACATTTACCACCAGCTGCACCTGGGCGCCCACTGAAGTAAAACCCCGAAAAATCACGAACATCGGACGATTGCTCCCACACCGAAAGTGCCAGCAACTCAAGCTCTTGCTGCTACTCACCGGACTTTGGGAGTGCATCTACAGCACCACAGACATCGGGGCTCCAGGCTTTCCCTGACGAACAGCGTTCGACGTTTACCACCAGCTGCACCTGGGCGCCCACTGAAAAAAATAAACTAAAAATCACGAACATCGGACGATTGCTCCCACACCGAAAGTGCCAGACAGTCAAGCTCTTGCTGCTCCTCACCGGCCATTGGCAGCTCATCTACAGCATCACAGATATCGGGGCTCCGGGCTTTCCGTGACCAACAGGGCTTCGACGTTTACCACCAGCTGAACCTGGGCGCCCACTGAAAGTAAAACCCCGAAAAATCACGAACATCGGACGATTGCTCCCACACCGAAAGTGCCAGCAACACAAGCTCTTGCTGCTCCTCACCGCCCATTCCCAGCGCATCTACAGCACCACAGACATCGGGGCTCCGGGCTTTCCCTGACCAACAGGCCTTCGACGTTTACCACTCGCTGAACCTGGGCTCCCACTGAAAAAAACCCCGAAAAATCACGAACGTCGGACGATTGCTCCCACACCAAAAGTGCCAGCCAGTCAACCTCTTGCTGCTCCTCACCGGCCATTGGCAGCGCATCTACAGCACCACAGACATCGGGGCTCCGGGCTTTCCCTGACCAACAGGGCTTCGACGTTTACCACCAGCTGAACCTGGGAGCCCAGTGAAATAAAACCCCGAAAAATCACGAACGTCGGACGATTCCTCCCACACCGAAAGTGCCAGCAACTCAAGCTCTTGCTGCTCCTCACCGGCCATTCCCAGCGCATCTACAGCACCACAGACATCGGGGCTCTGGGCTTTCCCTGACCAACAGGCCTTCGACGTTTACCACCAGCTGCACCTGGGCTCCCACTGAAAAGAACCCCGAAAAATCACGAACGTCGGACGATTGCTCCCACACCAAAAGTGCCAGACAGTCAAGCTCTAGCTGCTGAACACCGGCCATTCCCAGCGCATCTACAGCACCACAGACATCGGGGCTCCGGGCTTTCCCTGACCAACAGGGCTTCGACGTTTACCACCAGCTGAACCTGGGCGCCCACTGAAAGTAAAACCCCGAAAAATCACGAACATCGGACGATTGCTCCCACACCGAAAGTGCCAGCAACACAAGCTCTTGCTTCTCCTCACCGCCCATTCCCAGCGCATCTACAGCACCACAGACATCGGGGCTCCGGGCTTTCCCTGACGAACAGGGCTTCGACGTTTACCACCAGCTGCACCTGGGCGCCCACTGAAAAAAATAAACGAAAAATCATGAACATCGGACGATTGCTCCCACACCGAAAGTGCCAGCAACTCAAGCTCTTGCTGCTACTCACCGCCCATTGGCAGGGAATCTACAGCACCACAGACATCGGGGCTCCGAGCTTTCCCTGACCAACAGGGCTTCAACGTTTACCACCAGCTGCACCTGGGCGCCCACTGAAATAAAACCCCGAAAAATCACAAACGTCAGACGATTGCTCCCACAACGAAAGTGCCAGCCAGTCAAGCTCTTGCTGCTCCTCCCCGGACACTCCCAGTGCATCTACAGCACCACAGACATCGGGGCTCCGAGCTTTCCCTGACCAACAGGGCTTCAACGTTTACCACCAGCTGCACCTGGGCGCCCACTGAAAAAAACCCCAAAAATCACGAACGTCGGACGATTGCACCCACACCGAAAGTGCCAGACAGTCAAGCTCTTGCTGCTCCTCACCGGCCATTGGCAGCGCATCTACAGCACCACAGACATCGGGGCTCCGGGCTTTCCCTGACCAACAGGGCTTCGACATTTACCACCAGCTGCACCTGGGCGCCCACTGAAATAAAACTCCGAAAAATCACGAACGTCGGACGATTGCTCCCACAACGAAAGTGCCAGCAACTCAAGGTCCTGCTGCTACTCACCGGACTTTGGCAGCGCATCTACAGCACCACAGACATCGCGGCTCCGGGCTTTCCCTGACCAACAGGGCTTCGACGTTTACCACCCGCTGAACCTGGGCGCCCACTGAAAAAAATTAAAGAAAAATCACGAACGTCGGACGATTGCTCCCACAGCAAAAGTGCCAGCCAATGAAGCTCTTGCTGCTCCTCACCGGCCATTCCCAGCGCATCTACAGCACCACAGACATCGGGGCTGTGGGCTTTCCCTGACCAACAGGGCTTCGACGTTTACCGCCAGCTGCACCTGTGCGCCCACTGAAAGTAAAACCCTGAAAAATCACGAACGTCGGACGATTGCTCCCACAGCAAAAGTGCCAGCCAGTCAAGCTCTAGCTGCTGAACACCGGCCATTCCCAGCGCATCTACAGCACCACAGACATCGGGGCTCCGGGCTTTCCCTGACCATCAGGGCTTCGACATTTACCACCAGCTGCACCTCGGCTCCCACTGAAAAGAACCCCGAAAAATCACGAACGTCGGACGATTGCTCCCACACCAAAAGTGCCAGACAGTCAAGCTCTAGCTGCTGAACACCGGCCATTCCCAGCGCATCTACAGCACCACAGACATCGGGGCTCCGGGCTTTCCCTCACCAACAGGGCTTAGAAGTTTACCACCAGCTGAACCTGGGCGCCCACTGAAATAAAACCCCGAAAAATCACGAACGTCGGACGATTCCTCCCTCACCGAAAGTGCCAGCAACTCAAGCTCTTGCTGCTACTCACCGGACTTTGGCAGTGTATCTACAGCACCACAGACATCGGGGTTCTGCGCTTTCCCTGAACAACAGGGCTTCAACGTTTACCACCAGCTGAACCTGGGCGCCCACTGAAAAAAATAAACGAAAAATCACGAACATCGCACGTTTGCTCCCACACCCAAAGTGCCAGCCAGTCAAGCTCTTGCTGCTCCTCACCGGCCATTCCCAGCGCATCTACAGCACCACAGACATCGGGGCTCCGGGCTTTCCCTGACCAACAGGCCTTCGACGTTTACCACTCGCTGAACCTGGGCTCCCACTGAAAAGAACCCCGAAAAATCACGAACGTCGGACGATTGCTCCCACACCAAAAGTGCCAGCCAGTCAACCTCTTGCTGCTCCTCACCGGCCATTGGCAGCGCATCTACAGCACCACAGACATCGGGGCTCCGGGCTTTCCCTGACCAACAGGGCTTCGACGTTTACCACCAGCTGAACCTGGGCGCCCACTGGACAAAAAACCCGAAAAATCACGAACGTCGGACGATTGCTCCCACAACGAAAGTGCCAGCCAGTCAAGCTCTTGCTGCTCCTCACCGGCCAGTGGCAGCACATCTACAGCACCACAGACATCGGGGCTCCAGGCTTTCCCTGACCAACAGGGCTTCGACATTTACCACCAGCTGCACCTGGGCGCCCACTGAAGTAAAACCCCGAAAAATCACGAACGTCGGACGATTGCTCCCACACCGAAAGTGCCAGCAACTCAAGCTCTTGCTGCTACTCACCGGACTTTGGGAGTGCATCTACAGCACCACAGACATCGGGGCTCCAGGCTTTCCCTGACGAACAGCGTTCGACGTTTACCACCAGCTGCACCTGGGCGCCCACTGAAAAAAATAAACTAAAAATCACGAACATCGGACGATTGCTCCCACACCGAAAGTGCCAGACAGTCAAGCTCTTGCTGCTCCTCACCGGCCATTGGCAGCTCATCTACAGCATCACAGATATCGGGGCTCCGGGCTTTCCGTGACCAACAGGGCTTCGACGTTTACCACCAGCTGAACCTGGGCGCCCACTGAAAGTAAAACCCCGAAAAATCACGAACATCGGACGATTGCTCCCACACCGAAAGTGCCAGCAACACAAGCTCTTGCTGCTCCTCACCGCCCATTCCCAGCGCGTCTACAGCACCACAGACATCGGGGCTCTGGGCTTTCCCTGACCAACAGGGCTTCGACGTTTACTACCAGCTGAACCTGGGCGCCCACTGAAAAAAAACCCCGAAAAATCACAAACGTCGGACGATTGCTCCCACACCGAAAGTCCCAGCCAGTCAAGCTCTTGCTGCTCCTCACCGGCCATTCCCAGCGCATCTACAGCACCACAGACATCGCGGCTCCGGGCTTTCCCTCACCAACAGGGCTTCGACATTTACCACCAGCTGCACCTGGTTACCCACTGAAAAAAAACCCTGAAAAATCAAAAACGTCAGACGATTGCTCCCACACTGAAAGTGCCAGCAACTCAAGCTCTTGCTGCTCCTCACCGGCCATTGGCAGCGCATCTACAGCACCACAGACATCGCGGCTCTGGGCTTTCCCTGACCAACAGGCCTTCGACATTAACCACCAGCTGCACCTAGTTGGCCACTGAAAAAAAAACCTGAAAAATCAAAAACGTCGGACGATTGCTCCCACACTGAAAGTGCCAGCAACTCAAGCTCTTGCTGCTACTCACCTCCCATTCCCAGCGCATCTACAGCACCACAGACATCGGGGCTCCGGGCTTTCCCTGACCAACTGGGCTTCGACGTTTACCACCAGCTGAACCTGGGCGCCCACTGAAATAAAACCCCCAAAAATCACAAACGTCGGACTATTGCTCCCACACTGAAAGTGCCAGCCAGTCAAGCTCTTGCTGCTCCTCACCGGCCATTCCCAGCGCATCTACAGCACCACAGACATCGGGGCTCCGGGCTTTCCCTGACCAACAGGGCTTCGACATTTACCACCAGCTGCACCTGGGCGCCCAGTGAAAAAAAAACCCCAAAAATCACGAACGTCAGACGATTGCACCCACATCGAAAGTGCCAGCATGTCAGCCTCTTGCTGCTCCTCACCGGCTATTGGCAGCGCATCTACAGCACCACAGACATCGGGGCTCCGGGATTTCCCTGACCAACAGGGCTTCGACGTTTACCACCAGCTGCACCTGGTTGCCCACTGAAAAAAAACCCCAAAAATCACGAACGTCAGACGATTGCACCCACATCGAAAGTGCCAGCAACTCAAGCTCTTGCTGCTCCTCACCGGACTTTGGCAGTGCATCTACAGCACCACAGACATCGGGGCTCCGGGATTTCCCTGACCAACAGGGCTTCGACGTTTACCACCAGCTGCACCTGGTTACGCACTGAAAAAAAACCCTGAAAAATCAAAAACGTCGGACGATTGCTCCCACACCGAAAGTGCCAGCCAGTCAAGCTCTTGCTGCTCCTCACCGGCCATTCCCAGCGCATCTACAGCACCACAGACATCGGGGCTCTGGGCTTTCCCTGACGAACAGGGCTTCGACATTTACCACCAGCTGCACCTGGGCGCCCACTGAAAAAAAACCCCGAAAAATCACAAATGTCGGACGATTCCTGCCACACCTTAAATGCCAGCCTGTCAAGCTCTTGCTGCGCCTCACCGCCCATTCCCAGCGCATCTACAGCACCACAGACATCAGGGCTCTGGGCTTTCCCTGACGAACACGGCTTCGACGTTTACCACCCGCTGCACCTGGGCGCCCACTGAAAAAAATAAATGAAAAATCACAAACGTCGGACGATTGCTCCCACACCGAAAGTGCCAGCCAGTCAAGCTCTTGCTGCTCCTCACCAGACTTTGGCAGTGCATCTACAGCACCACAGACATTGGGGTTCTGCGCTTTCCCTGAACAACAGGGCTTCGACGTTTACCACCAGCTGAACCTGGGCGCCCACTGAAAAAAATAAACGAAAAATCACGAACATCGGACGATTGCTCCCACACCGAAAGTGCCAGACAGTCAAGCTCTTGCTGCTCCTCACCGGCCATTGGCAGCTCATCTACAGCATCACAGATATCGGGGCTGCGGGCTTTCCGTGACCAACAGGGCTTCGACGTTTACCACCAGCTGAACCTGGGCGCCCACTGAAAGTAAGACCCTAAAAAATCACGAACGTCGGACGATTGCTCCCACACCGAAAGTGCCAGCCAGTCAAGCTCTTGCTGCTCCTCACCGGCCATTCCCAGCGCATCTACAGCACCACAGACATCGCGGCTCCGGGCTTTCCCTGACCAACAGGGCTTCGACATTTACCACCAGCTGCACCTGGTTACCCACTGAAAAAAAACCCTGAAAAATCAAAAACGTCGGACGAATGCTCCCACACCAAAAGTGCCAGCAACTCAAGCTCTTGCTGCTCCTCACCGGCCATTCCCAGCGCATCTACAGCACCACAGACATCGGGGCTCCGGGCATTCCCTGACCAACAGGGCTTCGACATTTACCACCAGCTGCACCTGGGCGCCCACTGAAAAAAATAAACGAAAAATCACAAACGTCGGACGATTGCTCCCACACCGAAAGTGCCAGCCAGTCAAGCTCTTGCTGCTCCTCACCGGCCATTACCAGCGCATCTACAGCACCACAGACATCAGGGCTCTGGACTTTCCCTGACGAACACGGCTTTGACGTTTACCACCGGCTGCTCCTGGGCGCCCACTGAAAAGAACCCCCAAAAAATCACGAACATCGGACGATTGCTCCCACAACGAAAGTGCCAGCAACTCAAGCTCTTGCTGCTCCTCAACTCCCATTCCCAGCGCATCTACAGCACCACAGACATCGGGGCTCTGGGCTTTCCCAGACAAACAGGGCTTCGACATTTACCACCAGCTGCACCTGGGCTCCCACTGAAAAGAACCCCGAAAAATCACGAACGTCGGACGATTGCTCCAACACCAAAAGTGCCAGTCAGTCAAGCTCTTACTGCTCCTCACCGGCCATTGGCAGCGCATCTACAGCACCACAGACATCGGGGCTCCGGGCTTTCCCTGACGAACCAGGCTTCGACGTTTACCACCAGCTGCACCTGGGTGCCCCCTGAAAAAAATAAACGAAGAATCAAGAACATCGGACGATTGCTCCCACACCGAAAGTGCCAGCCAGTCAAGCTCTTGCTGCTCCTCACCGGCCATTGGCAGCGCATCTACAGTACCACAGACATCGGGGCTCCGGGCTTTCCCTGACGAACCAGGCTTCGACGTTTACCACCAGCTGCACCTGGGTGCCCCCTGAAAAAAATAAACGAAGAATCAAGAACATCGGACGATTGCTCCCACACCGAAAGTGCCAGCAACTCAAGCTCCTGCTGCTACTCACCGGACTTTGGCAGTGCATCTACAGCACCACAGACGTCGGGGTTCTGCGCTTTCCCTGACCAACAGGGCTTCGACATTTACCACCAGCTGAACCTGGGCGCCCACTGAAAAAAATAAACGAAAAATCACAAACGTCGGACGATTGCTCCCACACCGAAAGTGCCAGCCAGTCAAGCTCTTGCTGCTCCTCACCGGACTTTGGCAGCGCATCTACAGCACCACAGACATTTGGGCTCCTGGCATTCCCTGACCAACAGGGCTTCAACGTTTACCACCAGCTGCACCTGGGCGCCCACTGAAAAAGAAAACCCAAAAATCACAAATGTCGGACGATTCCTGCCACACCTTAAATGCCAGCCTGTCAAGCTCCGGCTGCCCCTCACCGCCCATTCCCAGCGCATCTACAGCACCACAGACATCGGGGCTCCGGGCTTTCCCTGACCAACAGGGCTTCGACGTTTACCACCAGCTGCACCTGGGCTCCCACTGAAAAGAACCCCCGAAAAATCATGAACATCGGTCGATTGCTCCCACACCGAAAGTGCCAGCAACACAAGCTCTTGCTGCTCCTCACCGGCCGTTCCCAGAGCATCTACAGCACCACAGACATGGGGGCTCCGGGCTTTCCCTGACCAACAGGGCTTAGACGTTTACCACCAGCTGAACCTGGGCGCCCAGTGAATAAAAATCCCCAAAAATCACAAACGTCCGACGATTGTTCCCACATTGAAAGTGCCAGCAACACAAGCTCTTGCTGCTCCTCACCGCCCATTGGCAGCGCATCTACAGCACCACAGACATCGGGGCTCCGGGCTTTCCCTGACCAACAGGGCTTAGAAGTTTACTACCAGCTGAACTTGGGCGCCCACTGGAAAAAAAATCCCCAAATATCACAAACGTCGGACGATTGCTCCCACACCGAAAGTCCCAGTCAGTCAAGCTCTTGCTGCTCCTCACCGGCCATTCCCAGCGCATCTACAGCACCACAGACATCGGGGCTCCGGGCTTTCCCTGACCAACAGGGCTTAGAAGTTTACTACCAGCTGAACTTGGGCGCCCACTGGAAAAAAAATCCCCAAATATCACAAACGTCGGACGATTGCTCCCACACCGAAAGTCCCAGTCAGTCAAGCTCTTGCTGCTCGTCACCGGCCATTGGCACCGCATCTACAGCACCACAGACATCACGGCTCCGGGCTTTCCCTGACCAACAGGGCTTCGACATTTACCACCAGCTGCACCTGGTTACCCACTGAAAAAAAAACCTGAAAAATCAAAAACGTCGGACGATTGCTCCCACACCAAAAGTGCCAGCCAGTCAAGCTCTTGCTGCTCCTCACCGGCCATGGGCAGTGAATCTACAGCACCACAGACATCCCGGCTCCGGGCTTTCCCTGACGAACAGGGCTTCGACATTTACCACCAGCTGCACCTGGGCGCCCACTGAAATAAATAAACGAAAAATCACAAACGTCGGACTATTGCTCCCACACCTGAAGTGCCAGCCAGTCAAGCTCTTGCTGCTCCTCACCGGCCATTGGCAGCGCATCTACAGCACCACAGACATCGTGGCTCCGGGCTTTCCCTGACCAACAGGGCTTCGACATTTACCACCAGCTGCACCTGGGTGCCCCCTGAAAAAAAAACCCCAAAAATCACAAATGTCGGACGATTCCTGCCACACCTTAAATGCCAGCCTGTCAAGCTCTTGCTGCTCCTCACCGGCCATTGGAGGCGCATCTACAGCACCACAGACATCGGGGCTCCGGGCTTTCCCTGACCAACAGGGCTTCAACGTTTACCACCAGCTGCACCTGGGCGCCCACTGAAAAAAATAAACGAAATATGACGAACATCGCACGATTGCTCCCACATCGAAAGTGCCAGCAACTCAAGCTCTTGCTGCTACTCACCTCCCATTCCCAGCGCATCTACAGCACCACAGACATCGGGGCTCCGGGCTTTCCCTGACGAACAGGGCTTCGACGTTTACCACCAGCTGAACCTGGGCGCGCACTGGAAAAAAAACCCGAAAAATCACGAACGTCGGACGATTGTTCCCACATTGAAAGTGCCAGCCAGTCAAGCTCTTGCTGCTATTCACCGGCCATTGGCAGCGCATCTACAGCACCACAGACATCGGGGCTCCGGGCTTTCCCTGACCAACAGGGCTTCGACGTTTACCACCCGCTGCACCTGGGCTCCCACTGAAAAGAACACCGAAAAATAACAAACGTCGGACGATTGCTCCCACACCGAAAGTGCCAGCCAGTCAAGCTCTTGCTGCTCCTCACCGCCCATTGGCAGCGCATCTACAGCACCACAGACATCGGAGCTCCGGGCTTTCCCTGACCAACAGGGCTTCGACATTTACCACCAGCTGCACCTGGGCTCCCACTGAAAAGAACCCCCGAAAAATCACGAACATCGGACGATTGCTCCCACACCGAAAGTGCCAGCAACACAAGCTCTTGCTGCTCCTCACCGGCCGTTCCCAGCACATCTACAGCACCACAGACATCGGGGCTCCGGGCTTTCCCTGACCAACAGGGCTTCGACGTTTACCACCAGCTGAACCTGGGCGCCCACTGAAAAAAGTAAACGAAAAATCACGAAGATCAGACGATTGATCCCACAACGAAAGTGCCAGCCAGTCAAGCTCTTGCTGCTCCTCACCGCCCATTCCCAGCGCATCTACAGCACCACAGACATCGGGGCTCCGGGCTTTCCCTGACCAACAGGGCTTAGACGTTTACCACCAGCTGCACCTGGGCGCACACTGAAATAAAACCCCGAAAAATCACGAACGTCGGACGATTGCTCCCACAACGAAAGTGCCAGGAACTCAAGCTCTTGCTGCTACTCACCGCCCATTCCCAGCGCATCTACAGCACCACAGACATCGGGGCTCCGGGCTTTCCCTGAACAACAGGGCTTCGACGTTTACCACCAGCTGCACCTGGGCGCCCACTGAAAAAAACCCCGAAAACTCACGAACGTCGGACGATTCCTCCCACACCGAAAGTGCCAGCATGTCAGCCTCTTGCTGCTCCTCACCGGCCATTGGCAGCGCATCTACAGCACCACTGACATCGGGGCTCTGGACTTTCCTTGACGAACAGGGCTTCGACGTTTACCACCAGCTGCACCTGGGCGCCCACTGAAAAGAACCCCCAAAAAATCACGAACATCGGTCGATTGCTCACACACCGAAAGTGCCAGCAACACAAGTTCTTGCTGCTTCTCACCGGCCATTCCCAGCGCATCTACAGCACCACAGACATCGGGGCTCCGGGCTTTCCCTGACCAACAGGGCTTCGACGTTTACCACCAGCTGCAACTGGGCGCACACTGAAATAAAACCCCGAAAAATCACGAACGTCGGACGATTCCTCCCACACCGAAAGTGCCAGCAACTCAAGCTCTTGCTGCTACACACCGGACTTTGGCAGTGCATCTACAGCACCACAGACATCGGGGTTCTGCGCTTTCCCTGAACAACAGGGCTTCGACGTTTACCACCAGCTGCACCTGGGTGCCCACTGAAAAAAACCGCGAAAAATCACAAACGTCGGACTATTGCTCCCACACTGAAAGTGCCAGCCAGTCAAGCTCTTGCTGCTCCTCACCGGCCATTGGCAGCGCATCTACAGCACCACAGACATCGTGGCTCTGGGCTTTCCCTGACCAACAGGCCTTCGACATTTACCACCAGCTGCACCTAGTTGGCCACTGAAAAAAAACCCTGAAAAATCGAAAACGTCGGACAATTGATCCCACACCCAAAGTGCCAGCCAGTCAAGCTCTTGCAGTTCCTCACCGGCCACTGGCAGCTCATGTACAGCACTACAGACATCGGAGCTCCGGGCTTTCCCTGACCAACAGGGCTTCGACGTTTACCACTCGCTGCACCTAGGCTCCCACTGAAAAGAACCCCGAAATATCACGAACGTCGGACGATTGCACCCACACCGAAAGTGCCAGCAACACAAGCTCTTGCTGCTCCTCACCGGCCATTCCCAGCGCATCTACAGCACCACAGACATCGGGGCTCCGGGCTTTCCCTGACCAACTGGGCTTCAACGTTTACCACCAGCTGAACCTGGGCGCCCACTGAAATAAAACCTCCAAAAATCACGAACGTCGGACGATTGCTCCCACACCGAAAGTGCCAGCCAGTCAAGCTCTTGCTGCTACTCACCGGACTTTGGCAGTGCATCTACAGCACCACAGACATCGGGGTTCTACGCTTTCCCTGACCAAGAGGGCTTCGACATTTACCATCACCTGCACCTGGGTGCCCACTGAAAAAAACCCCGAAAAATCACAAACGTCGGACTATTGCTCCCACACTGAAAGTGCCAGCCAGTCAAGCTCTTGCTGCTCCTCACCGGCCATTGGCAGCGCATCTACAGCACCACAGACATCGGGGTTCTGCGCGTTCCCTGACCAACAGGGCTTCGACGTTTACCACCAGCTGAACCTGGGCGCCCACTGAAAAAAATAAAAGAAAAATCACGAACATCGGACAATTGCTCCCACACCAAAAGTGCCAGCCAGTCAAGCTCTTGCTGCTCCTCACCGGCCATTCCCAGCGCATCTACAGCACCACAGACATCGGGGCTCCAGGCTTTCCCTGACCAACAGGGCTTCGACGTTTACCACTCGCTGCACCTGGGCTCCCACTGAAAAGAACCCCGAAAAATCACGAACGTCGGACGATTGCACCCACACCGAAAGTGCCAGCAACACAAGCTCCTGCTGTTCCTCACCGGCCATTCCCAGCGCATCTACAGCACCACAGACATCGGGGCTCCGGGCTTTCCCTGACAAACAGGGCTTCGACGTTTACCACCAGCTGCACCTGGGCGCCCACTGGAAAAAAAACCCGAAAAATCACGAACGTCGGACGATTGCTCCAACACCGAAAGTGCCAGCCTGTCAAGCTGTAGCTACTCCTCACCAGCCATTGCCAGCGCATCTACAGCACCACTGACATCGGGGCTCCGGGCTTTCCCTGACCAACAGGGCTTCGACGTTTACCACCAGCTGCACCTGGGCGCCCACTGAAAAAAATAAACGAAAAATCACGAACATCGGACGATTGCTCCCACACCGAAAGTGCCAGCAACTCAAGCTCTTGCTGCTACTCACCGCCCATTGGCAGGGCATCTACAGCACCACAGACATCGGGGCTCCGAGCTTTCCCTGAACAACAGGGCTTCAACGTTTACCACCAGCTGCACCTGGGCGCCCACTGAAATAAAACCCCGAAAGATCACGAACGTCAGACGATTGCTCCCACAACGAAAGTGCCAGCAACTCAAGCTCTTGCTGCTACTCACCAGACTTTGGCAGTGCATCTACAGCACCACATACATTGGGGTTCTGCGCTTTCCCTGACCAACAGGGCTTCGACGTTTACCACCAGCTGAACCTGGGCGCCCACTGAAAAAAATAAACTAAAAATCACGAACATCGGACGATTGCTCCCACACCGAAAGTGCCAGACAGTCAAGCTCTTGCTGCTCCTCACCGCCCATTCCCAGCGCATCTACAGCATCACAGATATCGGGGCTCCGGGCTTTCCCTGACCAACAGGGCTTCGACGTTTACCACCAGCTGAACCTGGGCGCCCACTGAAAGTAAAACCCCGAAAAATCACGAACATCGGACGATTGCTCCCACACCGAAAGTGCCAGCAACACAAGCTCTTGCTGCTCCTCACCGGCCATTCCCAGCGCATCTACAGCACCACAGACATCGGGGCTCTGAGCTTTCCCTGACGAACAGGGCTTCGACGTTTACCACCAGTTGAACCTGGGCGCCCACTGAAAAAAATAAACGAAAAATCACGAACATCGGACGATTGCTCCCACACCGAAAGTGCCAGCCTGTCAAGCTCTTGCTGCTCCTCACCGGCCATTCCCAGCGCATCTACAGCACCACAGACATCGGGGCTCCGGGCTTTCCCTGACCAACAGGGCTTCGACGTTTACCACTCGCTGCAGCTGGGCTCCCACTGAAAAGAACCCCGAAAAATCACGAACGTCGGACGATTGCTCCCACACCGAAAGTGCCAGCCTGTCAAGCTATGCTGCTCCTCACCAGCCATTCCCAGCGCATCTACAGCACCACAGACATCGGGGCTCCGGGGTTTCCCTGACCAACCGGGCTTCGACATTTACCACCAGCTGCACCTGGGTGCCCCCTGAAAAAAAAACCCCAAAAATCACGAACGTCGGAAGATTCCTGCCACACCTTAAATGCCAGCCTGTCATGCTCTTGCTGCTCCTCACCGGCCATTCCCAACGCATCTACAGCACCACAGACATCGGGGCTGTGGGCTTTCCCTGACCAACATGGCTTCGACATTTACCACCAGCTGCACCTGTGCGCCCACTGAAAGTAAAACCCCGAAAAATCACGAACGTTGGACGATTGCTCCCACAATGAAAGTGCCAGCCAGCCAAGCTCTTGCTGCTCCTCACCGGCCATTGGCAGCGCATCTACAGCACCACAGACATCGTGGCTCCGGGCTTTCCCTGACCAACAGGCCTTCGACATTTACCACCAGCTGCACCTGGGCGCCCACTGAAAAAAAACCCTGAAAAATGACGAACGTCGGACGATTGCTCCCACACCAAAAGTGCCAGCCAGTCAAGCTCTTGCTGCTCCTCACCGGACAGTGGCAGTGCATCTACAGCACCACAGACATTGGGGCTCCGGGCTTTCCCTGACCAACAGGCCTTCGACGTTTACCACTCGCTGAACCTGGGCTCCCACTGAAAAGAACACCGAAAAATCACAAACGTCGGACGATTGCTCCGACACCAAAAGTGCCAGACAGTCAAGCTCTAGCTGCTGAACACCGGCCATTCCCAGCGCATCTACATCACCACAGACATCGGGGCTCCGGGCTTTCCCTGACCAACAGGTCTTAGAAGTTTACCACCAGCTGAACCTGGGCGCCCACTGAAATAAAACCCCGAAAAATCACGAACGTCCGACGATTGCGCCCACACCCAAAGTGTCAGCCAGTCAAGCTCTTGCTGCTGCTCACCGGACTTTGGCAGTGCATCTACAGCACCACAGACATCGGGGCTCCGGGCTTTCCCTGACCATCAGGGCTTCGACATTTACCACCAGCTGCACCTCGGCTCCCACTGAAATAAAAGCCCGAAAAATCACGAACGTCGGACGATTGCTCCCACAACGAAAGTGCCAGCCAGTCAAGCTCTTGCTGCTCCTCACCGCCCATTCCCAGCGCATCTACAGCACCACAGACATCGGGGCTCCGGGCTTTCCCTGACCAACAGGGCTTCGACGTTTACCACCAGCTGAACCTGGGCGCCCACTGGAAAAAAAACCCGAAAAATCACGAACGTCGGACGATTGTTCCCACATTGAAAGTGCCAGCCAGTCAAGCTCTTGCTGCTCCTCACCGGCCATTGGCAGCGCATCTACAGCACCACAGACATCGCGGCTCCGGGCTTTCCCTGACCATCAGGGCTTCGACATTTACCACCAGCTGCACCTGGGCGCCCACTGAAATAAAACCCCGAAAAATCACAAACGTCGGACGATTGCTCCCACAACGAAAGTGCCAGCAACTCAAGCTCTTGCTGCTCCTCACCGGAGAGTGGCAGCGCATCTACAGCACCACAGACATCGGGGCTCCGGGCTTTCCCTGACCAACAGGGCTTCGACATTTACCACCAGCTGCACCTGGGCTCCCACTGAAATAAAACCCCGAAAAATCACGAACGTCGGACGATTGCTCCCACAACGAAAGTGCCAGCAACTCAAGCTCTTGCTGCTACTCACCGGACTTTGGCAGTGCATCTACAGCACCACAGACATCGGGGCTCCGGGCTTTCCCTGACCAACAGGGCTTCGACGTTTACCACCAGCTGCACCTGGGCGCCCACTGAAAAAAATAAACGAAAAATCATGAATATCGGACGATTGCTCCCACACCGAAACTGGGAGCAACTCAAGCTCTTGCTGCTACTCACCGCCCATTGGCAGGGCATCTACAGCACCACAGACATCGGGGCTCCGGGCTTTCCCTGACCAACAGGGCTTCAACGTTTACCACCAGCTGCACCTGGGCGCCCACTGAAAGTAAAACCCCGAAAAATCACGAACATCGGACGATTGCTCCCACACCGAAAGTGCCAGCAACACAAGCTCTTGCTGCTCCTCACCGCCCATTCCCAGCGCATCTACAGCACCACAGACATCGCGGCTCCGGGCTTTCCCTCACCAACAGGGCTTCGACATTTACCACCAGCTGCACCTGGTTACCCACTGAAAAAAAACCCTGAAAAATCAAAAACGTCAGACGATTCGTCCCACACTGAAAGTGCCAGCAACTCAAGCTCTTGCTGCTCCTCACCGGCCATTCCCAGTGCATCTACAGCACCACAGACATCGCGGCTCTGGGCTTTCCCTGACCAACAGGACTTCGACATTTACCACCAGCTGCACCTAGTTGGTCACTGAAAAAAAACCCTGTAAAATCAAAAACGTCAGACAATTGATCCCACACCGAAAGTGCCAGCCAGTCAAGCTCTTGCAGTTCCTCACCGGCCACTGGCAGCTCATCTACAGCACCACAGACATCGGAGCTCCGGGCTTTCCCTGACCAACAGGGCTTCGACGTTTACCACTCGCTGCACCTGGGCTCCCACTGAAAAAAACCCCGAAAAATCACGAACGTCGGACGATTGCACCCAAACCGAAATTGCCAGCAACACAATCTCTTGCTGCTCCTCACCGGCCATTCCCAGCGCATCTACAGCACCACAGACATCGGGGCTCCGGGCTTTCCCTGACCAACAGGGCTTCGACGTTTACCACCAGCTGAACCTGGGCGCCCACTGGAAAAAAAACCCAAAAAATCACGAACGTCGGACGATTGTTCCCACATTGAAAGTGCCAGCAACTCAAGCTCTTGCTGCTCCTCACCGGCCATTGGCAGCGCATCTACAGCACCACAGACATCGGGACTCCGGGCTTTCCCTGACCAACTGGGCTTCGACGTTTACCACCAGCTGCACCTGGGCGCCCACTGAAAAAAATAAACGAAAAATCACGAACATCGGACGATTGCTCCCACACCAAAAGTGCCAGCCTGTCAAGCTCTTGCTGCTCCTCACCGGCCATTGGCAGCACATCTACAGCACCACAGACATCGGGGCTCCGGGCTTTCCCTGACCAACAGGGCTTCGACGTTTACCACCAGCTGCACCTGGGCTCCCACTGAAAAAAAACCCCGAATAATCACAAACATCGGACTATTGCTCCCACACCAAAAGTGCCAGCCAGTCAAGCTCTTGCTGCTCCTCACCGGCCATTCCCAGCGCATCTACAGCACCACAGACATCGTGGCTCCGGGCTTTCCCTGACCAACAGGGCTTCGACGTTTACCACCCGCTGCACCTGGGCGCCCACGGAAAAAAAACCCCGAAAAATCACGAACGTCGGACGATTCCTCCCACACCGAAAGTGCCAGCAACTCAAGCTCTTGCTGCTACTCACCGGACTTTGGCAGTGCATCTACAGCACCACAGACATCGGGGTTCTGCGCTTTCCCTGACCAACAGGGCTTCAACGTTTACCACCCGCTGCACCTGGGCGCCCACTGAAATAAAACCCCGAAAAATCACGAACGTCCGACGATTGCTCCCACACCCAAAGTGCCAGCAACTCAAGCTCTTGCTGCTACTCACCGGACTTTGGCAGTGCATCTACAGCACCACAGACATCGGGGCTCCGGGCTTTCCCTGACCAACAGGGCTTCGACATTTACCACCAGCTGCACCTGGGCGCCCACTGAAATAAAACCCCGAAAAATCACGAACGTCGGACGATTGCTCCCACACCGAAAGTGCCAGCAACTCAAGCTCTTGCTGCTACTCACCGGACTTTGGGAGTGCATCTACAGCACCACAGACATCGGGGTTCTACGCTTTCCCTGACCAAGAGGGCTTCGACATTTACCATCAGCTGCACCTGGGCGCCCACTGAAAAAAATAAACGAAAAATCATGAACATCGGACGATTGCTCCCACACCGAAAGTGCCAGCCAGTCAAGCTCTTGCTGCTCCTCACCGGCCATTCCCAGCGCATCTACAGCACCACAGACATCGGGGCTCCGGGCTTTCCCTGACCAACAGGGCTTCGACGTTTACCACCAGCTGAACCTGGGCGCCCACTGAAATAAAACCCCCAAAAATCACGAACGTCGGACGATTGTTCCCACATTGAAAGTGCCAGCAACTCAAGCTCTTGCTGCTCCTCACCGGCCATTCGCAGCGCATCTACAGCACCACAAACATCGGGGCTCTGCGCTTTCCCTGACCAACAGGGCTTCGACGTTTACCACCAGATGAACCTGGGCGCCCACTGAAAAAAATAAACGAAAAATCACGAACATCGGACGATTGCTCCCACACCGAAAGTGCCAGACAGTCAAGCTCTTGCTGCTACTCACCGCCCATTGGCAGGGCATCTACAGCACCACAGACATCGGGGCTCCGAGCTTTCCCTGACCAACAGGGCTTCAACGTTTACCACCAGCGGCACCTGGGCGCCCACTGAAATAAAACCCCGAAAAATCACGAACGTCGGACGATTGCTCCCACACCGAAAGTGCCAGCAACTCAAGCTCTTGCTGCTCCTCACCGGCCATTGGCAGCACATCTACAGCACCACAGACATCGGGGCTCCGGGCTTTCCCTGACCAACAGGCCTTCGACGTTTACCACCAGCTGAACCTGGGCGCCCACTGAAAAAAAACCCTGAAAAATGACGAACGTCGGACGATTGCTCCCACACCAAAAGTGCCAGACAGTCAAGCTCTAGCTGCTGAACACCGGCCATTCCCAGCGCATCTACATCACCACAGACATCGGGGCTCCGGGCTTTCCCTGACCAACAGGTCTTAGAAGTTTACCACCAGCTGAACCTGGGCGCCCACTGAAATAAAACCCCGAAAAATCACGAACGTCCGACGATTGCGCCCACACCCAAAGTGTCAGCCAGTCAAGCTCTTGCTGCTGCTCACCGGACTTTGGCAGTGCATCTACAGCACCACAGACATCGGGGCTCCGGGCTTTCCCTGACCATCAGGGCTTCGACATTTACCACCAGCTGCACCTCGGCTCCCACTGAAATAAAAGCCCGAAAAATCACGAACGTCGGACGATTGCTCCCACAACGAAAGTGCCAGCCAGTCAAGCTCTTGCTGCTCCTCACCGCCCATTCCCAGCGCATCTACAGCACCACAGACATCGGGGCTCCGGGCTTTCCCTGACCAACAGGGCTTCGACGTTTACCACCAGCTGAACCTGGGCGCCCACTGGAAAAAAAACCCGAAAAATCACGAACGTCGGACGATTGTTCCCACATTGAAAGTGCCAGCCAGTCAAGCTCTTGCTGCTCCTCACCGGCCATTGGCAGCGCATCTACAGCACCACAGACATCGCGGCTCCGGGCTTTCCCTGACCATCAGGGCTTCGACATTTACCACCAGCTGCACCTGGGCGCCCACTGAAATAAAACCCCGAAAAATCACAAACGTCGGACGATTGCTCCCACAACGAAAGTGCCAGCAACTCAAGCTCTTGCTGCTCCTCACCGGAGAGTGGCAGCGCATCTACAGCACCACAGACATCGGGGCTCCGGGCTTTCCCTGACCAACAGGGCTTCGACATTTACCACCAGCTGCACCTGGGCTCCCACTGAAATAAAACCCCGAAAAATCACGAACGTCGGACGATTGCTCCCACAACGAAAGTGCCAGCAACTCAAGCTCTTGCTGCTACTCACCGGACTTTGGCAGTGCATCTACAGCACCACAGACATCGGGGCTCCGGGCTTTCCCTGACCAACAGGGCTTCGACGTTTACCACCAGCTGCACCTGGGCGCCCACTGAAAAAAATAAACGAAAAATCATGAATATCGGACGATTGCTCCCACACCGAAACTGGGAGCAACTCAAGCTCTTGCTGCTACTCACCGCCCATTGGCAGGGCATCTACAGCACCACAGACATCGGGGCTCCGGGCTTTCCCTGACCAACAGGGCTTCAACGTTTACCACCAGCTGCACCTGGGCGCCCACTGAAAGTAAAACCCCGAAAAATCACGAACATCGGACGATTGCTCCCACACCGAAAGTGCCAGCAACACAAGCTCTTGCTGCTCCTCACCGCCCATTCCCAGCGCATCTACAGCACCACAGACATCGCGGCTCCGGGCTTTCCCTCACCAACAGGGCTTCGACATTTACCACCAGCTGCACCTGGTTACCCACTGAAAAAAAACCCTGAAAAATCAAAAACGTCAGACGATTCGTCCCACACTGAAAGTGCCAGCAACTCAAGCTCTTGCTGCTCCTCACCGGCCATTCCCAGTGCATCTACAGCACCACAGACATCGCGGCTCTGGGCTTTCCCTGACCAACAGGACTTCGACATTTACCACCAGCTGCACCTAGTTGGTCACTGAAAAAAAACCCTGTAAAATCAAAAACGTCAGACAATTGATCCCACACCGAAAGTGCCAGCCAGTCAAGCTCTTGCAGTTCCTCACCGGCCACTGGCAGCTCATCTACAGCACCACAGACATCGGAGCTCCGGGCTTTCCCTGACCAACAGGGCTTCGACGTTTACCACTCGCTGCACCTGGGCTCCCACTGAAAAAAACCCCGAAAAATCACGAACGTCGGACGATTGCACCCAAACCGAAATTGCCAGCAACACAATCTCTTGCTGCTCCTCACCGGCCATTCCCAGCGCATCTACAGCACCACAGACATCGGGGCTCCGGGCTTTCCCTGACCAACAGGGCTTCGACGTTTACCACCAGCTGAACCTGGGCGCCCACTGGAAAAAAAACCCAAAAAATCACGAACGTCGGACGATTGTTCCCACATTGAAAGTGCCAGCAACTCAAGCTCTTGCTGCTCCTCACCGGCCATTGGCAGCGCATCTACAGCACCACAGACATCGGGACTCCGGGCTTTCCGTGACCAACTGGGCTTCGACGTTTACCACCAGCTGCACCTGGGAGCCCACTGAAAAAAATAAACGAAAAATCACGAACATCGGACGATTGCTCCCACACCAAAAGTGCCAGCCTGTCAAGCTCTTGCTGCTCCTCACCGGCCATTGGCAGCACATCTACAGCACCACAGACATCGGGGCTCCGGGCTTTCCCTGACCAACAGGGCTTCGACGTTTACCACCAGCTGCACCTGGGCTCCCACTGAAAAAAAACCCCGAATAATCACAAACATCGGACTATTGCTCCCACACCAAAAGTGCCAGCCAGTCAAGCTCTTGCTGCTCCTCACCGGCCATTCCCAGCGCATCTACAGCACCACAGACATCGTGGCTCCGGGCTTTCCCTGACCAACAGGGCTTCGACGTTTACCACCCGCTGCACCTGGGCGCCCACGGAAAAAAAACCCCGAAAAATCACGAACGTCGGACGATTCCTCCCACACCGAAAGTGCCAGCAACTCAAGCTCTTGCTGCTACTCACCGGACTTTGGCAGTGCATCTACAGCACCACAGACATCGGGGTTCTGCGCTTTCCCTGACCAACAGGGCTTCAACGTTTACCACCCGCTGCACCTGGGCGCCCACTGAAATAAAACCCCGAAAAATCACGAACGTCCGACGATTGCTCCCACACCCAAAGTGCCAGCAACTCAAGCTCTTGCTGCTACTCACCGGACTTTGGCAGTGCATCTACAGCACCAGAGACATCGGGGCTCCGGGCTTTCCCTGACCAACAGGGCTTCGACATTTACCACCAGCTGCACCTGGGCGCCCACTGAAATAAAACCCCAAAAAATCACGAACGTCGGACGATTGCTCCCACACCGAAAGTGCCAGCAACTCAAGCTCTTGCTGCTACTCACCGGACTTTGGGAGTGCATCTACAGCACCACAGACATCGGGGTTCTACGCTTTCCCTGACCAAGAGGGCTTCGACATTTACCATCAGCTGCACCTGGGCGCCCACTGAAAAAAATAAACGAAAAATCATGAACATCGGACGATTGCTCCCACACCGAAAGTGCCAGCCAGTCAAGCTCTTGCTGCTCCTCACCGGCCATTCCCAGCGCATCTACAGCACCACAGACATCGGGGCTCCGGGCTTTCCCTGACCAACAGGGCTTCGACGTTTACCACCAGCTGAACCTGGGCGCCCACTGAAATAAAACCCCCAAAAATCACGAACGTCGGACGATTGTTCCCACATTGAAAGTGCCAGCCAGTCAAGCTCTTGCTGCTCCTCACCGGCCATTCGCAGCGCATCTACAGCACCACAGACATCGGGGCTCTGCGCTTTCCCTGACCAACAGGGCTTCGACGTTTACCACCAGATGAACCTGGGCGCCCACTGAAAAAAATAAACGAAAAATCACGAACATCGGACGATTGCTCCCACACCGAAAGTGCCAGACAGTCAAGCTCTTGCTGCTACTCACCGCCCATTGGCAGGGCATCTACAGCACCACAGACATCGGGGCTCCGAGCTTTCCCTGAACAACAGGGCTTCAACGTTTACCACCAGCGGCACCTGGGCGCCCACTGAAATAAAACCCCGAAAAATCACGAACGTCGGACGATTGCTCCCACACCGAAAGTGCCAGCAACTCAAGCTCTTGCTGCTCCTCACCGGCCATTGGCAGCACATCTACAGCACCACAGACATCGGGGCTCCGGGCTTTCCCTGACCAACAGGCCTTCGACGTTTACCACCAGCTGAACCTGGGCGCCCACTGAAAAAAAACCCTGAAAAATGACGAACGTCGGACGATTGCTCCCACACCAAAAGTGCCAGACAGTCAAGCTCTAGCTGCTGAACACCGGCCATTCCCAGCGCATCTACAGCACCACAGACATCGGGGCTCCGGGCTTTCCCTGACCAACAGGGCTTCGACATTTACCACCAGCTGCACCTGGGCGCCCACTGAAATAAAACCCCCAAAAATCACGAACGTCGGACGATTCCTCCCACACCGAAAGTGCCAGCCAGTCAAGCTCTTGCTGCTCCTCACCGGACTTTGGCAGTGCATCTACAGCACCACAGACATCGGGGCTCCGGGCTTTCCCTGACCAACAGGGCTTCGACGTTTACCACCAGCTGCACCTGGGCGCCCACTGAAAAAAAACCCCGAATAATCACAAACATCGGACGATTGCTCCCACACCAAAAGTGCCAGACAGTCAACCTCTTGCTGCTCCTCACCGGCCATTGGCAGCGCATCTACAGCACCACAGACATCGGGGCTCCGGGCGTTCCCTGACCAACAGGGCTTCGACGTTTACCACCAGCTGCACCTGGGTGCCCACTGAAAAAAACCCCGAAAAATCACGAACGTCGGACGATTGCTCCCACACCAGAAGTGCCAGCCAGTCAAGCTCTTGCTGCTCCTCACCGGCCATTGGCAGCGCATCTACAGCACCACAGACATCGCGGCTCTGGGCTTTCCCTGACCAACAGGCCTTCGACATTTACCACCAGCTGCACCTAGTTGGCCACTGAAAAAAAACCCTGAAAAATCAAAAACGTCGGACAATTGATCCAACACCGAAAGTGCCAGCCAGTCAAGCTCTTGCTGCTCCTCACCGGACTTTGGCAGTGCATCTACAGCACCACAGACATCGGAGCTCCGGGCTTTCCCTGACCAACAGGGCTTCGACGTTTACCACTCGCTGCACCTGGGCTCCCACTGAAAAGAACCCCGAAAAATCACGAACGTCGGACGATTGCTCCCACACCGAAATTGCCAGCAACACAAGCTCTTTCTGCTCCTCACCGGCCATTCCCAGCGCATCTACAGCACCACAGACATCGGGGCTCCGGGCTTTCCCTGACCAACAGGGCTTCGAAGTTTACCACCAGCTGAACCTGGGCGCCCACTGGAAAAAAAACCCGAAAAATCACGAACGTCGGACGATTGTTCCCACATTGAAAGTGCCAGCCAGTCAAGCTCTTGCTGCTCCTCACCGGCCATTCCCAGCGCATCTACAGCACCACAGATATCGGGGTTCTGCGCTTTCCCTGACCAACAGGGCTTCGACGTTTACCACCAGCTGAACCTGGGCGCCCGCTGAAAAAAATAAAAGAAAAATCACGAACATCGGACGATTGCTCCCACACCGAAAGTGCCAGCCAGTCAAGCTCTTGCTGCTCCTCACCGGCCATTCCCAGCGCATCTACAACACCACAGACATCGGGGCTGTGGGCTTTCCCTGACCAACAGGGCTTCGACATTTACCACCAGCTGAACCTGGTTACCCACTGAAAAAAAACCCTGAAAAAGCAAAAACGTCGGACGATTGCTCCCACACCGAAAGTGCCAGCAACTCAAGCTCTTGCTGCTCCTCACCGGCCATTCCCAGCGCATCTACAGCACCACAGACATCGGGGTTCTGCGCTTTCCCTGACCAACAGGGCTTCGACGTTTACCACCAGCTGCACCTGGGCGCCCACTGAAATAAAACCCCGAAAAATCACGAACGTCGGACGATTGCTCCCACACTGAAAGTGCCAGCAACTCAAGCTCTTGCTGCTACTCACCGGCCATTCCCAGCGCATCTACAGCACCACAGACATCGGGGCTCCGGGCTTTCCCTGACCAACTGGGCTTCGACGTTTACAACCAGCTGAACCTGGGCGCCCACTGAAATAAAACCCCCAAAAATCACGAACGTCGGACGATTGCTCCCACACCAAAAGTGCCAGCCAGTCAAGCTCTTGCTGCTCCTCACCGGACTTTGGCAGCGCATCTACAGCACCACAGACATCGGGGCTCCGGGCTTTCCCTGACCAACAGGGCTTCGACGTTTACCACCAGCTGCACCTGGGCTCCCACTGAAAAAACACCCCGAATAATCACAAACATCGGACTATTGCTCCCACACCAAAAGTGCCAGACAGTCAACCTCTTGCTGCTCCTCACCGGCCATTGGCAGCGCATCTACAGCACCACAGACATCGGGGCTCCGGGATTTCCCTGACCAACAGGGCTTCGACGTTTACAACCAGCTGAACCTGGGCGCCCACTGAAATAAAACCCCGAAAAATAACGAACGTCGGACGATTGCTCCCACACCGAAAGTGCCAGCAACTCAAGCTCTTGCTGTTCCTCACCGGCCATTCCCAGCGCATCTACAGCACCACAGACATCGGGGCTCCGGGCTTTCCCTGACCAACAGGGCTTCGACGTTTACCACCAGCTGCACCTGGGCGACCACTGAAAAAAAACCCCGAAAAATCACGAACATCGCACGATTGCTCCCACACCGAAAGTGCCAGCCAGTCAAGCTCTTGCTGCTCCTCACCGGCCATTCCCAGCGCATCTACAGCACCACAGACATCGGGTCTCTGGGCTTTCCCTGACCAACAGGGCTTCGACATTTACCACCAGCTGCACCTGGTTACCCACTGAAAAAAAACCCTGAAAAATCAAAAACGTCGGACGATTGCTCCCACACCAAAAGTGCCAGCAACTCAAGCTCTTGCTGCTCCTCACCGCCCATTCCCAGCGCATCTACAGCACCACAGACATCGCGGCTCTGGGCTTTCCCTGACGAACGGGGCTTGGACATTTACCACCAGCTGCACCTGGTTACCCACTGAAAAAAAACCCTGAAAAATCACAAATGTCGGACGATTCCTGCCACACCTTAAATGCCAGCCTGTCAAGCTCTTGCTGCTACTCACCGGCCATTCCCAGCTCATCTACAGCACCACAGACATCGCGGCTCCGGGCTTTCCCTGACCAACAGGGCTTCGACGTTTACCACCCGCTGCACCTGGGCGCCCACTGAAAGTAAAACCCCAAAGAATCACGAACGTCGGACGATTGCTCCCACACCGAAAGTGCCAGCAACTCAATCTCCTGCTGCTCCTCACCGCCCATTCCCAGCGCATCTACAGCACCACAGACATCGGGGCTCCGGGCTTTCCCTGACCAACTGGGCTTCGACGTTTACCACCCGCTGCACCTGGGCGCCCACTGAAAAAAATAAACGAAAAATCACAAACGTCGGACGATTGCTCCCACACCGAAAGTGCCAGCCAGTCAAGCTCTTGCTGCTCCTCACCGGCCATTGGCAGCGCATCTACAGCACCACAGACATCGCGGCTCCGGGCTTTCCCTGACCAACAGGGCTTCGACATTTACCACCAGCTGCACCTGGGAGCCCACTGAAATAAAACCCCGAAAAATCACGAACGTCGGACGATTGCTCCCACAACGAAAGTGCCAGCCTGTCAAGGTCTTGCTGCTCCTCACCGGCCATTGGCAGCGCATCTACAGCACCACAGACATCGGAGCTCCGGGCTTTCCCTGACCAACAGGGCTTCGACGTTTACCACTCGCTGCACCTGGGCTCCCACTGAAAAGAACCCCGAAAAATCACGAACATCGGACGATTGCTCCCACACCGAAAGTGCCAGCAACACAAGCTCTTGCTGCTCCTCACCGCCCATTCCCAGCGCATCTACAGCACCACAGACATCGGGGCTCCGGGCTTTCCCTGACGAACAGGGCTTCGACGTTTACCACCAGCTGCATCTGGGCGCCCACTGAAAAAAATAAACGAAAAATCATGAACATCGGACGATTGCTCCCACACCGAAAGTGCCAGCAACTCAAGCTCTTGCTGCTACTCACCGCCCATTGGCAGGGCATCTACAGCACCACAGACATCGGGGCTCCGAGCTTTCCCTGACCAACAGGGCTTCAACGTTTACCACCAGCTGCACCTGGGCGTCCATTGAAATAAAACCCCGAAAAATCACAAACGTCGGACGATTGCTCCCACAACGAAAGTGCCAGCCAGTCAAGCTCTTGCTGCTCCTCCCCGGACACTCCCAGTGCATCTACAGCACCACAGACATCGGGGCTCCGAGCTTTCCCTGACCAACAGGGCTTCAACGTTTACCACCAGCTGCACCTGGGCGCCCACTGAAAGTAAAACCCCAAAGAATCACGAACGTCGGACGATTGCTCCCACACCGAAAGTGCCAGCAACTCAATCTCCTGCTGCTCCTCACCGCCCATTCCCAGCGCATCTACAGCACCACAGACATCGGGGCTCCGGGCTTTCCCTGACCAACTGGGCTTCGACGTTTACCACCCGCTGCACCTGGGCGCCCACTGAAAAAAATAAACGAAAAATCACAAACGTCGGACGATTGCTCCCACACCGAAAGTGCCAGCCAGTGAAGCTCTTGCTGCTCCTCACCGGCCATTGGCAGCGCATCTACAGCACCACAGACATCGCGGCTCCGGGCTTTCCCTGACCAACAGGGCTTCGACATTTACCACCCGCTGCACCTGGGCGCCCACTGAAAGTAAAACCCCAAAGAATCACGAACGTCGGACGATTGCTCCCACACCGAAAGTGCCAGCAACTCAATCTCCTGCTGCTCCTCACCGCCCATTCCCAGCGCATCTACAGCACCACAGACATCGGGGCTCCGGGCTTTCCCTGACCAACTGGGCTTCGACGTTTACCACCCGCTGCACCTGGGCGCCCACTGAAAAAAATAAACGAAAAATCACAAACGTCGGACGATTGCTCCCACACCGAAAGTGCCAGCCAGTCAAGCTCTTGCTGCTCCTCACCGGCCATTGGCAGCGCATCTACAGCACCACAGACATCGCGGCTCCGGGCTTTCCCTGACCAACAGGGCTTCGACATTTACCACCAGCTGCACCTGGGAGCCCACTGAAATAAAACCCCGAAAAATCACGAACGTCGGACGATTGCTCCCACAACGAAAGTGCCAGCCTGTCAAGGTCTTGCTGCTCCTCACCGGCCATTGGCAGCGCATCTACAGCACCACAGACATCGGAGCTCCGGGCTGTCCCTGACCAACAGGGCTTCGACGTTTACCACTCGCTGCACCTGGGCTCCCACTGAAAAGAACCCCGAAAAATCACGAACATCGGACGATTGCTCCCACACCGAAAGTGCCAGCAACACAAGCTCTTGCTTCTCCTCACCGCCCATTCCCAGCGCATCTACAGCACCACAGACATCGGGGCTCCGGGCTTTCCCTGACGAACAGGGCTTCGACGTTTACCACCAGCTGCACCTGGGCGCCCACTGAAAAAAATAAACGAAAAATCATGAACATCGGACGATTGCTCCCACACCGAAAGTGCCAGCAACTCAAGCTCTTGCTGCTACTCACCGGCCATTGGCAGCGCATCTACAGCACCACAGACATCAGGGCTCTGGACTTTCCCTGACGAACACGGCTTTGACGTTTACCACCGGCTGCTCCTGGGCGCCCACTGAAAAGAACCCCCAAAAAATCACGAACATCGGACGATTGCTCCCAGACCGAAAGTGCCAGCAACTGAAGCTCTTGCTGCTCCTCAACTCCCATTCCCAGCGCATCTACAGCACCACAGACATCGGGGCTCTGGGCTTTCCCAGACAAACAGGGCTTCGACATTTACCACCAGCTGCACCTGGGCTCCAACTGAAAAGAACCCCGAAAAATCACGAACGTCGGACGATTGCTCCAACACCAAAAGTGCCAGTCAGTCAAGCTCTTACTGCTCCTCACCGGCCATTGGCAGCGCATCTACAGCACCACAGACATCGGGGCTCCGGGCTTTCCCTGACGAACCAGGCTTCGACGTTTACCACCAGCTGCACCTGGGTGCCCCCTGAAAAAAATAAACGAAGAATCAAGAACATCGGACGATTGCTCCCACACCGAAAGTGCCAGCCAGTCAAGCTCTTGCTGCTCCTCACCGGTCATTGGCAGCGCATCTACAGTACCACAGACATCGGGGCTCCGGGCTTTCCCTGACCAACAAGGCTTCGACGTTTACCACCAGCTGAACCTGGGCGCCCACTGAAAGTAAAACCCCAAAAAATCACGAACGTCGGACGATTGCTCCCACACCGAAAGTGCCAGCAACTCAAGCTCCTGCTGCTACTCACCGGACTTTGGCAGTGCATCTACAGCACCACAGACGTCGGGGTTCTGCACTTTCCCTGACCAACAGGGCTTCGACGTTTACCACCAGCTGCACCTGGGCGCCCACTGAAAAAGAAAACCCAAAAATCACAAATGTCGGACGATTCCTGCCACACCTTAAATGCCAGCCTGTCAAGCTCTGGCTGCCCCTCACCGCCCATTCCCAGCGCATCTACAGCACCACAGACATCGGGGCTCCGGGCTTTCCCTGACCAACAGGGCTTCGACGTTTACCACCAGCTGCACCTGGGCTCCCACTGAAAAGAACCCCCGAAAAATCACGAACATCGGTCGATTGCTCCCACACCAAAAGTGCCAGCAACACAAGCTCTTGCTGCTCCTCACCGGCCGTTCCCAGCGCATCTACAGCACCACAGACATCGGGGCTCCGGGCTTTCCCTGACCAACAGGGCTTAGAAGTTTACCACCAGCTGAACCTGGGCGCCCACTGAAAGTATAACCCCGAAGAATCACGAACGTCGGACGATTGCTCCCACAACGAAAGTGCCAGCCAGTCAAGCTCTTGCTGCTCCTCACCGGCCATTCCCAGCGCATCTACAGCACCACAGACATCGGGGCTCCGGGCTTTCCCTGACCAACAGGGCTTAGAAGTTTACTACCAGCTGAACTTGGGCGCCCACTGGAAAAAAAATCCCCAAATATCACAAACGTCGGACGATTGCTCCCACACCGAAAGTGCCAGCCAGTCAAGCTCTTGCTGCTCCTCACCGGCCATTGGCACCGCATCTACAGCACCACAGACATCACGGCTCCGGGCTTTCCCTGACCAACAGGGCTTCGACATTTACCACCAGCTGCACCTGGGCGCCCACTGAAATTAAAACCACGAAAAATCACGAACGTCGGACGATTGCTCCCACACCAAAAGTCCCAGTCAGTCAAGCTCTTGCTGCTACTCACGGGCCATGGGCAGCGCATCTACAGCACCACAGACATCGTGGCTCCGGGCTTTCCCTGACCAACAGGGCTTCGACATTTACCACCAGCTGCACCTGGGTGCCCCCTGAAAAAAAAACCCCAAAAATCACAAATGTCGGACGATTCCTGCCACACCTTAAATGCCAGCCTGTCAAGCTCTTGCTGCTCCTCACCCGCCATTGGAGGCGCATCTACAGCACCACAGACATCGGGGCTCCGGGCTTTCCCTGACCAACAGGGCTTCAACGTTTACCACCAGCTGCACCTGGGCGCCCACTGAAAAAAATAAACGAAAAATCACGAACATCGCACGATTGCTCCCACACCGAAAGTGCCAGCAACTCAAGCTCTTGCTGCTACTCACCGGACTTTGGCAGTGCATCTACAGCACCACAGACATCGGGGCTCCAGGCTTTCCCTGACGAACAGCGTTCGACGTTTACCACCAGCTGCACCTGGGCGCCCACTGAAAAAAATAAACGAAAAATCATGAATATCGGACGATTGCTCCCACACCGAAACTGCCAGCAACTCAAGCTCTTGCTGCTACTCACTGCCCATTGGCAGGGCATCTACAGCACCACAGACATCGGGGCTCTGAGCTTTCCCTGACCAACTGGGCTTCAACGTTTACCACCAGCTGCACCTGGGCGCCCACTGAAATAAAACCCCGAAAAATCACGAACGTCGGACGATTGCTCCCACAACGAAAGTGCCAGCAACTCAAGCTCTTGCTGCTACTCACCGGACTTTGGCAGGGCATCTACAGCACCACAGACATCGGGGCTCCGAGCTTTCCCTGACCAACAGGGCTTCAACGTTTACCACCAGCTGCACCTGGGCGCCCACTGAAATAAAACCCTGAAAAATCACTAACGTCGGACGATTGCTCCCACACTGAAAGTGCCAGCAACTCAAGCTCTTGCTGCTACTCACCTCCCATTCCCAGCGCATCTACAGCACCACAGACATCGGGGCTCCGGGCTTTCCCTGACCAACTGGGCTTCGACGTTTACCACCAGCTGAACCTGGGCGCCCACTGAAATAAAACCCCCAAAAATCACAAACGTCGGACTATTGCTCCCACACTGAAAGTGCCAGCCAGTCAAGCTCTTGCTGCTCCTCACCGGCCATTCCCAGCGCATCTACAGCACCACAGACATCGGGGCTCCGGGCTTTCCCTGACCAACAGGGCTTCGACATTTACCACCAGCTGCACCTGGGCGCCCAGTGAAAAAAAAACCCCAAAAATCACGAACGTCAGACGATTGCACCCACATCGAAAGTGCCAGCATGTCAGCCTCTTGCTGCTCCTCACCGGCTATTGGCAGCGCATCTACAGCACCACAGACATCGGGGCTCCGGGATTTCCCTGACCAACAGGGCTTCGACGTTTACCACCAGCTGCACCTGGTTGCCCACTGAAAAAAAACCCCAAAAATCACGAACGTCAGACGATTGCACCCACATCGAAAGTGCCAGCAACTCAAGCTCTTGCTGCTCCTCACCGGACTTTGGCAGTGCATCTACAGCACCACAGACATCGGGGCTCCGGGATTTCCCTGACCAACAGGGCTTCGACGTTTACCACCAGCTGCACCTGGTTACGCACTGAAAAAAAACCCTGAAAAATCAAAAACGTCGGATGATTGCTCCCACACCGAAAGTGCCAGCCAGTCAAGCTCTTGCTGCTCCTCACCGGCCATTCCCAGCGCATCTACAGCACCACAGACATCGGGGTTCTGCGCTTTCCCTGAACAACAGGGCTTCGACGTTTACCACCAGCTGAACCTGGGCGCCCACTGAAAAAAAACCCCGAAAAATCACGAACGTCGGACGATTGCTCCCACACCGAAAGTGCCAGACAGTCAAGCTCTTGCTGCTCCTCACCAGACTTTGGCAGTGCATCTACAGCACCACAGACATTGGGGTTCTGCGCTTTCCCTGACCAACAGGGCTTCGACGTTTACCACCAGCTGAACCTGGGCGCCCACTGAAAAAAAACCCCGAAAAATCACGAACGTCGGACGATTGCTCCCACACCGAAAGTGCCAGACAGTCAAGCTCTTGCTGCTCCTCACCGGCCATTGGCAGCTCATCTACAGCATCACAGATATCGGGGCTGCGGGCTTTCCGTGACCAACAGGGCTTCGACGTTTACCACCAGCTGAACCTGGGCGCCCACTGAAAGTAAGACCCTAAAAAATCACGAACGTCGGACGATTGCTCCCACACCGAAAGTGCCAGCCAGTCAAGCTCTTGCTGCTCCTCACCGGCCATTCCCAGCGCATCTACAGCACCACAGACATCGGGGCTCTGGGCTTTCCCTGACCAACAGGCCTTCGACATTTACCACCAGCTGCACCTGGGCGCCCACTGAAAAAAATAAACGAAAAATCACAAACGTCGGACGATTGCTCCCACACCGAAAGTGCCAGCCTGTCAAGCTCTTGCTGCTCCTCACCGGCCATTGGCAGCGCATCTACAGCACCACAGACATCAGGGCTCTGGACTTTCCCTGACGAACACGGCTTTGACGTTTACCACCGGCTGCTCCTGGGCGCCCACTGAAAAGAACCCCCAAAAAATCACGAACATCGGACGATTGCTCCCACACCGAAAGTGCCAGCAACTGAAGCTCTTGCTGCTCCTCAACTCCCATTCCCAGCGCATCTACAGCACCACAGACATCGGGGCTCTGGGCTTTCCCAGACAAACAGGGCTTCGACATTTACCACCAGCTGCACCTGGGCTCCAACTGAAAAGAACCCCGAAAAATCACGAACGTCGGACGATTGCTCCAACACCAAAAGTGCCAGTCAGTCAAGCTCTTACTGCTCCTCACCGGCCATTGGCAGCGCATCTACAGCACCACAGACATCGGGGCTCCGGGCTTTCCCTGACGAACCAGGCTTCGACGTTTACCACCAGCTGCACCTGGGTGCCCCCTGAAAAAAATAAACGAAGAATCAAGAACATCGGACGATTGCTCCCACACCGAAAGTGCCAGCCAGTCAAGCTCTTGCTGCTCCTCACCGGTCATTGGCAGCGCATCTACAGTACCACAGACATCGGGGCTCCGGGCTTTCCCTGACCAACAAGGCTTCGACGTTTACCACCAGCTGAACCTGGGCGCCCACTGAAAGTAAAACCCCAAAAAATCACGAACGTCGGACGATTGCTCCCACACCGAAAGTGCCAGCAACTCAAGCTCCTGCTGCTACTCACCGGACTTTGGCAGTGCATCTACAGCACCACAGACGTCGGGGTTCTGCACTTTCCCTGACCAACAGGGCTTCGACATTTACCACCAGATGAACCTGGGCGCCCACTGAAAAAAATAAACGAAAAATCACAAACGTCGGACGATTGCTCCCACAACGAAAGTGCCAGCCAGTCAAGCTCTTGCTGCTCCTCACCGGACTTTGGCAGCGCATCTACAGCACCACAGACATCGGGGCTCCGGGCTTTCCCTGACCAACAGGGCTTCGACGTTTACCACCAGCTGCACCTGGGCTCCCACTGAAAAGAACCCCCGAAAAATCACGAACATCGGTCGATTGCTCCCACACCGAAAGTGCCAGCAACACAAGCTCTTGCTGCTCCTCACCGGCCGTTCCCAGCGCATCTACAGCACCACAGACATCGGGGCTCCGGGCTTTCCCTGACCAACAGGGCTTAGACGTTTACCACCAGCTGAACCTGGGCGCCCAGTGAATAAAAATCCCCAAAAATCACAAACGTCCGACGATTGCTCCCACACCAAAAGTGCCAGCAACACAAGCTCTTGCTGCTCCTCACCGCCCATTGGCAGCGCATCTACAGCACCACAGACATCGGGGCTCCGGGCTTTCCCTGACCAACAGGGCTTAGAAGTTTACCACCAGCTGAACCTGGGCGCCCACTGAAAGTAAAACCCCGAAGAATCACGAACGTCGGACGATTGCTCCCACACCGAAAGTGCCAGACAGTCAAGCTCTTGCTGCTCCTCACCGGCCATTCCCAGCGCATCTACAGCACCACAGACATCGGGGCTCCGGGCTTTCCCTGACCAACAGGGCTTAGAAGTTTACTACCAGCTGAACTTGGGCGCCCACTGGAAAAAAAATCCCCAAATATCACAAACGTCGGACGATTGCTCCCACACCGAAAGTGCCAGCCAGTCAAGCTCTTGCTCCTCCTCACCGGCCATTGGCACCGCATCTACAGCACCACAGACATCACGGCTCCGGGCTTTCCCTGACCAACAGGGCTTCGACATTTACCACCAGCTGCACCTGGGCGCCCACTGAAATTAAAACCACGAAAAATCACGAACGTCGGACGATTGCTCCCACACCAAAAGTCCCAGTCAGTCAAGCTCTTGCTGCTACTCACGGGCCATGGGCAGCGCATCTACAGCACCACAGACATCGTGGCTCCGGGCTTTCCCTGACCAACAGGGCTTCGACATTTACCACCAGCTGCACCTGGGTGCCCCCTGAAAAAAAAACCCCAAAAATCACAAATGTCGGACGATTCCTGCCACACCTTAAATGCCAGCCTGTCAAGCTCTTGCTGCTCCTCACCCGCCATTGGAGGCGCATCTACAGCACCACAGACATCGGGGCTCCGGGCTTTCCCTGACCAACAGGGCTTCAACGTTTACCACCAGCTGCACCTGGGCGCCCACTGAAAAAAATAAACGAAAAATCACGAACATCGCACGATTGCTCCCACACCGAAAGTGCCAGCAACTCAAGCTCTTGCTGCTACTCACCTCCCATTCCCAGCGCATCTACAGCACCACAGACATCGGGGCTCCGGGCTTTCCCTGACGAACAGGGCTTTGACGTTTACCACCAGCTGAACCTGGGCGCGCACTGGAAAAAAAACCCGAAAAATCACGAACGTCGGACGATTGTTCCCACATTGAAAGTGCCAGCCAGTCAAGCTCTTGCTGCTCCTCACCGGCCATTCCCAGCGCATCTACAGCACCACAGACATCGGGGCTCCGGGCTTTCCCTGACCAACAGGGCTTCGACGTTTACCACCCGCTGCACCTGGGCTCCCACTGAAAAGAACACCGAAAAATCACAAACGTCGGACGATTGCTCCCACACCGAAAGTGCCAGCCAGTCAAGCTCTTGCTGCTCCTCACCGCCCATTGGCAGCGCATCTACAGCACCACAGACATCGGAGCTCCGGGCTTTCCATGACGAACCAGGCTTCGACATTTACCACCAGCTGCACCTGGGCTCCCACTGAAAAGAACCCCCAAATATCACAAACGTCGGACGATTGCTCCCACACCGAAAGTGCCAGCCAGTCAAGCTCTTGCTGCTCCTCACCGGCCATTGGCACCGCATCTACAGCACCACAGACATCACGGCTCCGGGCTTTCCCTGACCAACAGGGCTTCGACATTTACCACCAGCTGCACCTGGGCGCCCACTGAAATTAAAACCACGAAAAATCACGAACGTCGGACGATTGCTCCCACACCAAAAGTCCCAGTCAGTCAAGCTCTTGCTGCTACTCACCGCCCATTGGCAGCGCATCTACAGCACCACAGACATCGGGGCTCCGGGCTTTCCCTGACCAACAGGGCTTCGACATTTACCACCAGCTGCACCTGGGCGCACACTGAAATAAAACCCCGAAAAATCACGAACGTCGGACGATTGCTCCCACAACGAAAGTGCCAGGAACTCAAGCTCTTGCTGCTACTCACCGCCCATTGGCAGCGCATCTACAGCACCACAGACATCGGGGCTCCGGGCTTTCCCTGAACAACAGGGCTTCGACGTTTACCACCAGCTGCACCTGGGCGCCCACTGAAAAAAACCCCGAAAACTCACGAACGTCGGACGATTCCTCCCACACCGAAAGTGCCAGCATGTCAGCCTCTTGCTGCTCCTCACCGGCCATTGGCAGCGCATCTACAGCACCACAGACATCGGGGCTCCGGGCTTTCCCTGACCAACAGGGCTTCGACGTTTACCACCAGCTGAACCTGGGCGCCCACTGAAAAAAAACCCCGAAAAATCACGAACATCGGACGATTGCTCCAACACCGAAAGTGCCAGCCAGTCAAGCTGTAGCTACTCCTCACCAGCCATTGCCAGCGCATCTACAGCACCACTGACATCGGGGCTCTGGACTTTCCTTGACGAACAGGGCTTCGACGTTTACCACCAGCTGCACCTGGGCGCCCACTGAAAAGAACCCCCAAAAAATCACGAACATCGGTCGATTGCTCACACACCGAAAGTGCCAGCAACACAAGTTCTTGCTGCTTCTCACCGGCCATTCCCAGCGCATCTACAGCACCACAGACATCGGGGCTCCGGGCTTTCCCTGACCAACAGGGCTTCGACGTTTACCACCAGCTGCAACTGGGCGCCAACTGAAATAAAACCCCGAAAAATCACGAACGTCGGACGATTCCTCCCACACCGAAAGTGCCAGCAACTCAAGCTCTTGCTGCTACACACCGGACTTTGGCAGTGCATCTACAGCACCACAGACATCGGGGTTCTGCGCTTTCCCTGAACAACAGGGCTTCGACGTTTACCACCAGCTGCACCTGGGTGCCCACTGAAAAAAACCGCGAAAAATCACAAACGTCGGACTATTGCTCCCACACTGAAAGTGCCAGCAACTCAAGCTCTTGCTGCTCCTCACCGGCCATTGGCAGCGCATCTACAGCACCACAGACATCGCGGCTCTGGGCTTTCCCTGACCAACAGGCCTTCGACATTTACCACCAGCTGCACCTAGGTGGCCACTGAAAAAAAACCCTGAAAAATCGAAAACGTTGGACAATGGATCCCACACCCAAAGTGCCAGCCAGTCAAGCTCTTGCAGTTCCTCACCGGCCACTGGCAGCTCATGTACAGCACTACAGACATCGGAGCTCCGGGCTTTCCCTGACCAACAGGGCTTCGACGTTTACCACTCGCTGCACCTAGGCTCCCACTGAAAAGAACCCCGAAATATCACGAACGTCGGACGATTGCACCCACACCGAAAGTGCCAGCAACACAAGCTCTTGCTGCTCCTCACCGGCCATTCCCAGCGCATCTACAGCACCACAGACATCGGGGCTCCGGGCTTTCCCTGACCAACTGGGCTTCAACGTTTACCACCAGCTGAACCTGGGCGCCCACTGAAATAAAACCTCCAAAAATCACGAACGTCGGACGATTGCTCCCACACCGAAAGTGCCAGACAGTCAAGCTCTTGCTGCTCCTCACCGGCCATTGGCAGCGCATCTACAGCACCACAAATATCGGGGCTCCGAGCTTTCCCTGACCAACAGGGCTTCGACATTTACCATCACCTGCACCTGGGCGCCCACTGAAATAAAACCCTGAAAAATCACGAACGTCGGACGATTCCTCCCACACCGAAAGTGCCAGCCAGTCAAGCTCTTGCTGCTACTCACCGGACTTTGGCAGTGCATCTACAGCACCACAGACATCGGGGTTCTACGCTTTCCCTGACCAAGAGGGCTTCGACATTTACCATCACCTGCACCTGGGTGCCCACTGAAAAAAACCCCGAAAAATCACAAACGTCGGACTATTGCTCCCACACTGAAAGTGCCAGCCAGTCAAGCTCTTGCTGCTCCTCACCGGCCATTGGCAGCGCATCTACAGCACCACAGACATCGGGGTTCTGCGCGTTCCCTGACCAACAGGGCTTCGACGTTTACCACCAGCTGAACCTGGGCGCCCACTGAAAAAAATAAAAGAAAAATCACGAACATCGGACAATTGCTCCCACACCAAAAGTGCCAGCCAGTCAAGCTCTTGCTGCTCCTCACCGGCCATTCCCAGCGCATCTACAGCACCACAGACATCGGGGCTCCAGGCTTTCCCTGACCAACAGGGCTTCGACGTTTACCACTCGCTGCACCTGGGCTCCCACTGAAAAGAACCCCGAAAAATCACGAACGTCGGACGATTGCACCCACACCGAAAGTGCCAGCAACACAAGCTCCTGCTGTTCCTCACCGGCCATTCCCAGCGCATCTACAGCACCACAGACATCGGGGCTCCGGGCTTTCCCTGACAAACAGGGCTTCGACGTTTACCACCAGCTGCACCTGGGCGCCCACTGGAAAAAAAACCCGAAAAATCACGAACGTCAGACGATTGCTCCCACACCGAAAGTGCCAGCAACTAAAGCTCTTGCTGCTCCTCACCGGACTTTGGCAGCGCATCTACAGCACCACAGACATCGGGGCTCCGGGCTTTCCCTGACCAACAGGGCTTCGACGTTTACCACCAGCTGCACCCGGGCGCCCACTGAAAAAAATAAACGAAAAATCACGAACATCGGACGATTGCTCCCACACCGAAAGTGCCAGCAACTCAAGCTCTTGCTGCTACTCACCGCCCATTGGCAGGGCATCTACAGCACCACAGACATCGGGGCTCCGAGCTTTCCCTGACCAACAGGGCTTCAACGTTTACCACCAGCTGCACCTGGGCGCCCACTGAAATAAAACCCCGAAAAATCACGAACGTCAGACGATTGCTCCCACAACGAAAGTGCCAGCCAGTCAAGCTCTTGCTGCTCCTCCCCGGCCACTCCCAGTGCATCTACAGCACCACAGACATCGGGGCTCTGGGCTTTCCCTGACGAACAGGGCTTCAACGTTTACCACCAGCTGCACCTGGGCGCCCACTGAAAAAAACCCCAAAAATCACGAACGTCGGACGATTGCTCCCACACCGAAAGTGCCAGCATGTCAGCCTCTTGCTGCTCCTCACCGACCATTGGCAGCGCATCTACAGCACCACAGACATCGGGGCTCCGGGCTTTCCCTGACCAACAGGGCTTCGACATTTACCACCAGCTGCACCTGGGCGCCCACTGAAATAAAACTCCGAAAAATCACGAACGTCGGACGATTGCTCCCACAACGAAAGTGCCAGCAACTCAAGCTCTTGCTGCTACTCACCAGACTTTGGCAGTGCATCTACAGCACCACATACATTGGGGTTCTGCGCTTTCCCTGACCAACAGGGCTTCGACGTTTACCACCAGCTGAACCTGGGCTCCCACTGAAAAAAACCCCGAAAAATCACGAACGTCGGACGATTGCACCCAAACCGAAATTGCCAGCAACACAATCTCTTGCTGCTCCTCACCGGCCATTCCCAGCGCATCTACAGCACCACAGACATCGGGGCTCCGGGCTTTCCCTGACCAACAGGGCTTCGACGTTTACCACCAGCTGAACCTGGGCGCCCACTGGAAAAAAAACCCAAAAAATCACGAACGTCGGACGATTGTTCCCACATTGAAAGTGCCAGCCAGTCAAGCTATTGCTGCTCCTCACCGGGCATTGGCAGCGCATCTACAGCACCACAGACATCGGGACTCCGGGCTTTCCCTGACCAACTGGGCTTCGACGTTTACCACCAGCTGCACCTGGGCGCCCACTGAAAAAAATAAACGAAAAATCACGAACGTCGGACGATTGCTCCCACACTGAAAGTGCCAGCCAGTCAAGCTCTTGCTGCTCCTCACCGCCCATTCCGAACGCATCTACAGCACCACAGACATCGGGGCTCCGGGCTTTCCCTGACCAACAGGGCTTCGACGTTTACCACCCGCTGCACCTGGGCGCCCACTGAAAAAAATAAACGAAAAATCACAAACGTCGGACGATTGCTCCCACACCGAAAGTGCCAGCAACTCAAGCTCTTGCTGCTCCTCACCGGCCATTGGAGGCGCATCTACAGCACCACAGACATCGGGGCTCCGGGCTTTCCCTGACCAACAGGGCTTCGACATTTACCACCAGCTGCACGTGGGCGCCCACTGAAAAAAATAAACGAAAAATCACGAACATCGCACGATTGCTCCCACACCGAAAGTGCCAGCCAGTCAAGCTCTTGCTGCTCATCACCGGCCATTCCCAGCGCATCTACAGCACCACAGACATCGGGGCTCCGGGCTTTCCCTGACCAACAGGGCTTCGACATTTACCACCAGTTGCACCTGGGCGCCCACTGAAATAAAACCCCGAAAAATCTCGAACGTCGGACGATTGCTCCCACACCAAAAGTGCCAGCCAGTCAAGCTCTTGCTGCTCCTCACCGGACAGTGGCAGTGCATCTACAGCACCACAGACATCCCGGCTCCGGGCTTTCCCTGACCAACAGGGCTTCAACGTTTACCACCAGCTGCAACTGGGCGCCCACTGAAAAAAATAAACGAAAAATCACGAACATCGCACGATTGCTCCCACACCGAAAGTGCCAGCCAGTCAAGCTCTTGCTGCTCATCACTGGCCATTCCCAGCGCATCTACAGCACCACAGACATCGGGGCTCCGGGCTTTCCCTGACCAACAGGGCTTCGACGTTTACCACCAGGTGCACCTGGGTGCCGCCTGAAAAAAAAACTCCAAAAATCACAAATATGGGACGATTGCTGCCACACCTTAAATGCCAGCCTGTCAAGCTCTTGCTGCTACTCACCGGACATTCCCAGCGCATCTATAGCACCACAGACATCAGGGCTCTGGAATTTCCCTGACGAACAGGGCTTCGACGTTTACCACCAGCTGCACCTGGGCGCCCACTGAAAAAAAAACCACAAAAATCACGAACGTCGGACGATTGCACCCGTAACGAAAGTGCCAGCATGTGAGCCTCTTGCTGCTCCTCACCGGCTATTGGCAGCGCATCTACAACACCACAGACATCGGGGCTCTGCGCTTTCCCTGACCAGCAGGCCTTCGACGTTTACCACCAGTTGAACCTGGGCGCCCACTGAAAAAAATAAACGAAAAATCACGAACGTCGGACGATTGCTCCCACACCGAAAGTGCCAGCAACTCAAGCTCTTGCTGCTCCTCACCGGCCATTGGCAGCGCATCTACAGCACCACAGACATCGGGGCTCCGGACTTTCCCTGACGAACCGGGCTTCGACATTTACCACCAGCTGCACCTGGGTGGCCCCTGAAAAAAAAACCCCAAAAAACACAAATGTCGGACGATTCCTGCCACACCTTAAATGCCAGCCTGTCAAGCTCTTGCTGCTACTCACCGGCCATTCCCAGCGCATCTACAGCACCACAGACATCAGGGCTCTGGACTTTCCCTGACGAACAGGGCTTCGACATTTACCACCAGCTGCACCTGGGCTCCCACTGAAAAAAAACCCTGAAAAATCAAAAACGTCGGACGATTGCTCCCACACCGAAAGTGCCAGCCTGTCAAGCTCTTGCTGCTCCTCACCGCCCATTCCCAGCGGATCTACAGCACCACAGACATCGGGGCTCCGGGCTTTCCCTGACCAACAGGGCTTCGACGTTTACCACTCGCTGCAGCTGGGCTCCCACTGAAAAGAACCCCGAAAAATCACGAACGTCGGACGATTGCTCCCACACCGAAAGTGCCAGCCTGTCAAGCTCTTGCTGCTCCTCACCGGACTTTGGCAGTGCATCTACAGCACCACAGACATCGGGGCTCCGGGCTTTCCCTGACCAACAGGGCTTCGACATTTACCACCAGCTGCACCTGGGTGCCCCCTGAAAAAAAAACCCCAAAAATCACGAACGTCGGACGATTCCTGCCACACCTTAAATGCCAGCCTGTCAAGCTCTTGCTGCTCCTCACCGGCCATTCCCAGCGCATCTACAGCACCACAGACATCGGGGCTCTGGGCTTTCCCTGACCAACAGGCCTTCGATGTTTACCACCTACTGAACCTGGGCGCCCAGTGAATAAAAATCCCCAAAAATCACAAACGTCCGACGATTGCTCCCACACTGAAAGTGCCAGCAACTCAAGCTCCTGCTGCTCCTCAACGCCCATTCCCAGCGCATCTACAGCACCACAGACATCGGGGCTCCGGGCTTTCCCTGACCAACACGGCTTCGACATTTACCACCAGCTGCACCTGTGCGCCCACTGAAAGTAAAACCCCGAAAAATCACGAACGTCGGACGATTGCTCCCACACCAAAAGTGCCAGCCAGTCAAGCTCTTGCTGCTCCTCACCGGAGAGTGGCAGTGCATCTACAGCACCACAGACATCGGGGCTCCGGGCTTTCCCTGACCAACAGGGCTTCGACGTTTACCACTCGCTGAACCTGGGCTCCCACTGAAAAGAACCCCGAAAAATCACGAACGTCGGACGATTGCTCCCACACCAAAAGTGCCAGACAGTCAAGCTCTAGCTGCTGAACACCGGCCATTCCCAGCGCATCTACAGCACCACAGACATCGGGGCTCCGGGCTTTCCCTGACCAACAGGGCTTCGACGTTTACCACCAGCTGCACCTGGGCGCCCACTGAAATAAAACCCCGAAAAATCACGAACGTCCGACGATTGCTCCCACACCCAAAGTGCCAGCCAGTCAAGCTCTTGCTGCTCCTCACCGGCCATTCCCAGCGCATCTACAGCACCACAGATATCGGGGCTCCGAGCTTTCCCTGACCGACAGGGCTTCAACGTTTACCACCAGCTGCACCTGGGCGCCCACTGAAATAACACCCCGAAAAATCACGAACGTCGGACGATTCCTCCCACACCGAAAGTGCCAGCAACTCAAGCTCTTGCTGCTACTCACCGGCCATTCCCAGTGCATCTACAGCACCACAGACATCAGGGCTCTGGAATTTCCCTGACGAACAGGGCTTCGACGTTTACCACCAGCTGCACCTGGGCGCCCACTGAAAAAAAAACCGCAAAAATCACGAACGTCGGACGATTGCACCCACAACGAAAGTGCCAGCATGTGAGCCTCTTGCTGCTCCTCACCGGCTATTGGCAGCGCATCTACAACACCACAGACATCGGGGCTCTGCGCTTTCCCTGACCAACAGGCCTTCGACGTTTACCACCAGTTGAACCTGGGCGCCCACTGAAAAAAATAAACGAAAAATCACGAACGTCGGACGATTGCTCCCACACCGAAAGTGCCAGCAAGTCAAGCTCTTGCTGCTCCTCATCGCCCATTGGCAGCGCATCTACAGCACCACAGACATCGGGGCTCCGGGCTTTCCCTGACGAACCGGGCTTCGACATTTACCACCAGCTGCACCTGGGTGCCCCCTGAAAAAAAAACCCCAAAAAACACAAATGTCGGACGATTCCTGCCACACCTTAAATGCCAGCCTGTCAAGCTCTTGCTGCTACTCACCGGCCATTCCCAGCGCATCTACAGCACCACAGACATCAGGGCTCTGGACTTTCCCTGACGAACAGGGCTTCGACATTTACCACCAGCTGCACCTGGGCTCCCACTGAAAAAAAACCCTGAAAAATCAAAAACGTCGGACGATTGCTCCCACACCGAAAGTGCCAGCCTGTCAAGCTCTTGCTGCTCCTCACCGCCCATTCCCAGCGCATCTACAGCACCACAGACATCGTGGCTCCGGGCTTTCCCTGACCAACAGGGCTTCGACGTTTACCACTCGCTGCAGCTGGGCTCCCACTGAAAAGAACCCCGAAAAATCACGAACGTCGGACGATTGCTCCCACACCGAAAGTGCCAGCCTGTCAAGCTCTTGCTGCTCCTCACCGGACTTTGGCAGTGCATCAACAGCACCACAGACATCGGGGCTCCGGGCTTTCCCTGACCAACAGGGCTTCGACATTTACCACCAGCTGCACCTGGGTGCCCCCTGAAAAAAAAACCCCAAAAATCACGAACGTCGGACGATTCCTGCCACACCTTAAATGCCAGCCTGTCAAGCTCTTGCTGCTCCTCACCGCCCATTCCCAGCGCATCTACAGCACCACAGACATCGGGGCTCCGGGCTTTCCCTGACCAACACGGCTTCGACATTTACCACCAGCTGCACCTGTGCGCCCACTGAAAGTAAAACCCCGAAAAATCACGAACGTCGGACGATTGCTCCCACACCAAAAGTGCCAGCCAGTCAAGCTCTTGCTGCTCCTCACCGGAGAGTGGCAGTGCATCTACAGCACCACAGACATCGGGGCTCCGGGCTTTCCCTGACCAACAGGGCTTCGACGTTTACCACTCGCTGAACCTGGGCTCCCACTGAAAAGAACCCCGAAAAATCACGAACGTCGGACGATTGCTCCCACACCAAAAGTGCCAGACAGTCAAGCTCTAGCTGCTGAACACCGGCCATTCCCAGCGCATCTACAGCACCACAGACATCGGGGCTCCGGGCTTTCCCTGACCAACAGGGCTTCGACGTTTACCACCAGCTGCACCTGGGCGCCCACTGAAATAAAACCCCGAAAAATCACGAACGTCCGACGATTGCTCCCACACCCAAAGTGCCAGCCAGTCAAGCTCTTGCTGCTCCTCACCGGCCATTCCCAGCGCATCTACAGCACCACAGATATCGGGGCTCCGAGCTTTCCCTGACCGACAGGGCTTCAACGTTTACCACCAGCTGCACCTGGGCGCCCACTGAAATAAAACCCCGAAAAATCACGAACGTCGGACGATTCCTCCCACACCGAAAGTGCCAGCAACTCAAGCTCTTGCTGCTACTCACCGGCCATTCCCAGTGCATCTACAGCACCACAGACATCGGGGTTCTGCGCTTTCCCTGAACAACAGGGCTTCGACATTTACCACCAGCTGCACCTGGGTGCCCCCTGAAAAAAAAACCCCAAAAATCACAAATGTCAGACGATTCCTGCCACACCTTAAATGCCAGCCTGTCAAGCTCTTGCTGCTACTTACCGGCCATTCCCAGCGCATCTACAGCACCACAGACATCAGGGCTCTGGACTTTCCCTGACCAACAGGGCTTCGACGTTTACCACCAGCTGCACCTGGTTACCCACTGAAAAAAAACCCTGAAAAATCAAAAACGTCGGACGATTGCTCCCACACCAAAAGTGCCAGCCAGCCAAGCTCTTGCTGCTACTCACCGCCCATTGGCAGCGCATCTACAGCACCACAGGTATCGGGGCTCCGAGCTTTCCCTGACCAACAGGGCTTAGACGTTTACCACCAGCTGAACCTGGGCGCCCACTGAAATAAAACCCCGAAAAATCACGAACGTCGGACGATTGCTCCCACACCTTAAATGCCAGCCTGTCAATCTCTTGCTGCTCCTCACCGCCCATTCCCAGCGCATCTACAGCACCACAGACATCAGGGCTCTGGACTTTCCCTGACCAACAGGGCTTCAACGTTTACCACCAGCTGAACCTGGGCGCCCACTGAAAAGAACCCCGAAAAATCACGAACGTCGGACAATTGCTCCCACACCAAAAGTGCCAGCCAGTCAAGCTCTTGCTGCTCCTCACCGGCCATTCCCAGCGCATCTACAGCACCACCGACACCGGGGCTCCGGGCGTTCCCTGACCAACAGGGCTTCGACGTTTACCACCAGCTGAACCTGGGCGCCCACTGAAATAAAAGCCCGAAAAATCACGAACGTCGGACGATTGCTCCCACACCAAAAGTGCCAGCCAGTCAAGCTCTTGCTGCTCCTCACCGGACAGTGGCAGTGCATCTACAGCACCACAGACATCGGGGCTCCGGGCTTTCCCTGACCATCAGGGCTTCGACATTTACCACCAGCTGCACCTGGGCTCCCACTGAAAAGAACCCCGAAAAATCACGAACGTCCGACGATTGCTCCCACACCAGAAGTGCCAGACAGTCAAGCTCTAGCTGCTGAACACCGGCCATTCCCAGCGCATCTACAGCACCACAGACATCGGGGCTCCGGGCTTTCCCTGACCAACAGGGCTTCGACGTTTACCACCAGCTGCACCTGGGCGCCCACTGAAAAAAAACCCTGAAAAATGACGAACGTCGGACGATTGCTCCCACACCAAAAGTGCCAGACAGTCAAGCTTTTGCTGCTCCTCCCCGGCCATTGGCAGCGCATGTACAGCACCACAGACATCGGGGCTCCGGGCTTTCCCTGACGAACAGGGCTTCGACATTTACCACCAGCTGCACCTGGGCACCCACTGAAATAAAACCCCGAAAAATCACGAACGTCGGACGATTGCTCCCACACCAAAAGTGCCAGCAACTCAAGCTCTTGCTGCTCCTCACCTCCCATTCCCAGCGCATCTACAGCACCACAGACATCGGGGCTCTGGGCTTTCCCTGACAAACAGGGCTTCGACGTTTACCACCAGCTGCACCTGGGCGCCCGCTGAAAAAAATAAAAGAAAAATCACGAACGTCGGACGATTGCTCCCACACCAAAAGTGCCAGCCAGTCAAGCTCTTGCTGCTCCTCACCAGCCATTCCCAGCGCATCTACAGCACCACAGACATCGCGGCTCCGGGCTTCCCCTGACCAACAGGGCTTCGACGTTTACCACCAGCTGCACCTGGTTGCCCACTGAAAAAAAAACCCTGAAAAATCAAAAACGTCGGACGATTGATCTCACACCGAAAGTGCCAGCCTGTCAAGCTCTTGCTGTTCCTCACCGGCCATTGGCAGCGCATCTACAGCACCACAGACATCGGGGCTCTGGGCTTTCCCGGACCAACAGGGCTTCGACGTTTACCACCAGCTGAGCCTGGGCGCCAACTGAAAAGAACCCCGAAAAATCACGAACATCGGACGATTGCTCCCACACCGAAAGTGCCAGCAACTGAAGCTCTTGCTGCTCCTCACCGGACTTTGGCAGCGCATCTACAGCACCACAGACATCGGGGCTCCGGGCTTTCCCTGACCAACAGGGCTTCGATGTTTACCACTCGCTGAACCTGGGCTCCCACTGAAAAGAACCCCGAAAAATCACGAACATCGGACAATTGCTCCCACACCGAAAGTTCCAGCAACTCAAGCTCTTGCTGCTCCTCACCGGCCACTGGCAGCGCATCTACAGCACCACAGACATCGGAGCTCTGGGCTTTCCCTGACAAACAGGGCTTCGATGTTTACCACCAGCTGAACCTGGGCGCCCACTGAAATAAAACCCCGAAAAATCACAAACGTCGGACGATTCCTCCCACACAGAAAGTGCCAGCAACTCAAGCTCTTGCTGTTCCTCACCGGACTTTGGCAGTGCATCTACAGCACCACAGACATCACGGCTCCGGGCTTTCCCTGACCAACAGGGCTTCGACGTTTACCACCAGCTGCACCTGTGCGCCCACTGAAAAAAACCCCGAAAAATCACAAATGTCGGACGATTGCTCCCACACCAAAAGTGCCAGCCAGTCAAGCTCTTGCTGCTCCTCACCGGCCATTGGCAGCGCATCTACAGCACCACAGACATCGGGGCTCCGGGCTTTCCCTGACCAACAGGCCTTCGACATTTACCACCAGCTGCACCTGGGCGCCCACTGAAATAAAACCCCGAAAAATCACGAACGTCGGACGACTGCTCCCACACCAAAAGTGCCAGCCAGTCAAGCTCTTGCTGCTCCTCACCGGACAGTGGCAGTGCATCTACAACACCACAGACATCGGGGCTCCGGGCTTTCCCTGACCAACAGGGCTTCGACGTTTACCACTCGCTGAACCTGGGCTCCCACTGAAAATAACCCCGAAAAATCACGAACGTCGGACGATTGCTCCCACACCAAAAGTGCCAGCCAGTCAAGCTCATGCTGCTTCTAACCAGCCATTCCCAGCGCATCTACAGCGCCACAGACATCGGGGCTGCGGGCTTTCCCTGAACAACAGGGCTTCGACGTTTACCACCAGCTGCAGCTGGGCGCCCACTGAAATAAAAGCCCGAAAAATCACGAACGTCGGACGATTGCTCCCACAACGAAAGTGCCAGCCAGTCAAGCTCTTGCTGCTCCTCACCGGCCATTCCCAGCGCATCTACAGCACCACAGACATCGGGGCTCCGGGCTTTCCCTGACCAACAGGGCTTCGACGTTTACCACCCGCTGCACATGGGCGCCCACTAAAAAAAATAAACGAAATATCACGAACATCAGACGATTCCTGCCACACCTTAAATGCCAGCCAGTCAAGCTCATGCTGCTTCTCACCAGCCATTCCCAGCGCATCTACAGCACCACAGACATCGGGGCTCCGGGCTTTCCCTGACCAACAGGGCTTCGAAGTTTACCACCAGCTGCACCTGGGCGCCCACTGAAATAAAACCCCGAAACATCACGAACGTCGGACAATTGCTCCCACACCGAAAGTGCCAGACAGTCAACCTCTAGCTGCTCCTCACCGGGCATTACCAGCGCATCTAAAGCACCACAGACATCAGGGCTCTGGAATTTCCCTGACGAACAGGGCTTCGACGTTTACCACCAGCTGCACCTGGGCGCCCACTGAAAAAAAAACCGCAAAAATCACGAACGTCGGACGATTGCACCCACAACGAAAGTGCCAGCATGTGAGCCTCTTGCTGCTCCTCACCGGCTATTGGCAGCGCATCTACAACACCACAGACATCGGGGCTCTGCGCTTTCCCTGACCAACAGGCCTTCGACGTTTACCACCAGTTGAACCTGGGCGCCCACTGAAAAAAATAAACGAAAAATCACGAACGTCGGACGATTGCTCCCACACCGAAAGTGCCAGCAAGTCAAGCTCTTGCTGCTCCTCATCGCCCATTGGCAGCGCATCTACAGCACCACAGACATCGGGGCTCCGGGCTTTCCCTGACGAACCGGGCTTCGACATTTACCACCAGCTGCACCTGGGTGCCCCCTGAAAAAAAAACCCCAAAAAACACAAATGTCGGACGATTCCTGCCACACCTTAAATGCCAGCCTGTCAAGCTCTTGCTGCTACTCACCGGCCATTCCCAGCGCATCTACAGCACCACAGACATCAGGGCTCTGGACTTTCCCTGACGAACAGGGCTTCGACATTTACCACCAGCTGCACCTGGGCTCCCACTGAAAAAAAACCCTGAAAAATCAAAAACGTCGGACGATTGCTCCCACACCGAAAGTGCCAGCCTGTCAAGCTCTTGCTGCTCCTCACCGCCCATTCCCAGCGCATCTACAGCACCACAGACATCGTGGCTCCGGGCTTTCCCTGACCAACAGGGCTTCGACGTTTACCACTCGCTGCAGCTGGGCTCCCACTGAAAAGAACCCCGAAAAATCACGAACGTCGGACGATTGCTCCCACACCGAAAGTGCCAGCCTGTCAAGCTCTTGCTGCTCCTCACCGGACTTTGGCAGTGCATCAACAGCACCACAGACATCGGGGCTCCGGGCTTTCCCTGACCAACAGGGCTTCGACATTTACCACCAGCTGCACCTGGGTGCCCCCTGAAAAAAAAACCCCAAAAATCACGAACGTCGGACGATTCCTGCCACACCTTAAATGCCAGCCTGTCAAGCTCTTGCTGCTCCTCACCGCCCATTCCCAGCGCATCTACAGCACCACAGACATCGGGGCTCCGGGCTTTCCCTGACCAACACGGCTTCGACATTTACCACCAGCTGCACCTGTGCGCCCACTGAAAGTAAAACCCCGAAAAATCACGAACGTCGGACGATTGCTCCCACACCAAAAGTGCCAGCCAGTCAAGCTCTTGCTGCTCCTCACCGGAGAGTGGCAGTGCATCTACAGCACCACAGACATCGGGGCTCCGGGCTTTCCCTGACCAACAGGGCTTCGACGTTTACCACTCGCTGAACCTGGGCTCCCACTGAAAAGAACCCCGAAAAATCACGAACGTCGGACGATTGCTCCCACACCAAAAGTGCCAGACAGTCAAGCTCTAGCTGCTGAACACCGGCCATTCCCAGCGCATCTACAGCACCACAGACATCGGGGCTCCGGGCTTTCCCTGACCAACAGGGCTTCGACGTTTACCACCAGCTGCACCTGGGCGCCCACTGAAATAAAACCCCGAAAAATCACGAACGTCCGACGATTGCTCCCACACCCAAAGTGCCAGCCAGTCAAGCTCTTGCTGCTCCTCACCGGCCATTCCCAGCGCATCTACAGCACCACAGATATCGGGGCTCCGAGCTTTCCCTGACCGACAGGGCTTCAACGTTTACCACCAGCTGCACCTGGGCGCCCACTGAAATAAAACCCCGAAAAATCACGAACGTCGGACGATTCCTCCCACACCGAAAGTGCCAGCAACTCAAGCTCTTGCTGCTACTCACCGGCCATTCCCAGTGCATCTACAGCACCACAGACATCAGGGCTCTGGAATTTCCCTGACGAACAGGGCTTCGACGTTTACCACCAGCTGCACCTGGGCGCCCACTGAAAAAAAAACCGCAAAAATCACGAACGTCGGACGATTGCACCCACAACGAAAGTGCCAGCATGTGAGCCTCTTGCTGCTCCTCACCGGCTATTGGCAGCGCATCTACAACACCACAGACATCGGGGCTCTGCGCTTTCCCTGACCAACAGGCCTTCGACGTTTACCACCAGTTGAACCTGGGCGCCCACTGAAAAAAATAAACGAAAAATCACGAACGTCGGACGATTGCTCCCACACCGAAAGTGCCAGCAAGTCAAGCTCTTGCTGCTCCTCATCGCCCATTGGCAGCGCATCTACAGCACCACAGACATCGGGGCTCCGGGCTTTCCCTGACGAACCGGGCTTCGACATTTACCACCAGCTGCACCTGGGTGCCCCCTGAAAAAAAAACCCCAAAAAACACAAATGTCGGACGATTCCTGCCACACCTTAAATGCCAGCCTGTCAAGCTCTTGCTGCTACTCACCGGCCATTCCCAGCGCATCTACAGCACCACAGACATCAGGGCTCTGGACTTTCCCTGACGAACAGGGCTTCGACATTTACCACCAGCTGCACCTGGGCTCCCACTGAAAAAAAACCCTGAAAAATCAAAAACGTCGGACGATTGCTCCCACACCGAAAGTGCCAGCCTGTCAAGCTCTTGCTGCTCCTCACCGCCCATTCCCAGCGCATCTACAGCACCACAGACATCGTGGCTCCGGGCTTTCCCTGACCAACAGGGCTTCGACGTTTACCACTCGCTGCAGCTGGGCTCCCACTGAAAAGAACCCCGAAAAATCACGAACGTCGGACGATTGCTCCCACACCGAAAGTGCCAGCCTGTCAAGCTCTTGCTGCTCCTCACCGGACTTTGGCAGTGCATCAACAGCACCACAGACATCGGGGCTCCGGGCTTTCCCTGACCAACAGGGCTTCGACATTTACCACCAGCTGCACCTGGGTGCCCCCTGAAAAAAAAACCCCAAAAATCACGAACGTCGGACGATTCCTGCCACACCTTAAATGCCAGCCTGTCAAGCTCTTGCTGCTCCTCACCGCCCATTCCCAGCGCATCTACAGCACCACAGACATCGGGGCTCCGGGCTTTCCCTGACCAACACGGCTTCGACATTTACCACCAGCTGCACCTGTGCGCCCACTGAAAGTAAAACCCCGAAAAATCACGAACGTCGGACGATTGCTCCCACACCAAAAGTGCCAGCCAGTCAAGCTCTTGCTGCTCCTCACCGGAGAGTGGCAGTGCATCTACAGCACCACAGACATCGGGGCTCCGGGCTTTCCCTGACCAACAGGGCTTCGACGTTTACCACTCGCTGAACCTGGGCTCCCACTGAAAAGAACCCCGAAAAATCACGAACGTCGGACGATTGCTCCCACACCAAAAGTGCCAGACAGTCAAGCTCTAGCTGCTGAACACCGGCCATTCCCAGCGCATCTACAGCACCACAGACATCGGGGCTCCGGGCTTTCCCTGACCAACAGGGCTTCGACGTTTACCACCAGCTGCACCTGGGCGCCCACTGAAATAAAACCCCGAAAAATCACGAACGTCCGACGATTGCTCCCACACCCAAAGTGCCAGCCAGTCAAGCTCTTGCTGCTCCTCACCGGCCATTCCCAGCGCATCTACAGCACCACAGATATCGGGGCTCCGAGCTTTCCCTGACCGACAGGGCTTCAACGTTTACCACCAGCTGCACCTGGGCGCCCACTGAAATAAAACCCCGAAAAATCACGAACGTCGGACGATTCCTCCCACACCGAAAGTGCCAGCAACTCAAGCTCTTGCTGCTACTCACCGGCCATTCCCAGTGCATCTACAGCACCACAGACATCGGGGTTCTGCGCTTTCCCTGAACAACAGGGCTTCGACATTTACCACCAGCTGCACCTGGGTGCCCCCTGAAAAAAAAACCCCAAAAATCACAAATGTCAGACGATTCCTGCCACACCTTAAATGCCAGCCTGTCAAGCTCTTGCTGCTACTTACCGGCCATTCCCAGCGCATCTACAGCACCACAGACATCAGGGCTCTGGACTTTCCCTGACCAACAGGGCTTCGACAACAGGGCTTCGACGTTTACCACCAGCTGCACCTGGTTACCCACTGAAAAAAAACCCTGAAAAATCAAAAACGTCGGACGATTGCTCCCACACCAAAAGTGCCAGCCAGCCAAGCTCTTGCTGCTACTCACCGCCCATTGGCAGCGCATCTACAGCACCACAGGTATCGGGGCTCCGAGCTTTCCCTGACCAACAGGGCTTAGACGTTTACCACCAGCTGAACCTGGGCGCCCACTGAAATAAAACCCCGAAAAATCACGAACGTCGGACGATTGCTCCCACACCTTAAATGCCAGCCTGTCAATCTCTTGCTGCTCCTCACCGCCCATTCCCAGCGCATCTACAGCACCACAGACATCAGGGCTCTGGACTTTCCCTGACCAACAGGGCTTCAACGTTTACCACCAGCTGAACCTGGGCGCCCACTGAAAAGAACCCCGAAAAATCACGAACGTCGGACAATTGCTCCCACACCAAAAGTGCCAGCCAGTCAAGCTCTTGCTGCTCCTCACCGGCCATTCCCAGCGCATCTACAGCACCACCGACACCGGGGCTCCGGGCGTTCCCTGACCAACAGGGCTTCGACGTTTACCACCAGCTGAACCTGGGCGCCCACTGAAATAAAAGCCCGAAAAATCACGAACGTCGGACGATTGCTCCCACACCAAAAGTGCCAGCCAGTCAAGCTCTTGCTGCTCCTCACCGGACAGTGGCAGTGCATCTACAGCACCACAGACATCGGGGCTCCGGGCTTTCCCTGACCATCAGGGCTTCGACATTTACCACCAGCTGCACCTGGGCTCCCACTGAAAAGAACCCCGAAAAATCACGAACGTCCGACGATTGCTCCCACACCAGAAGTGCCAGACAGTCAAGCTCTAGCTGCTGAACACCGGCCATTCCCAGCGCATCTACAGCACCACAGACATCGGGGCTCCGGGCTTTCCCTGACCAACAGGGCTTCGACGTTTACCACCAGCTGCACCTGGGCGCCCACTGAAAAAAAACCCTGAAAAATGACGAACGTCGGACGATTGCTCCCACACCAAAAGTGCCAGACAGTCAAGCTTTTGCTGCTCCTCCCCGGCCATTGGCAGCGCATGTACAGCACCACAGACATCGGGGCTCCGGGCTTTCCCTGACGAACAGGGCTTCGACATTTACCACCAGCTGCACCTGGGCACCCACTGAAATAAAACCCCGAAAAATCACGAACGTCGGACGATTGCTCCCACACCAAAAGTGCCAGCAACTCAAGCTCTTGCTGCTCCTCACCTCCCATTCCCAGCGCATCTACAGCACCACAGACATCGGGGCTCTGGGCTTTCCCTGACAAACAGGGCTTCGACGTTTACCACCAGCTGCACCTGGGCGCCCGCTGAAAAAAATAAAAGAAAAATCACGAACGTTGGACGATTGCTCCCACACCAAAAGTGCCAGCCAGTCAAGCTCTTGCTGCTCCTCACCAGCCATTCCCAGCGCATCTACAGCACCACAGACATCGCGGCTCCGGGCTTCCCCTGACCAACAGGGCTTCGACGTTTACCACCAGCTGCACCTGGTTGCCCACTGAAAAAAAAACCCTGAAAAATCAAAAACGTCGGACGATTGATCTCACACCGAAAGTGCCAGCCTGTCAAGCTCTTGCTGTTCCTCACCGGCCATTGGCAGCGCATCTACAGCACCACAGACATCGGGGCTCTGGGCTTTCCCGGACCAACAGGGCTTCGACGTTTACCACCAGCTGAGCCTGGGCGCCAACTGAAAAGAACCCCGAAAAATCACGAACATCGGACGATTGCTCCCACACCGAAAGTGCCAGCAACTGAAGCTCTTGCTGCTCCTCACCGGACTTTGGCAGCGCATCTACAGCACCACAGACATCGGGGCTCCGGGCTTTCCCTGACCAACAGGGCTTCGATGTTTACCACTCGCTGAACCTGGGCTCCCACTGAAAAGAACCCCGAAAAATCACGAACATCGGACAATTGCTCCCACACCGAAAGTTCCAGCAACTCAAGCTCTTGCTGCTCCTCACCGGCCACTGGCAGCGCATCTACAGCACCACAGACATCGGAGCTCTGGGCTTTCCCTGACAAACAGGGCTTCGATGTTTACCACCAGCTGAACCTGGGCGCCCACTGAAATAAAACCCCGAAAAATCACAAACGTCGGACGATTCCTCCCACACAGAAAGTGCCAGCAACTCAAGCTCTTGCTGTTCCTCACCGGACTTTGGCAGTGCATCTACAGCACCACAGACATCACGGCTCCGGGCTTTCCCTGACCAACAGGGCTTCGACGTTTACCACCAGCTGCACCTGTGCGCCCACTGAAAAAAACCCCGAAAAATCACAAATGTCGGACGATTGCTCCCACACCAAAAGTGCCAGCCAGTCAAGCTCTTGCTGCTCCTCACCGGCCATTGGCAGCGCATCTACAGCACCACAGACATCGGGGCTCCGGGCTTTCCCTGACCAACAGGCCTTCGACATTTACCACAGCTGCACCGTGGGCGCCACTGAAATAAAACCCGAAAAATCTACGAACGTCGGACGACTGCTCAACGAAGTGAGGATGAGTATGATATATGTATGAGAGACAGCTCGGACAGTGCATTATCTAGTCTAACACACAGACATCGGGGCTCCTCCGGCTTTCCCTGACCAACAGGGCTTCGACGTTTACCACTCGCTGAACCTGGCTCCCACTGAAAATAACCCCGAAAAATCACGAACGTCGGACGATTGCTCCCACACCAAAAGTGCCAGCCAGTCAAGCTCATGCTGCTTCTACCAGCCAGTCCCAGCGAGGCTTACAGCGCACAGACATTGGCTGCGAGGCTTTCCCTGAACAACAGGCTCGGAGAACTATAAGCTTGGAATAATGATTGCATGGCGCACTGAAATAAAAGCCCGAAAATAACGAAGTCGGACGATTGCTCCCACAACGAAAGTGCCAGCCAGTCAAGCTCTTGCTGCTCCTCACCGGCCATTCCCAGCGCATCTACAGCACCACAGACATCGGGGCTCCGGCTTTCCCTGACCAACAGGGCTTCGAAGTTTACCACCAGCTGCACCTGGCGCCCACTGAAATAAAACCCCGAAACATCACGAACGTCGGACAATTGCTCCCACACCGAAAGTGCCAGACAGTCAACCTCTAGCTGCTCGGCATTACACGATAAGGCAAGAATAGGGCTCTGGAATTTCCCTAGACGTAAAGAGAAATTCAGGCTTGGATTACGAGTAACAGGGCGGCGACGTTACAGGTGCTGGGCCCACAGAAAACCGCAAAAATCACGAACGTCGGACGATTGCACACACGAAGCAGAAAGTGCAGCATCTTGCTGTCCTCACGGCTATTGCAGCGCATATCTACAACACCACAGACATCGGGGCTCTGCGCTTTCCCTGACCAACAGGCCTTCGACGTTTACCACCAGTTGAACCTGGGCGCCCACTGAAAAAAATAAACGAAAAATCACGAACGTCGGACGATTGCTCCCACACCGAAAGTGCCAGCAAGTCAAGCTCTTGCTGCTCCTCATCGCCCATTGGCAGCGCATCTACAGCACCACAGACATCGGGGCTCCGGGCTTTCCCTGACGAACCGGGCTTCGACATTTACCACCAGCTGCACCTGGGTGCCCCCTGAAAAAAAAACCCCAAAAAACACAAATGTCGGACGATTCCTGCCACACCTTAAATGCCAGCCTGTCAAGCTCTTGCTGCTACTCACCGGCCATTCCCAGCGCATCTACAGCACCACAGACATCAGGGCTCTGGACTTTCCCTGACGAACAGGGCTTCGACATTTACCACCAGCTGCACCTGGGCTCCCACTGAAAAAAAACCCTGAAAAATCAAAAACGTCGGACGATTGCTCCCACACCGAAAGTGCCAGCCTGTCAAGCTCTTGCTGCTCCTCACCGCCCATTCCCAGCGCATCTACAGCACCACAGACATCGTGGCTCCGGGCTTTCCCTGACCAACAGGGCTTCGACGTTTACCACTCGCTGCAGCTGGGCTCCCACTGAAAAGAACCCCGAAAAATCACGAACGTCGGACGATTGCTCCCACACCGAAAGTGCCAGCCTGTCAAGCTCTTGCTGCTCCTCACCGGACTTTGGCAGTGCATCAACAGCACCACAGACATCGGGGCTCCGGGCTTTCCCTGACCAACAGGGCTTCGACATTTACCACCAGCTGCACCTGGGTGCCCCCTGAAAAAAAAACCCCAAAAATCACGAACGTCGGACGATTCCTGCCACACCTTAAATGCCAGCCTGTCAAGCTCTTGCTGCTCCTCACCGCCCATTCCCAGCGCATCTACAGCACCACAGACATCGGGGCTCCGGGCTTTCCCTGACCAACACGGCTTCGACATTTACCACCAGCTGCACCTGTGCGCCCACTGAAAGTAAAACCCCGAAAAATCACGAACGTCGGACGATTGCTCCCACACCAAAAGTGCCAGCCAGTCAAGCTCTTGCTGCTCCTCACCGGAGAGTGGCAGTGCATCTACAGCACCACAGACATCGGGGCTCCGGGCTTTCCCTGACCAACAGGGCTTCGACGTTTACCACTCGCTGAACCTGGGCTCCCACTGAAAAGAACCCCGAAAAATCACGAACGTCGGACGATTGCTCCCACACCAAAAGTGCCAGACAGTCAAGCTCTAGCTGCTGAACACCGGCCATTCCCAGCGCATCTACAGCACCACAGACATCGGGGCTCCGGGCTTTCCCTGACCAACAGGGCTTCGACGTTTACCACCAGCTGCACCTGGGCGCCCACTGAAATAAAACCCCGAAAAATCACGAACGTCCGACGATTGCTCCCACACCCAAAGTGCCAGCCAGTCAAGCTCTTGCTGCTCCTCACCGGCCATTCCCAGCGCATCTACAGCACCACAGATATCGGGGCTCCGAGCTTTCCCTGACCGACAGGGCTTCAACGTTTACCACCAGCTGCACCTGGGCGCCCACTGAAATAAAACCCCGAAAAATCACGAACGTCGGACGATTCCTCCCACACCGAAAGTGCCAGCAACTCAAGCTCTTGCTGCTACTCACCGGCCATTCCCAGTGCATCTACAGCACCACAGACATCAGGGCTCTGGAATTTCCCTGACGAACAGGGCTTCGACGTTTACCACCAGCTGCACCTGGGCGCCCACTGAAAAAAAAACCGCAAAAATCACGAACGTCGGACGATTGCACCCACAACGAAAGTGCCAGCATGTGAGCCTCTTGCTGCTCCTCACCGGCTATTGGCAGCGCATCTACAACACCACAGACATCGGGGCTCTGCGCTTTCCCTGACCAACAGGCCTTCGACGTTTACCACCAGTTGAACCTGGGCGCCCACTGAAAAAAATAAACGAAAAATCACGAACGTCGGACGATTGCTCCCACACCGAAAGTGCCAGCAAGTCAAGCTCTTGCTGCTCCTCATCGCCCATTGGCAGCGCATCTACAGCACCACAGACATCGGGGCTCCGGGCTTTCCCTGACGAACCGGGCTTCGACATTTACCACCAGCTGCACCTGGGTGCCCCCTGAAAAAAAAACCCCAAAAAACACAAATGTCGGACGATTCCTGCCACACCTTAAATGCCAGCCTGTCAAGCTCTTGCTGCTACTCACCGGCCATTCCCAGCGCATCTACAGCACCACAGACATCAGGGCTCTGGACTTTCCCTGACGAACAGGGCTTCGACATTTACCACCAGCTGCACCTGGGCTCCCACTGAAAAAAAACCCTGAAAAATCAAAAACGTCGGACGATTGCTCCCACACCGAAAGTGCCAGCCTGTCAAGCTCTTGCTGCTCCTCACCGCCCATTCCCAGCGCATCTACAGCACCACAGACATCGTGGCTCCGGGCTTTCCCTGACCAACAGGGCTTCGACGTTTACCACTCGCTGCAGCTGGGCTCCCACTGAAAAGAACCCCGAAAAATCACGAACGTCGGACGATTGCTCCCACACCGAAAGTGCCAGCCTGTCAAGCTCTTGCTGCTCCTCACCGGACTTTGGCAGTGCATCAACAGCACCACAGACATCGGGGCTCCGGGCTTTCCCTGACCAACAGGGCTTCGACATTTACCACCAGCTGCACCTGGGTGCCCCCTGAAAAAAAAACCCCAAAAATCACGAACGTCGGACGATTCCTGCCACACCTTAAATGCCAGCCTGTCAAGCTCTTGCTGCTCCTCACCGCCCATTCCCAGCGCATCTACAGCACCACAGACATCGGGGCTCCGGGCTTTCCCTGACCAACACGGCTTCGACATTTACCACCAGCTGCACCTGTGCGCCCACTGAAAGTAAAACCCCGAAAAATCACGAACGTCGGACGATTGCTCCCACACCAAAAGTGCCAGCCAGTCAAGCTCTTGCTGCTCCTCACCGGAGAGTGGCAGTGCATCTACAGCACCACAGACATCGGGGCTCCGGGCTTTCCCTGACCAACAGGGCTTCGACGTTTACCACTCGCTGAACCTGGGCTCCCACTGAAAAGAACCCCGAAAAATCACGAACGTCGGACGATTGCTCCCACACCAAAAGTGCCAGACAGTCAAGCTCTAGCTGCTGAACACCGGCCATTCCCAGCGCATCTACAGCACCACAGACATCGGGGCTCCGGGCTTTCCCTGACCAACAGGGCTTCGACGTTTACCACCAGCTGCACCTGGGCGCCCACTGAAATAAAACCCCGAAAAATCACGAACGTCCGACGATTGCTCCCACACCCAAAGTGCCAGCCAGTCAAGCTCTTGCTGCTCCTCACCGGCCATTCCCAGCGCATCTACAGCACCACAGATATCGGGGCTCCGAGCTTTCCCTGACCGACAGGGCTTCAACGTTTACCACCAGCTGCACCTGGGCGCCCACTGAAATAAAACCCCGAAAAATCACGAACGTCGGACGATTCCTCCCACACCGAAAGTGCCAGCAACTCAAGCTCTTGCTGCTACTCACCGGCCATTCCCAGTGCATCTACAGCACCACAGACATCGGGGTTCTGCGCTTTCCCTGAACAACAGGGCTTCGACATTTACCACCAGCTGCACCTGGGTGCCCCCTGAAAAAAAAACCCCAAAAATCACAAATGTCAGACGATTCCTGCCACACCTTAAATGCCAGCCTGTCAAGCTCTTGCTGCTACTTACCGGCCATTCCCAGCGCATCTACAGCACCACAGACATCAGGGCTCTGGACTTTCCCTGACCAACAGGGCTTCGACGTTTACCACCAGCTGCACCTGGTTACCCACTGAAAAAAAACCCTGAAAAATCAAAAACGTCGGACGATTGCTCCCACACCAAAAGTGCCAGCCAGCCAAGCTCTTGCTGCTACTCACCGCCCATTGGCAGCGCATCTACAGCACCACAGGTATCGGGGCTCCGAGCTTTCCCTGACCAACAGGGCTTAGACGTTTACCACCAGCTGAACCTGGGCGCCCACTGAAATAAAACCCCGAAAAATCACGAACGTCGGACGATTGCTCCCACACCTTAAATGCCAGCCTGTCAATCTCTTGCTGCTCCTCACCGCCCATTCCCAGCGCATCTACAGCACCACAGACATCAGGGCTCTGGACTTTCCCTGACCAACAGGGCTTCAACGTTTACCACCAGCTGAACCTGGGCGCCCACTGAAAAGAACCCCGAAAAATCACGAACGTCGGACAATTGCTCCCACACCAAAAGTGCCAGCCAGTCAAGCTCTTGCTGCTCCTCACCGGCCATTCCCAGCGCATCTACAGCACCACCGACACCGGGGCTCCGGGCGTTCCCTGACCAACAGGGCTTCGACGTTTACCACCAGCTGAACCTGGGCGCCCACTGAAATAAAAGCCCGAAAAATCACGAACGTCGGACGATTGCTCCCACACCAAAAGTGCCAGCCAGTCAAGCTCTTGCTGCTCCTCACCGGACAGTGGCAGTGCATCTACAGCACCACAGACATCGGGGCTCCGGGCTTTCCCTGACCATCAGGGCTTCGACATTTACCACCAGCTGCACCTGGGCTCCCACTGAAAAGAACCCCGAAAAATCACGAACGTCCGACGATTGCTCCCACACCAGAAGTGCCAGACAGTCAAGCTCTAGCTGCTGAACACCGGCCATTCCCAGCGCATCTACAGCACCACAGACATCGGGGCTCCGGGCTTTCCCTGACCAACAGGGCTTCGACGTTTACCACCAGCTGCACCTGGGCGCCCACTGAAAAAAAACCCTGAAAAATGACGAACGTCGGACGATTGCTCCCACACCAAAAGTGCCAGACAGTCAAGCTTTTGCTGCTCCTCCCCGGCCATTGGCAGCGCATGTACAGCACCACAGACATCGGGGCTCCGGGCTTTCCCTGACGAACAGGGCTTCGACATTTACCACCAGCTGCACCTGGGCACCCACTGAAATAAAACCCCGAAAAATCACGAACGTCGGACGATTGCTCCCACACCAAAAGTGCCAGCAACTCAAGCTCTTGCTGCTCCTCACCTCCCATTCCCAGCGCATCTACAGCACCACAGACATCGGGGCTCTGGGCTTTCCCTGACAAACAGGGCTTCGACGTTTACCACCAGCTGCACCTGGGCGCCCGCTGAAAAAAATAAAAGAAAAATCACGAACGTCGGACGATTGCTCCCACACCAAAAGTGCCAGCCAGTCAAGCTCTTGCTGCTCCTCACCAGCCATTCCCAGCGCATCTACAGCACCACAGACATCGCGGCTCCGGGCTTCCCCTGACCAACAGGGCTTCGACGTTTACCACCAGCTGCACCTGGTTGCCCACTGAAAAAAAAACCCTGAAAAATCAAAAACGTCGGACGATTGATCTCACACCGAAAGTGCCAGCCTGTCAAGCTCTTGCTGTTCCTCACCGGCCATTGGCAGCGCATCTACAGCACCACAGACATCGGGGCTCTGGGCTTTCCCGGACCAACAGGGCTTCGACGTTTACCACCAGCTGAGCCTGGGCGCCAACTGAAAAGAACCCCGAAAAATCACGAACATCGGACGATTGCTCCCACACCGAAAGTGCCAGCAACTGAAGCTCTTGCTGCTCCTCACCGGACTTTGGCAGCGCATCTACAGCACCACAGACATCGGGGCTCCGGGCTTTCCCTGACCAACAGGGCTTCGATGTTTACCACTCGCTGAACCTGGGCTCCCACTGAAAAGAACCCCGAAAAATCACGAACATCGGACAATTGCTCCCACACCGAAAGTTCCAGCAACTCAAGCTCTTGCTGCTCCTCACCGGCCACTGGCAGCGCATCTACAGCACCACAGACATCGGAGCTCTGGGCTTTCCCTGACAAACAGGGCTTCGATGTTTACCACCAGCTGAACCTGGGCGCCCACTGAAATAAAACCCCGAAAAATCACAAACGTCGGACGATTCCTCCCACACAGAAAGTGCCAGCAACTCAAGCTCTTGCTGTTCCTCACCGGACTTTGGCAGTGCATCTACAGCACCACAGACATCACGGCTCTGGGCTTTCCCTGACCAACAGGGCTTCGACGTTTACCACCAGCTGCACCTGTGCGCCCACTGAAAAAAACCCCGAAAAATCACAAATGTCGGACGATTGCTCCCACACCAAAAGTGCCAGCCAGTCAAGCTCTTGCTGCTCCTCACCGGCCATTGGCAGCGCATCTACAGCACCACAGACATCGGGGCTCCGGGCTTTCCCTGACCAACAGGCCTTCGACATTTACCACCAGCTGCACCTGGGCGCCCACTGAAATAAAACCCCGAAAAATCACGAACGTCGGACGACTGCTCCCACACCAAAAGTGCCAGCCAGTCAAGCTCTTGCTGCTCCTCACCGGACAGTGGCAGTGCATCTACAACACCACAGACATCGGGGCTCCGGGCTTTCCCTGACCAACAGGGCTTCGACGTTTACCACTCGCTGAACCTGGGCTCCCACTGAAAATAACCCCGAAAAATCACGAACGTCGGACGATTGCTCCCACACCAAAAGTGCCAGCCAGTCAAGCTCATGCTGCTTCTAACCAGCCATTCCCAGCGCATCTACAGCGCCACAGACATCGGGGCTGCGGGCTTTCCCTGAACAACAGGGCTTCGACGTTTACCACCAGCTGCAGCTGGGCGCCCACTGAAATAAAAGCCCGAAAAATCACGAACGTCGGACGATTGCTCCCACAACGAAAGTGCCAGCCAGTCAAGCTCTTGCTGCTCCTCACCGGCCATTCCCAGCGCATCTACAGCACCACAGACATCGGGGCTCCGGGCTTTCCCTGACCAACAGGGCTTCGACGTTTACCACCCGCTGCACATGGGCGCCCACTAAAAAAAATAAACGAAATATCACGAACATCAGACGATTCCTGCCACACCTTAAATGCCAGCCAGTCAAGCTCATGCTGCTTCTCACCAGCCATTCCCAGCGCATCTACAGCACCACAGACATCGGGGCTCCGGGCTTTCCCTGACCAACAGGGCTTCGAAGTTTACCACCAGCTGCACCTGGGCGCCCACTGAAATAAAACCCCGAAACATCACGAACGTCGGACAATTGCTCCCACACCGAAAGTGCCAGACAGTCAACCTCTAGCTGCTCCTCACCGGGCATTACCAGCGCATCTAAAGCACCACAGACATCGCGGCTCCGGGCTTTCCCTGACCAACAGGGCTTCGACATTTACCACCAGCTGCACATGGGCGCCCACTGAAAAAAAAACCCTAAAAAATCAAAAACGTTGGACGATTGCTCCCACACCGAAATTGCCAGCCAGTCAAGCTGTAGGTGCTCCTCACCTTCCATTCCCAGCGCATCTACAGCACCACAGACATCGGGGCTCCGGGCGTTCCCTGACCAACAGGGCTTAGAAATTTATTACCAGCTGAACCTAGGCGCCCACTGGAAAAAAAATCCCCAAATATCACGAACGTCGGACGATTGCTCTCACACCAAAAGTGCCAGCAACTCAAGCTCTTGCTACCCCTCACCGGCCATTCCCAGCGCATCTACAGCACCACAGACATCGGGGCTCCGGGCTTTCCCTGACGAACAGGGCTTCGACGTTTACCACCAGCTGCACCTGGGCTCACACTGAAATAAAACCCCGAAAAATCACGAACGTCGGACGATTGCTCCCACACGAAAAGTGCCAGCACCTCAAACTCTTGCTGCTCCTCACCGGACTTTGGCAGTGCATCTACAGCACCACAAACATCGGGGTTCTGCGCTTTCCCTGACCAACAGGGCTTCGACGTTTACCACCAGCTGAACCTGGGCGCCCGCTGAAAAAAATAAAAGAAAAATCACGAACGTCGGACGATTGCTCCCACAGCAAAAGTGCCAGCCAGTCAAGCTCTTGCTGCTCCTCACCAGCCATTCCCAGCGCATCTACAGCACCACAGACATCGCGGCTCCGGGCTTTCCCTGACCAACAGGGCTTCGACGTTTACCACCAGCTGCACCTGGTTGCCCACTGAAAAAAAAACCCTGAAAAATCAAAAACGTCGGACGATTGATCCCACACCGAAAGTGCCAGCCAGTCAAGCTCTTGCTGTTCCTCACCGGCCATTGGCAGCGCATCTACAGCACCACAGACATCGGGGCTCTGGGCTTTCCCGGACCAACAGGGCTTCGACGTTTACCACCAGCTGAGCCTGGGCGCCCACTGAAAAGAACCCCGAAAAATCACAAACATCGGACGATTGCTCCCACACCGAAAGTGCCAGCAACTCAAGCTCTTGCTGCTCCTCACCGGCCACTGGCAGCGCATCTAAAGCACCACAGACATCGGGGCTCCGGGCTTTCCCTGACGAACCGGGCTTCGACATTTACCACCAGCTGAACCTGGGTGCCCCCTGAAAAAAAAACCCCAAAAATCACAAACGTCGGACGATTCCTGCCACACCTTAAATGCCAGCCTGTCAACCTCTTGCTGCTCCTCACCGGCCATTCCCAGCGCATCTACAACACCGCAGACATCGGGGCTCCGGGCTTTCCCTGACCAACAGGGCTTCGACGTTTACCACCAGCTGAACCTGGGCGCCCACTGAAAATAACCCCGAAAAATCACGAACATCGGACGATTGCTCCCACACCGAAAGTTCCAGCCAGTCAAGCTCTTGCTGCTCCTCACCGGCCACTGGCAGCGCATCTACAGCACCACAGATATCGGGGCTCCGAGCTTTCCCTGACCAATAGGGCTTCGATGTTTACCACCAGCTGAACCTGGGCGCCCACTGAAATAAAACCCCGAAAAATCACAAACGTCGGACGATTCCTCCCACACAGAAAGTGCCAGCAACTCAAGCTCTTGCTGTTCCTCACCAGACTTTGGCAGTGCATCTACAGCACCACAGACATCACGGCTACGGGCTTTCCCTGACCAACAGGGCTTCGACGTTTACCACCAGCTGCACCTGTGCGCCCACTGAAAAAAACCCCGAAAAATCACAAACGTCGGACGATTGCTCCCACACCAAAAGTGCCAGCCAGTCAAGCTCTTGCTGCTCCTCACCGGCCATTGGCAGCGCATCTACAGCACCACAGACATCGTGGCTCCGGGCTTTCCCTGACCAACAGGCCTTCGACATTTACCGCCAGCTGCACCTGGTTGCCCAGTGAAAAAAAACCCTGAAAAATGACGAACGTCGGACGATTGCTCCCACAGCAAAAGTGCCAGCCAGTCAAGCTCTTGCTGCTCCTCACCGGACAGTGGCAGTGCATCTACAGCACCACAGACATCGGGGCTCCGGGCTTTCCCTGACGAACAGGGCTTCGACGTTTACCACTCGCTGAACCTGGGCTCCCACTGAAAAGAACACCGAAAAGTCACGAACGTCGGACGATTGCTCTCACACGAAAAGTGCCAGACAGTCAAGCTCTTGCTGCTGCTCACCGGCCATTGCCAGCCCATCTACAGCACCACAGACATCGTGGCTCCGGGCTTTCCCTGACCAAAGGGGCTTCGAAGTTTACCACCAGCTGCACCTGGGCGCCCACTGAAATAAAACCCCGAAAAATCACGAACGTCGGACGACTGCTCCCACACCCAAAGTGCCAGCCAGTCAAGCTCTTGCTGCTCCTCACCGGACAGTGGCAGTGCATCTACAACACCACAGACATCGGGGCTCCGGGCTTTCCCTGACCAACAGGGCTTCGACGTTTACCACTCGCTGAACCTGGGCTCCCACTGAAAATAACCCCGAAAAATCACGAACGTCGGACGATTGCTCCCACACCAAAAGTGCCAGCCAGTCAAGCTCATGCTGCTTCTAACCAGCCATTCCCAGCGCATCTACAGCGCCACAGACATCGGGGCTCCGGGCTTTCCCTGACCAACAGGGCTTCGACGTTTACCACCAGCTGCAGCTGGGCGCCCACTGAAATAAAACCCCGAAAAATCACGAACGTCGGACGATTGCTCCCACAACGAAAGTGCCAGCCAGTCAAGCTCTTGCTGCTCCTCACCGGCCATTCCCAGCGCATCTACAGCACCACAGACATCGGGGCTCCGGGCTTTCCCTGACCAACAGGGCTTCGACGTTTACCACCAGCTGCACATGGGCGCCCACTAAAAAAAAAAAAACGAAATATCACGAACATCAGACGATTCCTGCCACACCTTAAATGCCAGCCAGTCAAGCTCATGCTGCTTCTCACCAGCCGTTCCCAGCGCATCTACAGCACCACAGACATCGGGGCTCCGGGCTTTCCCTGACCAACAGGGCTTCGACGTTTACCACCAGCTGCACCTGGGCGCCCACTGAAATAAAACCCCGAAAAATCACGAACGTCGGACAATTGCTCCCACACCGAAAGTGCCAGACAGTCAACCTCTAGCTGCTCCTCACCGGGCATTACCAGCGCATCTACAGCACCACAGACATCGGGGCTCCGGGCTTTCCCTGACCAACAGGCCTTCGACATTTACCACCAGCTGAACCTGGGCGCCCACTGAAAAGAACCCCGAAAAATCACGAACGTCGGACGATTGCTCCCACACCGAAACTGCCAGCCAGTCAAGCTGTAGGTGCTCCTCACCTTCCATTCCCAGCGCATCTACAGCACCACAGACATCGGGGCTCCGGGCGTTCCCTGACCAACAGGGCTTAGAAGTTTATTACCAGCTGAACCTAGGCGCCCACTGGAAAAAAAATCCCCAAATATCACGAACGTCGGACGATTGCTCTCACACCAAAAGTGCCAGCCACTCAAGCTCTTGCTACCCCTCACCGGCCATTCCCAGCGCATCTACAGCACCACAGACATCGGGGATCCGGGCTTTCCCTGACCAACAGGGCTTCGACGTTTAACCACCAGTTGCACCTGGGCACCCACTGAAAAAAAAAACCCCCAAAATCACAAACATCAGACGATTGCTCCCACACCGAAAGTGCCAGCCAGTCAAGCTCTTTGTGCTCCTCACCGGCCATTGGCGGCGCATCTACAGCACCACAGACATCGGGGCTCCGGGCTTTCCCTGACCAACAGGGTTTTGACGTTATACCACCCGCTGCACCTCGGCACCCACTGAAAAAAATAAACGAAAAATCATGAACATCGGACGATTGCTCCCACACCGAAAGTGCCAGCAACACAAGCTCTTCCTGCTCCTGACCGCCCATTCCCAGCGCATCTAGAGCACCACAGACATCGCGGCTCCGGGCTTTCCCTGACCAACAGGCCTTTGACATTTACCACCAGCTGCACCTGGTTGCCCACTGAAAAAAAACCCTGAAAAATCAAAAACGTCGGACGATTGCTCCCACACCAAAAGTGCCAGACAGTCAAGCTCTTGCTGCTCCTCACCTCCCATTGGCAGCGCATGTACAGCACCACAGACATCACGGCTCCGGGCTTTCCCTGACCAACAGGGCTTCGACGTTTACCACTAGCTAAACCTGGGCTCCCACTAAAAAAAAATCCCGAAAAATCAAAAACGTCCGACGATTCCTGCCACACCGAAAGTGCCAGCCTATCAAGCTCTTGCTGCTCGTCCCCGGCCATTGGCAGCACATCTACAGCACCAAAGACATCGCGGCTCCGGGCTTTCCCTGACCAACAGGGCTTCGATGTTTACCACCAGCTGCAAATGGGCGCCCACTGAAATAAAACCCCGAAAAATAACAAACGTCGGACGATTCCTCCCACACCAAAAGTGCCAGACAGTCAAGCTCTTGCTGCTACTCACCGGACTTTGGCAGTGCATCTACAGCACCACAGATATCGGTGTTCTGTGCTTTCCCTGACCAACAGGGCTTCGACGTTTACCACCAGCCGCACCTGGGCGCCCACTGAAAAAAATAAATGAAAAATCACGAACGTCGGACGATTGCTCCCACACCGAAAGTGCCAGCCAGTCAAGCTCTTGCTGCTCCTCACCGGCCATTGGCAGCGCATCTACAGCACCACAGACATCGGGGCTCCGAGCTTTCCCTGACCAACAGGGCTTCGACGTTTACCACCAGCTGCACCTGGGCGCCCACTGAAAAAAACCCCTAAAAATCAGGAACATCGGACGATTGCTCCCACATTGAAAGTGCCAGCAACACAAGCTCTTGCTGCTGCTCACTGCCCATACCCAGCGCTTCTACAGCACCACAGACATCGGGGCTCCGGGCTTTCCATGACCAACAGGGCTTAGACGTTTACCAGCAGCTGCACCTGGGCACCCACTGAAAAAAAACCTTGAAAAATCACGAAGATCGGACGATTTCTCCCACACCGAAAGTGCCAGCCAGTCAGGCTCTTGCTGCTAATCACCGCCCATTCCCAGCGCATCTACAGCACCACAGACATTTGGGCTCCGGACTTTCCCTGACTAACAGCACTTCGACGTTTACCACCAGCTGAACATTGTTGCCCATTAAAAAAAAAACCCGAAAAAAACACAAACGTCGGACGATTGCTCCCACACCGAAAGTCCCAGCCAGTCAAGCTCTTGCTGCTCCTCACCGGCCATTGGAAGCGCATCTACAGCACCACAGACATCGGAGCTCCGAGCTTTCCCTGACCAACAGGGCTTCGACGTTTACCACCAGCTGCACCTGGGCTCCCACTGAAATAAAACCCCGAAAAATCACGAACGTCGGACGATTGCTCCCACACCAAAAGTGCCAGCAACTCAAGCTCTTGCTGCTCCTCACCTCCCATTCCCAGCGCATCTACAGCACCACAGACATCGGGGCTCTGGGCTTTCCCTGACAAACAGGGCTTCGACATTTACCACCAGCTGCACCTGGGCGCCCACTGAAATAAAACCCCGAAAAATCACGAACATCGGACGATTGCTCCCACACCAAAAGTGCCAGCAACTTAAACTCTTGCTGCTACTCACCGGACTTTGGCAGTGCATCTACAGCACCACAGACATCGGGGTTCTGCGCTTTCCCTGACCAACAGGGCTTCGACGTTTACCACCAGCTGAAATTGGGCGCCCGCTGAAAAAAATAAAAGAAAAATCACGAACGTCGGACGATTCCTCCCACAGCAAAAGTGCCAGCCAGTCAAGCTCTTGCTGCTCCTCCCCAGCCATTCCCAGCGCATCTACAGCGCCACAGACATCGCGGCTCCGGGCTTCCCCTGACCAACAGGGCTTCGACGTTTACCACCAGCTGCACCTGGTTGCCCACTGAAAAAAAAACCCTGAAAAATCAAAAACGTCGGACGATTGATCCCACACCGAAAGTGCCAGCCAGTCAAGCTCTTGCTGTTCCTCACCGGCCATTGGCAGCGCATCTACAGCACCACAGACATCGGGGCTCCGGGCTTTCCCTGACCAACAGGGCTTCGACTTTTATCATCAGCTGCACCTGGGCGCCCACTGAAAAGAACCCCGAAAAATCACGAACATCGGACGATTGCTCCCACACCGAAAATGCCAGCAACTCAAGCTCTTGCTGCTCCTCACCGGCCACTGGAAGCGCATCTACAGCACCACAGACATCGCGGCTCCGGGCTTTCCCTGAAGAACCGGGCTTCGACATTTACCACCAGCTGCACCTGGGTGCCCACTGAAAAAAAAACCCCGAAAAATCACGAACGTCGGACGATTGCTCCCACACCAAAAGTGCCAGCCAGTCAAGCTCATGCTGCTTCCAACCAGCCATTCCCAGCGCATCTACAGCGCCACAGACATCGGGGCTCCGGGCTTTCCCTGACGAACCGGGCTTCGACATTTACCACCAGCTGCACCTGGGTGCCCACTGAAAAAAAAACCCCGAAAAATCACGAACGTCGGACGATTGCTCCCACACCAAAAGTGCCAGCCAGTCAAGCTCTTGCTGCTCCTCACCGGAATTTGGCAGCCCATCTACAGCACCACAGACATCGGGGCTCCGGGCTTTCCCTGACCAACAGGGCTTCGACGTTTACCACCCGCTGCACATGGGCGCCCACTAAAAAAAAGAAACGAAATATCACGAACATCAGAGTATTCCTGCCACACCTTAAATGCCAGCCAGTCAAGCTCATGCTGCTTCTCACCAGCCATTCCCAGCGCATCTACAGCACCACAGACATCGGGGCTCCGGGCTTTCCCTGACCAACAGGGCTTCGAAGTTTACCACCAGCTGCACCTGGGCGCCAACTGAAATAAAACCCCGAAAAATCACGAACGTCGGACAATTGCTCCCACACCGAAAGTGCCAGACAGTCAACCTCTAGCTGCTCCTCACCGGGCATTCCCAGCGCATCTACAGCACCACAGACATCGGGGCTCCGGGCTTTCCCTGACCAACAGGGCTTCGACATTTACCACCAGCTGCACCTGGTTATCCACTGAAAAAAAAACCCTAAAAAATCAAAAACGTCGGACAATTGCTCCCACACCAAAAGTGCCAGCCAGTCAAGCTCTTGCTGCTCCTCACCGGCCATTCCCAGCGCATCTACAGCACCACAGACATCAGGGCTCTGGACTTTCCCTGACGAACAGGGCTTCGACGTTTACCACCCGCTGCACCTGGGCTCCCACTGAAAAGAACCCCCGAAAAATCACGAACATCGGACGATTGCTCCCACACCAAAAGTGCCAGCCAGTCAAGCTCTTGCTGCTCCTCCCCGGCCATTGGCAGCGCATCTACAGCACCACAGATATCGGGGCTCCGAGCTTTCCCTGACCAAGAGGGCTTCGACGTTTACCACCAGCTGAACCTGGGCGCCCAGTGAATAAAAATCCCCAAAAATCACAAACGTCCGACGATTGCTCCCACACCCAACGTGCCAGACAGTCAAGCTCTTGCTGCTCCTCACCAGCCATTCCCAGCGCATCTACAGCACCACAGACATCGGGGCTCCGGGCATTCCCTGACCAACAGGGCTTCAACATTTACCACCAGCTGCACCTGGGCGCCCACTGAAATAAAACCCCGAAAAATCACGAACGTCGGACGATTGCACCCACACAGAAAGTGCCAGCCAGTCAAGCTCATGCTGCTCCTCACCTCCCATTCCCAGCGCATCTACAGCACCACAGACATCGGGGCTCCGGGCTTTCCCTGACGAACAGGGCTTCGACGTTTACCACCAGCTGAACCTGGGCGCCCACTGAAAGTAAAACCCCGAAAAATCACGAACGTCGGACCATTGCTCCCACACCAAAAGTGCCAGCAACTCAAGCTCTTGCTGCTCCTCACCGGCCATTGCCAGCGCATCTACAGCACCACAGACATCGGGGCTCCGGGCTTTCCCTGACCAACAGGGCTTCGACGTTTACCACCAGCTGAACCTGGGCGCCCAGTGAATAAAAATCCCCAAAAATCAAAAACGTCCGACGACTGCTCCCACACCCAACGTGCCAGACAGTCAAGCTCTTGCTGCTCCTCACCAGCCATTGCCAGCGCATCTACAGCACCACAGAGATCGGGGCTCCAGGCATTCCCTGACCAACAGGGCTTCGACGTTTACCACCAGCTGCACCTGGGCTCCCACTGAAATAAAACCCCGAAAAATCACGAACGTCGGACGATTGCTCCCACACCAAAAGTGCCAGCAACTCAAACTCTTGCTGCTCCTCACCGGAGTTTGGCAGTGCATCTACAGCACCACAGACATCGGGGTTCTGCGCTTTCCCTGACCAACAGGGCTTCGACGTTTACCACCAGCTGAACCTGGGCGCCCGCTGAAAAAAATAAAAGAAAAATCACGAACGTCGGACGATTGCTCCCACAGCAAAAGTGCCAGCCAGTCAAGCTCTTGCTGCTCCTCCCCGGCCACTGGCAGCGCATCTACAGCACCACAGACATCGGGGCTCCGAGCTTTCCCTGACCAACAGGGCTTCGACGTTTACCACCAGCTGCACCTGGGCGCCCACTGAAATAAAACCCCGAAAAATCACAAACGTCGGACGATTCCTCCCCCACAGAAAGTGCCAGCAACTCAAGCTCTTGCTGTTCCTCACCGGACTTTGGCAGTGCATGTACAGCACCACAGACATCGTGGCTCCGGGCTTTCCCTGACCAACAGGCCTTTGATATTTACCACCAGCTGCACCTGGTTGCCCAGTGAAAATAAACCCTGAAAAATGACGAACGTCGGACGATTGCTCCCTCACCAAAAGTGCCAGCCAGTCAAGCTCATGCTGCTCCTCACCGGACAGTGGCAGCGCATCTACAGCACCACAGACATCGGGGCTCCGGGCATTCCCTGACGAACAGGGCTTCGACGTTTACCACTCGCTGCACCTGGGCTCCCACTGAAAAGAACACCGAAAAATCACGAACGTCGGACGATTGCTCTCACACCAAAAGTGCCAGACAGTCAAGCTCTTGCTGCTGCTCACCGGCCATTGCCAGCCCATCTACAGCACGACAGACATCGGGGCTCCGGGCTTTCCCTGACGAACAGGGCTTCGACGTTTACCACCAGCTGCACCTGGGCGCCCACTGGAAAAAATAAACGAAATATCACGAACATCAGACGAGTGCTCCCACACCGAAAGTGCCAGCCAGTCAAGCTCATGCTGCTTCTCACCAGCAATTCCCAGCGCATCTACAGCACCACAGACATCGGGGCTCCGGGCTTTCCCTGACCAACAGGGCTTTGACGTTTACCACCCGCTGCAGCTGGGCGCCCACTGAAATAAAACCCCGAAAAATCATGAACGTCGGACGATTGCTCCCACAACAAAAGTGCCAGCCAGTCAAGCTCTTGCTGCTCCTCACCAGCCATTGGAGGCGCATCTACAGCACCACAGACATCGGGGCTCCGGGCATTCCCTGACCAACAGGGCTTCGACATTTACCACCAGCTGCACCTGGGCGCCCACTGAAAGTAAAACCGCGAAGAATCACGAACGTCGGACGATTGCTCCCACACCGAAAGTGCCAGCCAGTCAAGCTCTTGCTGCTCCTCACCGGCCATTGGCAGCGCATCTACAGCACCACAGACATCGGGGCTCCGGGCTTTCCCTGACGAACAGGTCTTCGACGTTTACCACCAGCTGCACCTGGGCTCCCACTGAAATAAAACCCCGAAAAATCACGAACGTCGGACGATTGCTCCCACACCAAAAGTGCCAGCAACTCAAGCTCTTGCTACCCCTCACCGGCCATTCCCAGCGCATCTACAGCACCACAGACATCGGGGCTCCGGGCTTTCCCTGACCAACAGGGCTTCAACGTTTACCACCAGTTGCACCTGGGCACCCACTGAAAAAAAAAAACCCCTAAAATCACAAACATCAGATGATTGCTCCCACACCGAAAGTGCCAGCCAGTCAAGCTCTTTGTGCTCCTCACCGGTCATTGGCGGCGCATCTACAGCACCACAGACATCGGGGCTCCGGGCTTTCCCTGACCAACAGGGCTTCGACGTTTACCACCAGCTGCACCTGGGCGCCCACTGAAAAAACTAAACGAAAAATCACGAACATCGGACGATTGCTCCCACACCGAAAGTGCCAGCCAGTCAAGCTCTTGCTGCTCCTCACCGGCCATTCCCAGTGCATCTACAGCACCACAGACATCGGGGCTCCGGGCTTTCCCTGACCAACAGGGCTTCGACGTTTACCACCCGCTGCACCTGGGCGCCCACTGAAAAAAAACCCCGAAAAATCACAAATGTCGGACGATTCCTGCCACACCGAAAGTGCCAGCAACTCAAGCTCTTGCTGCTCCTCACCTCCCATTCCCAGCGCATCTACAGCACCACAGACATCGGGGCTCTGGGCTTTCCCAGACAAACAGGGCTTCGACATTTACCACCAGCTGCACCTGGGCTCCCACTGAAAAAAAACGCTGAAACATCAAAAACGTCGGACGATTGCTCCCACACCGAAAGTGCCAGCCTGTCAAGCTCCTCCTGCTCCTCACCAGCCATTCCCAGCGCATCTACAGCACCACAGACATCGGGGCTCCGGGCTTTCGCTGACCAACAGGGCTTCGACGTTTACCACCAGCTGCACCTGGGCTCCCACTGAAAAAAAACCCTGAAACATCAAAAACGTCGGACGATTGCTCCCACACCAAAAGTGCCAGCCTGTCAAGCTCTTGCTGCTCCTGACCAGCCATTCCCAGCGCATCTACAGCACCACAGACATCGGGGCTCCGGGCCTTCCCTGACCAACAGGGCTTCGACGTTTACCACCAGCTGCACCTGGGCACCCACTGAAAAAAAACCCTGAAAAATCAAAAACGTCGGACGATTGCTCCCACACCGAAAGTACCAGCAACACAAGCTCTTGCTGCTCCTCACGGGCCATTCCCAGCGCATCTACAGCACAACAGACATCGGGGCTCCGGGCTTTCCCTGACCAACAGGGCTTAGACGTTTACCACCAGCTGAACCGGGGCGCCCAGTGAAATAAAACCCCGAAAAATCACGAACGTCGGACGATTGCTCCCACACCGAAAGTGCCAGCAACATAAGCTCTTGCTTCTCCTCACCGGCCATTCCCAGCGCATCTACAGCACCACAGACATCGGGGCTCCGGGCTTTCCCTGACCAACAGGGCTTCGACGTTTACCACCAGCTGAACCTGGGCGCCCACTGGAAAAAATAAACGAAATACCACGAACATCAGAAGATTGCTCCCACACCGAAAGTGCCAGCCAGTCAAGCTCATGCTGCTCCTCACCGCCCATTCCCAGCGCATCTACAACACCGCAGACATCGGGGCTCCGGGCTTTCCCTGACCAACAGGGCTTCGACGTTTACCACCAGCTGAACCTGGGCGCCCACTGAAAATAACCCCGAAAAATCACGAACATCGGACGATTGCTCCCACACCGAAAGTTCCAGCCAGTCAAGCTCTTGCTGCTCCTCACCAGCCACTGGCAGCGCATCTACAGCACCACAGATATCGGGGCTCCGAGCTTTCCCTGACCAATAGGGCTTCGATGTTTACCACCAGCTGAACCTGGGCGCCCACTGAAATAAAACCCCGAAAAATCACAAACGTCGGACGATTCCTCCCACACAGAAAGTGCCAGCAACTCAAGCTCTTGCTGTTCCTCACCAGACTTTGGCAGTGCATCTACAGCACCACAGACATCACGGCTACGGGCTTTCCCTGACCAACAGGGCTTCGACGTTTACCACCAGCTGCACCTGTGCGCCCACTGAAAAAAACCCCGAAAAATCACAAACGTCGGACGATTGCTCCCACACCAAAAGTGCCAGCCAGTCAAGCTCTTGCTGCTCCTCACCGGCCATTGGCAGCGCATATACAGCACCACAGACATCGTGGCTCCGGGCTTTCCCTGACCAACAGGCCTTCGACATTTACCGCCAGCTGCACCTGGTTGCCCAGTGAAAAAAAACCCTGAAAAATGACGAACGTCGGACGATTGCTCCCACAGCAAAAGTGCCAGCCAGTCAAGCTCTTGCTGCTCCTCACCGGACAGTGGCAGTGCATCTACAGCACCACAGACATCGGGGCTCCGGGCTTTCCCTGACGAACAGGGCTTCGACGTTTACCACTCGCTGAACCTGGGCTCCCACTGAAAAGAACACCGAAAAGTCACGAACGTCGGACGATTGCTCTCACACGAAAAGTGCCAGACAGTCAAGCTCTTGCTGCTGCTCACCGGCCATTGCCAGCCCATCTACAGCACCACAGACATCGTGGCTCCGGGCTTTCCCTGACCAAAGGGGCTTCGAAGTTTACCACCAGCTGCACCTGGGCGCCCACTGAAATAAAACCCCGAAAAATGACGAACGTCGGACGACTGCTCCCACACCCAAAGTGCCAGCCAGTCAAGCTCTTGCTGCTCCTCACCGGACAGTGGCAGTGCATCTACAACACCACAGACATCGGGGCTCCGGGCTTTCCCTGACCAACAGGGCTTCGACGTTTACCACCAGCTGAACCTGGGCTCCCACTGAAAATAACCCCGAAAAATCACGAACGTCGGACGATTGCTCCCACACCAAAAGTGCCAGCCAGTCAAGCTCATGCTGCTTCTAACCAGCCATTCCCAGCGCATCTACAGCGCCACAGACATCGGGGCTCCGGGCTTTCCCTGACCAACAGGGCTTCGACGTTTACCACCAGCTGCAGCTGGGCGCCCACTGAAATAAAACCCCGAAAAATCACGAACGTCGGACGATTGCTCCCACAACGAAAGTGCCAGCCAGTCAAGCTCTTGCTGCTCCTCACCGGCCATTCCCAGCGCATCTACAGCACCACAGACATCGGGGCTCCGGGCGTTCCCTGACCAACAGGGCTTAGAAGTTTATTACCAGCTGAACCTAGGCGCCCACTGGAAAAAAAATCCCCAAATATCACGAACGTCGGACGATTGCTCTCACACCAAAAGTGCCAGCCACTCAAGCTCTTGCTACCCCTCACCGGCCATTCCCAGCGCATCTACAGCACCACAGACATCGGGGATCCGGGCTTTCCCTGACCAACAGGGCTTCGACGTTTAACCACCAGTTGCACCTGGGCACCCACTGAAAAAAAAAACCCCCAAAATCACAAACATCAGACGATTGCTCCCACACCGAAAGTGCCAGCCAGTCAAGCTCTTTGTGCTCCTCACCGGCCATTGGCGGCGCATCTACAGCACCACAGACATCGGGGCTCCGGGCTTTCCCTGACCAACAGGGCTTTGACGTTATACCACCCGCTGCACCTCGGCACCCACTGAAAAAAATAAACGAAAAATCATGAACATCGGACGATTGCTCCCACACCGAAAGTGCCAGCAACACAAGCTCTTCCTGCTCCTGACCGCCCATTCCCAGCGCATCTAGAGCACCACAGACATCGCGGCTCCGGGCTTTCCCTGACCAACAGGCCTTTGACATTTACCACCAGCTGCACCTGGTTGCCCACTGAAAAAAAACCCTGAAAAATCAAAAACGTCGGACGATTGCTCCCACACCAAAAGTGCCAGACAGTCAAGCTCTTGCTGCTCCTCACCTCCCATTGGCAGCGCATGTACAGCACCACAGACATCACGGCTCCGGGCTTTCCCTGACCAACAGGGCTTCGACGTTTACCACTAGCTAAACCTGGGCTCCCACTAAAAAAAAATCCCGAAAAATCAAAAACGTCCGACGATTCCTGCCACACCGAAAGTGCCAGCCTATCAAGCTCTTGCTGCTCGTCCCCGGCCATTGGCAGCACATCTACAGCACCAAAGACATCGCGGCTCCGGGCTTTCCCTGACCAACAGGGCTTCGATGTTTACCACCAGCTGCAAATGGGCGCCCACTGAAATAAAACCCCGAAAAATAACAAACGTCGGACGATTCCTCCCACACCAAAAGTGCCAGACAGTCAAGCTCTTGCTGCTACTCACCGGACTTTGGCAGTGCATCTACAGCACCACAGATATCGGTGTTCTGTGCTTTCCCTGACCAACAGGGCTTCGACGTTTACCACCAGCCGCACCTGGGCGCCCACTGAAAAAAATAAATGAAAAATCACGAACGTCGGACGATTGCTCCCACACCGAAAGTGCCAGCCAGTCAAGCTCTTGCTGCTCCTCACCGGCCATTGGCAGCGCATCTACAGCACCACAGACATCGGGGCTCCGAGCTTTCCCTGACCAACAGGGCTTCGACGTTTACCACCAGCTGCACCTGGGCGCCCACTGAAAAAAACCCCTAAAAATCAGGAACATCGGACGATTGCTCCCACATTGAAAGTGCCAGCAACACAAGCTCTTGCTGCTGCTCACTGCCCATACCCAGCGCTTCTACAGCACCACAGACATCGGGGCTCCGGGCTTTCCATGACCAACAGGGCTTAGACGTTTACCAGCAGCTGCACCTGGGCACCCACTGAAAAAAAACCTTGAAAAATCACGAAGATCGGACGATTTCTCCCACACCGAAAGTGCCAGCCAGTCAGGCTCTTGCTGCTAATCACCGCCCATTCCCAGCGCATCTACAGCACCACAGACATTTGGGCTCCGGACTTTCCCTGACTAACAGCACTTCGACGTTTACCACCAGCTGAACATTGTTGCCCATTAAAAAAAAAAACCCGAAAAAAACACAAACGTCGGACGATTGCTCCCACACCGAAAGTCCCAGCCAGTCAAGCTCTTGCTGCTCCTCACCGGCCATTGGAAGCGCATCTACAGCACCACAGACATCGGGGCTCCGAGCTTTCCCTGACCAACAGGGCTTCGACGTTTACCACCAGCTGCACCTGGGCTCCCACTGAAATAAAACCCCGAAAAATCACGAACGTCGGACGATTGCTCCCACACCAAAAGTGCCAGCAACTCAAGCTCTTGCTGCTCCTCACCTCCCATTCCCAGCGCATCTACAGCACCACAGACATCGGGGCTCTGGGCTTTCCCTGACAAACAGGGCTTCGACATTTACCACCAGCTGCACCTGGGCGCCCACTGAAATAAAACCCCGAAAAATCACGAACATCGGACGATTGCTCCCACACCAAAAGTGCCAGCAACTTAAACTCTTGCTGCTACTCACCGGACTTTGGCAGTGCATCTACAGCACCACAGACATCGGGGTTCTGCGCTTTCCCTGACCAACAGGGCTTCGACGTTTACCACCAGCTGAAATTGGGCGCCCGCTGAAAAAAATAAAAGAAAAATCACGAACGTCGGACGATTCCTCCCACAGCAAAAGTGCCAGCCAGTCAAGCTCTTGCTGCTCCTCCCCAGCCATTCCCAGCGCATCTACAGCGCCACAGACATCGCGGCTCCGGGCTTTCCCTGACCAACAGGGCTTCGACGTTTACCACCAGCTGCACCTGGTTGCCCACTGAAAAAAAAACCCTGAAAAATCAAAAACGTCGGACGATTGATCCCACACCGAAAGTGCCAGCCAGTCAAGCTCTTGCTGTTCCTCACCGGCCATTGGCAGCGCATCTACAGCACCACAGACATCGGGGCTCCGGGCTTTCCCTGACCAACAGGGCTTCGACTTTTATCATCAGCTGCACCTGGGCGCCCACTGAAAAGAACCCCGAAAAATCACTAACATCGGACGATTGCTCCCACACCGAAAATGCCAGCAACTCAAGCTCTTGCTGCTCCTCACCGGCCACTGGAAGCGCATCTACAGCACCACAGACATCGCGGCTCCGGGCTTTCCCTGAAGAACCGGGCTTCGACATTTACCACCAGCTGCACCTGGGTGCCCACTGAAAAAAAAACCCCGAAAAATCACGAACGTCGGACGATTGCTCCCACACCAAAAGTGCCAGCCAGTCAAGCTCATGCTGCTTCCAACCAGCCATTCCCAGCGCATCTACAGCGCCACAGACATCGGGGCTCCGGGCTTTCCCTGACGAACCGGGCTTCGACATTTACCACCAGCTGCACCTGGGTGCCCACTGAAAAAAAAACCCCGAAAAATCACGAACGTCGGACGATTGCTCCCACACCAAAAGTGCCAGCCAGTCAAGCTCTTGCTGCTCCTCACCGGAATTTGGCAGCCCATCTACAGCACCACAGACATCGGGGCTCCGGGCTTTCCCTGACCAACAGGGCTTCGACGTTTACCACCCGCTGCACATGGGCGCCCACTAAAAAAAAGAAACGAAATATCACGAACATCAGAGTATTCCTGCCACACCTTAAATGCCAGCCAGTCAAGCTCATGCTGCTTCTCACCAGCCATTCCCAGCGCATCTACAGCACCACAGACATCGGGGCTCCGGGCTTTCCCTGACCAACAGGGCTTCGAAGTTTACCACCAGCTGCACCTGGGCGCCAACTGAAATAAAACCCCGAAAAATCACGAACGTCGGACAATTGCTCCCACACCGAAAGTGCCAGACAGTCAACCTCTAGCTGCTCCTCACCGGGCATTCCCAGCGCATCTACAGCACCACAGACATCGGGGCTCCGGGCTTTCCCTGACCAACAGGGCTTCGACATTTACCACCAGCTGCACCTGGTTATCCACTGAAAAAAAAACCCTAAAAAATCAAAAACGTCGGACAATTGCTCCCACACCAAAAGTGCCAGCCAGTCAAGCTCTTGCTGCTCCTCACCGGCCATTCCCAGCGCATCTACAGCTCCACAGACATCAGGGCTCTGGACTTTCCCTGACGAACAGGGCTTCGACGTTTACCACCCGCTGCACCTGGGCTCCCACTGAAAAGAACCCCCGAAAAATCACGAACATCGGACGATTGCTCCCACACCAAAAGTGCCAGCCAGTCAAGCTCTTGCTGCTCCTCCCCGGCCATTGGAAGCGCATCTACAGCACCACAGATATCGGGGCTCCGAGCTTTCCCTGACCAAGAGGGCTTCGACGTTTACCACCAGCTGAACCTGGGCGCCCAGTGAATAAAAATCCCCAAAAATCACAAACGTCCGACGATTGCTCCCACACCCAACGTGCCAGACAGTCAAGCTCTTGCTGCTCCTCACCAGCCATTCCCAGCGCATCTACAGCACCACAGACATCGGGGCTCCGGGCATTCCCTGACCAACAGGGCTTCAACATTTACCACCAGCTGCACCTGGGCGCCCACTGAAATAAAACCCCGAAAAATCACGAACGTCGGACGATTGCTCCCTCACCAAAAGTGCCAGCCAGTCAAGCTCATGCTGCTCCTCACCGGACAGTGGCAGCGCATCTACAGCACCACAGACATCGGGGCTCCGGGCATTCCCTGACGAACAGGGCTTCGACGTTTACCACTCGCTGCACCTGGGCTCCCACTGAAAAGAACACCGAAAAATCACGAACGTCGGACGATTGCTCTCACACCAAAAGTGCCAGACAGTCAAGCTCTTGCTGCTGCTCACCAGCCATTGCCAGCCCATCTACAGCACGACAGACATCGGGGCTCAGGGCTTTCCCTGACGAACAGGGCTTCGACGTTTACCACCAGCTGCACCTGGGCGCCCACTGGAAAAAATAAACGAAATATCACGAACATCAGACGAGTGCTCCCACACCGAAAGTGCCAGCCAGTCAAGCTCATGCTGCTTCTCACCAGCAATTCCCAGCGCATCTACAGCACCACAGACATCGGGGCTCCGGGCTTTCCCTGACCAACAGGGCTTCGACGTTTACCACCCGCTGCAGCTGGGCGCCCACTGAAATAAAACCCCGAAAAATCATGAACGTCGGACGATTGCTCCCACAACAAAAGTGCCAGCCAGTCAAGCTCTTGCTGCTCCTCACCAGCCATTGGAGGCGCATCTACAGCACCACAGACATCGGGGCTCCGGGCATTCCCTGACCAACAGGGCTTCGACATTTACCACCAGCTGCACCTGGGCGCCCACTGAAAGTAAAACCGCGAAGAATCACGAACGTCGGACGATTGCTCCCACACCGAAAGTGCCAGCCAGTCAAGCTCTTGCTGCTCCTCACCGGCCATTGGCAGCGCATCTACAGCACCACAGACATCGGGGCTCCGGGCTTTCCCTGACGAACAGGTCTTCGACGTTTACCACCAGCTGCACCTGGGCTCCCACTGAAATAAAACCCCGAAAAATCACGAACGTCGGACGATTGCTCCCACACCAAAAGTGCCAGCAACTCAAGCTCTTGCTACCCCTCACCGGCCATTCCCAGCGCATCTACAGCACCACAGACATCGGGGCTCCGGGCTTTCCCTGACCAACAGGGCTTCGACGTTTACCACCAGTTGCACCTGGGCACCCACTGAAAAAAAAAAACCCCCAAAATCACAAACATCAGATGATTGCTCCCACACCGAAAGTGCCAGCCAGTCAAGCTCTTTGTGCTCCTCACCGGTCATTGGCGGCGCATCTACAGCACCACAGACATCGGGGCTCCGGGCTTTCCCTGACCAACAGGGCTTCGACGTTTACCACCAGCTGCACCTGGGCGCCCACTGAAAAAACTAAACGAAAAATCACGAACATCGGACGATTGCTCCCACACCGAAAGTGCCAGCCAGTCAAGCTCTTGCTGCTCCTCACCGGCCATTCCCAGTGCATCTACAGCACCACAGACATCGGGGCTCCGGGCTTTCCCTGACCAACAGGGCTTCGACGTTTACCACCCGCTGCACCTGGGCGCCCACTGAAAAAAAACCCTGAAAAATCACAAATGTCGGACGATTCCTGCCACACCGAAAGTGCCAGCAACTCAAGCTCTTGCTGCTCCTCACCTCCCATTCCCAGCGCATCTACAGCACCACAGACATCGGGGCTCTGGGCTTTCCCAGACAAACAGGGCTTCGACATTTACCACCAGCTGCACCTGGGCTCCCACTGAAAAAAAACGCTGAAACATCAAAAACGTCGGACGATTGCTCCCACACCGAAAGTGCCAGCCTGTCAAGCTCCTGCTGCTCCTCACCAGCCATTCCCAGCGCATCTACAGCACCACAGACATCGGGGCTCCGGGCTTTCGCTGACCAACAGGGCTTCGACGTTTACCACCAGCTGCACCTGGGCTCCCACTGAAAAAAAACCCTGAAACATCAAAAACGTCGGACGATTGCTCCCACACCAAAAGTGCCAGCCTGTCAAGCTCTTGCTGCTCCTGACCAGCCATTCCCAGCGCATCTACAGCACCACAGACATCGGGGCTCCGGGCCTTCCCTGACCAACAGGGCTTCGACGTTTACCACCAGCTGCACCTGGGCACCCACTGAAAAAAAACCCTGAAAAATCAAAAACGTCGGACGATTGCTCCCACACCGAAAGTACGAGCAACACAAGCTCTTGCTGCTCCTCACGGGCCATTCCCAGCGCATCTACAGCACAACAGACATCGGGGCTCCGGGCTTTCCCTGACCAACAGGGCTTAGACGTTTACCACCAGCTGAACCGGGGCGCCCAGTGAAATAAAACCCCGAAAAATCACGAACGTCGGACGATTGCTCCCACACCGAAAGTGCCAGCAACATAAGCTCTTGCTTCTCCTCACCGGCCATTCCCAGCGCATCTACAGCACCACAGACATCGGGGCTCCGGGCTTTCCCTGACCAACAGGGCTTCGACGTTTACCACCAGCTGAACCTGGGCGCCCACTGGAAAAAATAAACGAAATACCACGAACATCAGAATATTGCTCCCACACCGAAAGTGCCAGCCAGTCAAGCTCATGCTGCTCCTCACCGCCCATTCCCAGCGCATCTACAGCACCACAGACATCGTGGCTCTGGGCTTTCCCTGACCAACAGGACTTCGACGATTACCACCAGCTGCACCTGGGCGCCAACTGAAGTAAAACCCTGAAAAATCACGAACGTCGGACGATTGCTCCCACACCAAAAGTGCCAGCCTGTCAAGCTCTTGCTGCTCCTCACCGCCCATTCCCAGCGCATCTACAGCACCACAGACATCGGGGTTCTGCGCTTTCCCTGAATAACAGGGCTTCGACGTTTACCACCAGCTGCACCTGGGCGCCCACTGAAAAAAATAAACGAAAAATCAGGAACATCGGACGATTGCTCCCACACCAAAAGTGCCAGCCTGTCAAGCTCTTGCTGCCCCTCACCGCCCATTCCCAGCGCATCTACAGCACCACAGACATCGGGGCTCCGGGCTTTCCCTGATGAACAGGGCTTCGACGTTTACCACTCGCTGAACCTGGGCACCCACTGAAAGTAAAACCCCGAAAAATCACGAACGTCGGACGATTGCTCCCACACCTGAAGTGCCAGCAACTCAAGCTCTTGCTGCTACTCACCGGCCATTGGCAGCGCATCTACAGCACCACAGACATCGGGGCTCCGGGCTTTCCCTGACGAACCGGGCTTCGACATTTACCACCAGCTGCACCTGGGTGCCCCCTGAAAAAAAAACCCCAAAAATCACAAACGTCGGACGATTCCTGCCACACCTTAAATGCCAGCCTGTCAAGCTCTTGCTGCTCCTCACCGGCCATTCCCAGCGCATCTACAACACCGCAGACATTGGGGCTCCGGGCTTTCCCTGACCAACAGGGCTTCGACGTTTACCACCACCTGAACCTGGGCTCCCACTGAAATAAAACCCCGAAAAACCACGAACGTCGGACGGTTGCTCCCACACTAAAAGTGCCAGCCAGTCAAGCTCTTGCAGCTACTCACCGGACTTTGGCAGTGCATCTACAGCACCACAGACATCGGGGCTCCGGGCTTTCCCTGAACAACAGGGCTTCAACGTTTACCACCAGCTGCACCTGGTTGCCCACTGAAAAACAACCCTGAAAAATGACGAACGTCGGACGATTGCTCCCACACCACAAGTGCCAGACAGTCAAGCTCTAGCTGCTGAACACCGGCCATTGGCAGTGTATCTACAGCACCACAGACATCGGGGCTCCGGGCTTTCCCTGACCAACAGGGCTTCGACGTTTACCACCAGCTGAACCCGGGCGCCCACTGAAATAAAACCCCGAAAAATCACGAACGTCCGACGATTGCTCCCACACCCAAAGTGCCAGCCAGTCAAGCTCTTGCTGCTCCTCACCGGCCATTCCCAGCGCATCTACAGCACCACAGACATCGGGGCTCCGAGCTTTCCCTGATGAACAGGGCTTCGACGTTTACCACCAGCTGCACCTGGGCGCCCACTGAAAGTAAAACCCCGAAAAATCACGAACATCGGACGATTGCTCCCACAACGAAAGTGCCAGCCTGTCAAGCTCTTGCTGCTCCTCAACGGCCATTGGCAGCGCATCTACAGCACCACAGACATCGCGGCTCCAGGCTTCCCCTGACCAACAGGGCTTCGACGTTTACCACCCGCTGCACCTGGTTACGCACTGAAAAAAAACCCTGAAAAATCAAAAACGTCGGACGATTGATCCCACACCGAAAGTGCCAGCCAGTCAAGCTCTTGCTGTTCCTCACCGGACAGTGGCAGTGCATCTACAGCACCACAGACATCGGGGCTCCGGGCTTTCCCTGACCAACAGGGCTTCGACGATTACCACTTGCTGAACCTGTGCTCCCACTGAAAAGAACCCCGAAAAATCACAAACGTCGCACGATTGCTCCCACACTGAAAGTGCCAGCCTGTCAAGCTCTTGCTGCTCCTCACCGGCCATTCCCAGTGCATCTACAGCACCACAGACATCGGGGCTCCGGGCTTTCCCTGACCAACACGGCTTCGACATTTACCACCCGCTGCACCTGGGTGCCCACTGGAAAAAACCCAGAAAAATCACGAACATCAGACGATTGCTCCCACACCGAAAGTGCCAGCCAGTCAAGCTCTTGCTGCTCCTCACCACCCATTCCCAGCGCATCTACAGCACCACAGATATCGGGGCTCCGGGATTTTCCTGACCAACAGGGCTTCGAGATTTACCACCCGCTGAACCTGGGCGTCCACTGAAAAAAAATCCCCAGAAATCACAAACGTCCGACGATTGCTCCCTGTCGTAGTTCAGCCCCGATCAGACCAGACTACGCAGTCTGTCTCTCGTTCCCCCCACCTTCCGAGAGAATACGAGGAGATTATATAAGAAAAACGGCTCAAGGTTTGAGATAAGGACGGGGAGAAGTCCTTAAAGTTACCGTCACGGGCAAAACAGACTCGACTTGGGGAAAACTATTCATTTATTTCTAAAATTAGCAGGAGAATGAGACAGGGAACAAGATAACCTCCCCCCACCCCTCCCTCTTCCCGGGCTTAACATTATCTCTCCTACCTTCCCCTCCCGAGCGGCACGGGGGGTTGGAAAAGGGAATGGGGGTCGCTGTCAGTTCATCACGCGTTGTTTTACGCCTCTGTATCATCGTCGGGGGAAGACCTCCTCGCATTCCTCCTCTGCTCCAGCGTGGGGTCCCTCCCACGGGCCACAGTCCTTCGTGAAACTGCTCCGGCGTGGGTCATCTCTTCCACGGGGTGCAGTCCCTCTAGAGCAGCTGTCCCAGCGGGCCCTCCACGGGGCACAGCCTCCTTCAGGCCTCCACCTGCTCCGGCGTGGGGTCCTCCACGGGCTGCAGGTGGATCTCTGCCCCTCCGTGGACCTCCATGGGCTGCAGGGGGACAACCTGCTCCACCATGGTCGTCACCACGAGTTGCAGAGGAATCTTGGCCAGGAGCCGCATTACTCCTCCCCCTCCTCCTTCACTGACCTTGGCGTCTGCAGCCGTTCCTCACAACAGGCTGGCAGACGCCTCTCAGGATCCTTTTTACATCTTATTCACTTCTCATCTCCTCTCCACTTCTTGCAGCCAGGCCGGGCCGAATTGGGCCCAGTCGGCTGCCCGGCGGGAGGCCAGAGGGTGAGGCCTGCAAGGCCCACGAGGCTCGCGCTTCCCCCTCTCTGCCCCCCGCTCAGCTGCTTCACATCTTCTCCTCCCTCTTTTTCCTGTTTTCCCCTATTTAAATACGTTATCGCAGAGGCGTTATCAGGGGACATTCTGCTACCAATTGGCTTGGCCTTGGCCAGCAGCGGGTCCGCCCTAGGCCCGGCCGAGTCCACTGAACAAAGGGGAGCGACTTCTAGCAGTTTCCTACAGAAGCTGCCACCTTAGGCCCCCCCTCACTAACAAAACCAGAACATTCCACCCCTCGCCTCTGCGAATTACGTATTTAAGTATTATAAATAAAATACACACACATCAACAGAAGAAAATAGAATTCCCCGCACCAAAATCAAAATAATATCCTCACAACACCAACAGTGGGTAGACAATTAACAAACAATTCACCACTTATCCCTTCACCACAATCAGAACATAAATTCCCCATAATCATTTTGCTCTTTTGTCAAGTTCAGTCCCTGTTTTGCCCGTTACTGCTCCCAATTAAACTCAATCCTTACCTCAAATTCCTCGAGCCCCACGTTGGGCGCCAAAATAACTGTCGTAGTTCAGCCCCAACGCGGACCAGACTACGCAGTCTCTCTCTCACTCCCCCCACTCTCTGAGAGAATAGGAGGAGATTTGACAAACAAAAAAAAACCAGGGAAAAATAAAACCAAACACGCGGGTTGAGATTGAACAAAAAGTAAATTTAACAGTAATGACAGAAGAAAACAAGACAGTGATGGAACACAAATACAGTACAATAACTCACAACAGAACTCCACATCCAGTCTCTTCCAACTAGCAAGGGCCTCCCTTCAGCACCCTCCTCACTTACATACTGAGCATGATGTCAGATGGGATGGAATAGCCCTTTGGCTAATTTGGGTAAATTAACCCCAGCTGTTAGCTAATTATTGAACTATCCCAGCCATAGGGGCTAACAGCTTCAGTTCTCCACCCAGCTCAGGTAAATATTAACTCTATCCTAGCCAAACCCAGGACACTCCCACACCGAAAGTGCCAGCCTGTCAAGCTCTTGCTGCTCCTCACCGGCCATTGGCAGCGCATGTACAGCACCACAGACATCGGGGCTCCGGGCTTTCCCTGACCAACAGGCCTTCGACGTTTACCATCAGCTGCACCTGGGCGCCCACTGAAAAAAATAACGAAATATCACGAACATCAGACGATTGCTCCCACACCGAAAGTGCCAGCAACTCAAGCTCATGCTGCTTCTCACCGGACTTTGGCAGTGCATCTACAGCACCACAGACATCGCGGCCCCGGGCTTTCCCTGACCAACAGGGCTTCGACGTTTACCACCAGGTGCACCTGCGCTCCCACTGAAAAAAAACCCCGAAAAATCACGAACGTCGGACGATTACTCCCACACCGAAAGTGCCAGCAACTACAGCTCCTGCTGCTACTCACCGGACATTGGCAGTGCATCTACAGCACCACAGACATCGGGGCTCCGGGCTTTCCCTGACCAACAGGGCTTCGATGTTTACCACCAGCTGCACCTGGGCGCCCACTGAAAAAAAAACCCCGAAAAATCACAAACGTTGGACGATTCCTGCCACACCTTAAATGCCAGCCTGTCAAGCTCTTGCTGCTCCTCACCGCCCATTCCCAGCGCATCTACAGCACCACAGACATCAGGGCTCTGGACTTTCCCTGACGATCAGGGCTTCGACGTTTACCACCAGCTGAACCTGGGCGCCCACTGAAAAGAACCCCGAAAAATCACGAACGTCGGACAATTGCTCCCACACCAAAAGTGCCAGCAACACAAGCTCTTGCTGCTCCTCAGCGGCCATGGGCAGCGCATCTACAGCGCCACAGACATCGGGGCTCCGGGCTTTCCCTGACCAACAGGGCTTTGACTGTTACCACCAGCTGCACCTGGGCTCCCACTGAAAAAAAACCACGAATAATCACAAACGTCGGACGATTGCTCCCACACCCAAAGTGCCAGCCAGTCAAGCTCTTGCTGCTCCTCACCGGCCATTCCCAGCGCATCTACAGCACCACAGACATCGGGGCTCTACGCTTTCCCTGACCAACAGGGCTTCGACGTTTACCACCCGCTGCACCTGGGCGCCCACTGAAATAAAACCCCGAAAAATCACAAACGTCGGACAATTGCTCCCACACCGAAAGTGCCAGCAACTCAAGCTCTTGCTGCTACTCACCGGACTTTGGCAGTGCATCTACAGCACCACAGACATCGGGGTTCTCCGCTTTCCCTGACCAACAGGGCTTCGACGTTTACCACCAGCTGCACCTGGGCGCCCACTGAAAAAAATAAATGAAAAATCACGAACGTCGGACGATTGCTCCCACACCAAAAGTGCCAGCCAGTCAAGCTCTTGCTGCTCCTCACCGGCCATTCCCAGCGCATCTACAGCACCACCGACACCGGGGCTCCGGGCTTTCCCTGACCAACAGGGCTTCGACGTTTACCACCAGCTGCACCTGGGCGCCCACCTAAAAAAAATCCCCAAAAATCACAAATGTCGGACGATTGCTCCCACACCTTAATTGTCATCGGGTCACGCTACTGATACTCCTCATGGGCCATTGCCAGCGCATCTACAGCCCCACAGACATCGGGGCTCCGGGCTTTCCCTGACCATCAGGGCTTAGAAGTTTACCACCAGCAGAACCTGGGCGCCCACTGAAAGTAAAACCCCGAAGAATCACGAACGTCGGACGATTATTCCCACAGCGAAAGTGCCAGCCAGTCAAGCTCTTGCTGCTCCTCACCGGCCATTCCCAGCGCATCTACAGCACCACAGACATCGGGGCTCCGGGCTTTCCCTGACCAACAGGGCTTCGACGTTTACCACCAGCTGCACCTGGGTGCCGCCTGAAAAAAAAACTCAAACAATCACAAATGTCGGACGATTCCTGCCACACCTTAAATGCCAGCCTGTCAAGCTCTTGCTGCTCCTCACCGGACATTCCCAGCGCATCTATAGCACCACAGACATCAGGGCTCTGGAATTTCCCTGACGAACAGGGCTTCGACGTTTACCACCAGCTGCACCTTGGCGCCCACTGAAAAAAAAACCGCAAAAATCACGAACGTCGGACGATTGCTCCCACACCGAAAGTGCCAGCCTGTCAAGCTCTTGCTGCTCCTCACCGCCCATTCCCAGCGCATCTACAGCACCACAGACATCGGGGCTCCGGGCTTTCCCTGACCAACAGGGCTTCGACGTTTACCACCAGCTGCACCTGGGCGCCCACTGAAATAAAACCCCGAAAAATCACGAACGTCGGACGATTCCTCCCACACCGAAAGTGCCAGCCAGTCAAGCTCTTGCTGCTACTCACCGGACTTTGGCAGTGCATCTACAGCACCACAGACATCGGGGTTCTGCGCTTTCCCTGAACAACAGGGCTTCGACGTTTACCACCAGCTGCACCTGGGTGCCCCCTTAAAAAAAAACCCCAAAAATCACAAATGTCAGACGATTCCTGCCACACCTTAAATGCCAGCCTGTCAAGCTCTTGCTGCTCCTCACCGTCCATTCCCAGCGCATCTACAGCACCACAGGTATCGGGGCTCCGGGCTTTCCCTGACCAACAGGGCTTCGACATTTACCACCAGCTGCACCTGGGCTCCCACTGAAATAAAACCCCGAAAAATCACGAACGTCGGACGATTGCTCCCACACCAAAAGTGCCAGCAACTCAAGCTCTTGCTGCTCCTCACCGGACTTTGGCAGTGCATCTACAGCACCACAGACATCGGGGCTCCGGGATTTCCCTGACCAACAGGGCTTCGACGTTTACCACCAGCTGAACCTGGGCGCCCACTGAAAAAAAACCCCGAAAAATCACGAACGTCGGACGATTGCTCCCACACCGAAAGTGCCAGCCAGTCAAGCTCTTGCTGCTCCTCACCGCCCATTCCCAGCGCATCTACAGCACCAAAGACATCGGGGCTCTGGGCTTTCCCTGACGAACCGGGCTTCGACATTTACCACCAGCTGCACCTGGGTGCCCCCTGAAAAAAAAAACCCAGAAATCACAAATGTCGGACGATTCCTGCCACACCTTAAATGCCAGCCTGTCAAGCTCTTGCTGCTACTCACCGGCCATTCCCAGCGCATCTACAGCACCACAGCCACCGGGGCTCCGGGCTTTCCCTGACCAACAGGGCTTCGACATTTACCACCAGCTGCACCTAGTTGCCCACTGAAAAAAAACCCTGAAAAATGACTAACGTCGGACTATTGCTCCCACACCAAAAGTGCCAGCCTGTCAAGCTCTTGCTGCTCCTCACCGGACAGTGGCAGTGCATCTACAGCACCACAGACATCGGGGCTCCCGGCTTTCCCTGACCAACAGGGCTTAGAAGTTTACCACCAGCTGAACCTGGGCGCCCACTGAAATAAAACCCCGAAAAATCACGAACATCGGACGATTGTTCCCACACCCAAAGTGCCAGCCAGTCAAGCTCTTGCTGCTCCTCACCGCCCATTCCCAGCGCATCTACAGCACCACAGACATCGGGGCTCCGGGCTTTCCCTGACCAACAGGGCTTCGACGTTTACCACCCGCTGCACCTGGGCGCCCACTGAAAAAAACCCCGAAAAATCACAAACGTCGGACTACTGATCCCACACTGAAAGTGCCAGCCAGTCAAGCTCTTGCTGCTCCTCACCGGCCATTCCCAGCGCATCTACAGCACCACAGACATCGGGGCTCCGGGCTTTCCCTGACCAACAGGGCTTCGACGTTTACCACCAGCTGAACCTGGGCGCCCACTGAAAGTAAAACCCCAAAGAATCACGAACGTCGGACGATTGCTCCCACACCGAAAGTGCCAGCAACTCAAGCTCCTGCTGCTCCTCACCGGCCATTCCCAGCGCATCTACAGCACCACAGACATCGGGGCTCCGGGCTTTCCCTGAACAACTGGGCTTCGACGTTTACCACCCGCTGCAACTGGGCGCCCACTGAAAAAATTAAACGAAAAATCACAAACGTCGGACGATTGCTCCCACACCGAAAGTGCCAGCCAGTCAAGCTCTTGCTGCTCCTCACCGGCCATTCCCAGCGCATCTACAGCACCACAGACATCGGGGCTCCGGGCTTTCCCTGACCAACAGGGCTTCGACATTTACCACCAGCTGCACCTGGGCGCCCACTGAAATAAAACCCCGAAAAATCACGAACGTCGGACGATTGCTCCCACAACGAAAGTGCCAGCCTGTCAAGGTCTTGCTGCTCCTCACCGGCCATTGGCAGCGCATCTACAGCACCACAGACATCGGGGCTCCGGGCTTTCCCTGACCAACAGGGCTTCGACATTTACCACCAGCTGCACCTGGGCGCCCACTGAAAGTAAAACCCCGAAGAATCACGAACGTCGGACGATTGCTCGCACACCGAAAGTGCCAGCCAGTCAAGCTCTTGCTGCTCCTTACCAACCATTGCCAGCCCATCTACAGCACCACAGACATCGGGGCTCCGGGCTTTCCCTGAACAACAGGGCTTCAACGTTTACCACCAGCTGCACCTGGGCGCCCACTGAAAAAAATAAACGAAAAATCACGAACATCGCACGATTGCTCCCACACCGAAAGTGCCAGCAAATCAAGCTCTTGCTGCTCCTCACCGGCCATTCCCAGCGCATCTACAGCACCACAGACATCGCGGCTCCGGGCTTTCCCTGACCAACAGGGCTTCGACATTTACCACCAGCTGCACCTGGTTACACACTGAAAAAAAACCCTGAAAAATCACAAACGTCAGACGATTGCTCCCACACCGAAAGTGCCAGCAACTCAAGCTCTTGCTGCTCCTCACCGGCCATTGGCAGCGCAACTACAGCACCACAGACATCGGGGCTCCGGGATTTCCCTGACCAACAGGGCTTCGACATTTACCACCAGCTGCACCTGGTCACCCACTGAAATAAAACCCCCAAAAATCACGAACGTCGGACGATTGCTCCCACACCCAAAGTGCCAGCCAGTCAAGCTCTTGCTGCTCCTCACCGGACTTTGGCAGTGCATCTACAGCACCACAGACATCGGGGCTCCGGGCTTTCCCTGACCAACAGGGCTTCGACATTTACCACCAGCTGCACCTGGGCTCCCACTGAAAAAAAACCCCGAATAATCACAAACATCGGACTATTGCTCCCACACCAAAAGTGCCAGCCAGTCAAGCTCTTGCTGCTCCTCACCGCCCATTCCCAGCGCATCTACAGCACCACAGACATCGGGGCTCCGGGCTTTCCCTGACCAACTGGGCTTCGACGTTTACCACCCGCTGCACCTGGGCGCCCACTGAAAAAAATAAACGAAAAATCACAAACGTCGGACGATTGCTCCCACACCGAAAGTGCCAGCCAGTCAAGCTCTTGCTGCTCCTCACCGGCCATTGCCAGCCCATCTACAGCACCACAGACATCGCGGCTCCGGGCTTTCCCTGACCAACAGGGCTTCGACATTTACCACCAGCTGCACCTGGGCGCCCACTGAAATAAAACCCCGAAAAATCACGAACGTCGGACGATTGCTCCCACAACGAAAGTGCCAGCCTGTCAAGGTCTTGCTGCTCCTCACCGGCCATTGGCAGCGCATCTACAGCACCACAGACATCGGGGCTCCGGGCTTTCCCTGACCAACAGGGCTTCGACATTTACCACCAGCTGCACCTGGGCGCCCACTGAAAGTAAAACCCCGAAGAATCACGAACGTCGGACGATTGCTCGCACACCGAAAGTGCCAGCCAGTCAAGCTCTTGCTGCTCCTTACCGGCCATTGCCAGCCCATCTACAGCACCACAGACATCGGGGCTCCGGGCTTTCCCTGATGAACAGGGCTTCGACATTTACCATCAGCTGCACCTGGGCGCCCACTGAAAGTAAAACCCCGAAAAATCACGAACGTCGGACGATTCCTCCCACACCGAAAGTGCCAGCAACTCAAGCTCTTGCTGGTACTCACCGGACTTTGGCAGTGCATCTACAGCACCACAGACATCGGGGCTCCGGGCTTTCCCTCAACAACAGGGCTTCAACGTTTACCAGCAGCTGCACCTGGGCGCCCACTGAAAAAAATAAACGAAAAATCACGAACATCGCACGATTGCTCCCACACCGAAAGTGCCAGCAACTCAAGCTCTTGCTGCTCCTCACCGCCCATTCCCAGCGCATCTACAGCACCACAGACATCGGGGTTCTGCGCTTTCCCTGACCAACAGGGCTTCGACGTTTACCACCAGCTGCACCTGGGCGCCCACTGAAAAAAATAAAAGAAAAATCACGAACATCGGACGATTGCTCCCACACCAAAAGTGCCAGCAACTCAAGCTCTTGCTGCTCCTCACCGGACTTTGGCAGCGCATCTACAGCACCACAGACATCGGGGCTCCGGGCTTTCCCTGACCAACAGGGCTTCGACGTTTACCACCAGCTGCACCTGGGCGCCCACTGAAATAAAACCCCGAAAAATCACGAACGTCGGACGATTGCTCCCACACTGAAAGTGCCAGCCAGTCAAGCTCTTGCTGCTCCTCACCGGCCATTCCCAGCGCATCTACAGCACCACAGACATCGGCGCTCCGGGCTTTCCCTGACCAACAGGGCTTCGACATTTACCACCAGCTGAACCTGGGCTCCCACTGAAATAAAACCCCCAAAAATCACGAACGTCGGACGATTGCTCCCACACCAAAAGTGCCAGCCAGTCAAGCTCTTGCTGCTCCTCACCGGACTTTGGCAGTGCATCTACAGCACCACAGACATCGGGGCTCCGGGCTTTCCCTGACCAACAGGGCTTCGACATTTACCACCAGCTGCACCTGGGCGCCCACTGAAATAAAACCCCGAAAAATCACGAACGTCGGACGATTGCTCCCACAACGAAAGTGCCAGCAACTCAAGCTCTTGCTCCTATTCACCGGACTTTGGCAGCGCATCTACAGCACCACAGACATCGGGGCTCCGGGCTTTCCCTGACCAACAGGCCTTCGACATTTACCACCAGCTGCACCTGGTTACCCACTGAAAAAAAACCCTGAAAAATCAAAAACGTCGGACGATTGCTCCCACACCGAAAGTGCCAGCAACTCAAGCTCTTGCTGCTCCTCACCGGCCACTGGCAGCGCATCTACAGCACCACAGACATCGGGGCTCCGGGCTTTCCCTGACCAACAGGGCTTCGACGTTTACAACCAGCTGAACCTGGGCGCCCACTGAAATAAAACCCCCAAAAATCACGAACGTCGGACGATTGCTCCCACACCAAAAGTGCCAGCCAGTCAAGCTCTTGCTGCTCCTCACCGGACTTTGGCAGCGCATCTACAGCACCACAGACATCGGGGCTCCGGGCTTTCCCTGACCAACAGGGCTTCGACGTTTACCACCAGCTGCACCTGGGCTCCCACTGAAAAAACACCCCGAATAATCACAAACATCGGACTATTGCTCCCACACCAAAAGTGCCAGACAGTCAACCTCTTGCTGCTCCTCACCGGCCATTGGCAGCGCATCTACAGCACCACAGACATCGGGGCTCCGGGCTTTCCCTGACCAACAGGGCTTCGACGTTTACCACCAGCTGAACCTGGGCGCCCACTGAAAAAAATAAACTAAAAATCACGAACATCGGACGATTGCTCCCACACCGAAAGTGCCAGCCAGTCAAGCTCTTGCTGCTTCTCACCGGCCATTGGCAGCGCATCTACAGCACCACAGACATCGGGGCTCCGGGATTTCCCTGACCAACAGGGCTTCGACATTTACCACCAGCTGCACCTGGGCGCCCACTGAAATAAAACCCCGAAAAATCACGAACGTCGGACGATTGCTCCCACACCGAAAGTGCCAGCAACTCAAGCTCTTGCTGTTCCTCACCGGCCATTCCCAGCGCATCTACAGCACCACAGACATCGGGGCTCCGGGCTTTCCCTGACGAACAGGGCTTCGACGTTTACCACCAGCTGAACCTGGGCGCCCACTGAAAAAAAAACCCGAAAAATCACGAACGTCGGACGATTGCTCCCACAACGAAAGTGCCAGCAACTCAAGCTCTTGCTGCTACTCACCGGATCTTGGCAGCGCATCTACAGCACCACAGACATCGGGGCTCCGGGCTTTCCCTGACCAACAGGGCTTCGACGTTTACCACCAGCTGAACCAGGGCGCCCACTGAAAGTAAAACCCCGAAAAATCACGAACGTCGGACGATTGCTCCCACACCGAAAGTGCCAGCCAGTCAAGCTCTTGCTGCTCCTCACCGGCCATTGGCAGCGCATCTACAGCACCACAGACATCGGGGCTCCGGGCTTTCCCTGACTAACAGGGCTTCGACGTTTACCACCAGCTGAACCTGGGCGCCCACTGAAAGTAAAACCCCGAAAAATCACGAACATCGGACGATTGCTCCCACACCGAAAGTGCCAGCAACACAAGCTCTTGCTGCTCCTCACCGCACATTCCCAGCGCATCTACAGCACCACAGACATCGGGGCTCCGGGCTTTCCCTGACGAACAGGGCTTCGACGTTTACCACCAGCTGCACCTGGGCGCCCACTGAAAAAAATAAACGAAAAATCATGAACATCGGACGATTACTCCCACACCGAAAGTGCCAGCAACTCAAGCTCTTGCTGCTACTCACCGCCCATTGGCAGGGCATCTACAGCACCACAGACATCGGGGCTCCGAGCTTTCCCTGACCAACAGGGCTTCAACGTTTACCACCAGCTGCACCTGGGCGCCCACTGAAATAAAACCCCGAAAAATAACAAACGTCGGACGATTGCTCCCACACCGAAAGTGCCAGACAGTCAAGCTCTTGCTGCTCCTCCCCGGACACTCCCAGTGCATCTACAGCACCACAGACATCGGGGCTCCGAGCTTTCCCTGACCAACAGGGCTTCAACGTTTACCACCACCTGCACCTGGGCGCCCACTGAAAAAAACCCCAAAAATCACGAACGTCGGACGATTGCACCCACACCGAAAGTGCCAGACAGTCAAGCTCTTGCTGCTCCTCACCGGCCATTGGCAGCGAATCTACAGCACCACAGACATCGGGGCTCCGGGCTTTCCCTGACCAACAGGGCTTCAACGTTTACCACCAGCTGAACCTGGGCGCCCACTGAAAGTAAAACCCCGAAGAATCACGAACGTCGGACGATTGCTCCCACACCAAAAGTGCCAGCCAGTCAAGCTCTTGCTGCTCCTCACCGGCTATTGGCAGCGCATCTACAGCACCACAGACATCGGGGCTCCGGGCTTTCCCTGACCAACAGGGCTTCGACGTTTACCACCAGCTGCACCTGGGCGCCCACTGAAAGTAAAACCCTGAAAAATCACGAACGTCGGACGATTGCTCCCACACCGAAAGTGCCAGCCAGTCAAGCTCTAGCTGCTGAACACCGGCCATTCCCAGCGCATCTACAGCACCACAGACATCGGGGCTCCGGGCTTTCCCTGACCATCAGGGCTTCGACATTTACCACCCGCTGCACCTCGGCTCCCACTGAAAAGAACCCCGAAAAATCACGAACGTCGGACGATTGCTCCCACACCAAAAGTGCCAGACAGTCAAGCTCTAGCTGCTGAACACCGGCCATTCCCAGCGCATCTACAGCACCACAGACATCTAGGCTCCGGGCTTTCCCTGACCAACAGGGCTTAGAAGTTTACCACCAGCTGAACCTGGGCGCCCACTGAAATAAAACCCCGAAAAATCACGAACGTCGGACGATTCCTCCCTCACCGAAAGTGCCAGCAACTCAAGCTCTTGCTGCTACTCACCGGACTTTGGCAGTGCATCTACAGCACCACAGACATCGGGGTTCTGCGCTTTCCCTGAACAACAGGGCTTCAACGTTTACCACCAGCTGAACCTGGGCGCCCACTGAAAAAAATAAACGAAAAATCACGAACATCGCACGTTTGCTCCCACACCGAAAGTGCCAGCCAGTCAAGCTCTTGCTGCTCCTCACCGGCCATTCCCAGCGCATCTACAGCACCACAGACATCGGGGCTCCGGGCTTTCCCTGACCAACAGGCCTTCGACGTTTACCACTCGCTGAACCTGGGCTCCCACTGAAAAGAACCCCGAAAAATCACGAACGTCGGACGATTGCTCCCACACCAAAAGTGCCAGCCAGTCAACCTCTTGCTGCTCCTCACCGGCCATTGGCAGCGCATCTACAGCACCACAGACATCGGGGCTCCGGGCTTTCCCTGACCAACAGGGCTTCGACGTTTACCACCAGCTGAACCTGGGAGCCCAGTGAAATAAAACCCCGAAAAATCACGAACGTCGGACGATTCCTCCCACACCGAAAGTGCCAGCAACTCAAGCTCTTGCTGCTCCTCACCGGCCATTCCCAGCGCATCTACAGCACCACAGACATCGGGGCTCCGGGCTTTCCCTGACCAACTGGGCTTCGACGTTTACCACCAGCTGCACCTGGGCTCCCACTGAAAAGAACCCCGAAAAATCACGAACGTCGGACGATTGCTCCCACACCAAAAGTGCCAGACAGTCAAGCTCTAGCTGCTGAACACCGGCCATTCCCAGCGCATCTACAGCACCACAGACATCGGGGCTCCGGGCTTGCCCTGACCAACTGGGCTTCGACGATTACGACCAGCTGAACCTGGGCGCCCACTGAAATAAAACCCCGAAAAATCACGAACGTCCGACGATTGCTCCCACACCCAAAGTGCCAGCCAGTCAAGCTCTTGCTGCTCCTCAGCGGCGATTGGCAGCACATCTACAGCACCACAGACATCGGGGCTCCGGGCTTTCCCTGACCAACAGGGCTTCGACGTTTACCACCAGCTGAACCTGGGCGCCCACTGGAAAAAAAACCCGAAAAATCACGAACGTCGGACGATTGCTCCCACAACGAAAGTGCCAGCAACTCAAGCTCTTGCTGCTCCTCACCGGCCATTACCAGCGCATCTACAGCACCACAGACATCAGGGCTCTGGACTTTCCCTGACGAACACGGCTTTGACGTTTACCACCGGCTGCTCCTGGGCGCCCACTGAAAAGAACCCCCAAAAAATCACGAACATCGGACTATTGCTCCCACACCGAAAGTGCCAGCAACTCAAGCTCTTGCTGCTCCTCAACTCCCATTCCCAGCGCATCTACAGCACCACAGACATCGGGGCTGTGGGCTTTCCCAGACAAACAGGGCTTCGACATTTACCACCAGCTGCACCTGGGCTCCCACTGAAAAGAACCCCGAAAAATCACGAACGTCGGACGATTGCTCCAACACCAAAAGTGCCAGTCAGTCAAGCTCTTACTGCTCCTCACCGGCCATTGGCAGCGCATCTACAGCACCACAGACATCGGGGCTCCGGGCTTTCCCTGACGAACCAGGCTTCGACGTTTACCACCAGCTGCACCTGGGTGCCCCCTGAAAAAAATAAACGAAGAATCAAGAACATCGGACGATTGCTCCCACACCGAAAGTGCCAGCCAGTTAAGCTCTTGCTGCTCCTCACCGGCCATTGGCAGCGCATCTACAGTACCACAGACATCGGGGCTCCGGGCTTTCCCTGACCAACAAGGCTTCGACGTTTACCACCAGCTGAACCTGGGCGCCCACTGAAAGTAAAACCCCAAAAAATCACGAACGTCGGACGATTGCTCCCACACCGAAAGTGCCAGCAACTCAAGCTCCTGCTGCTACTCACCGGACTTTGGCAGTGCATCTACAGCACCACAGACGTCGGGGTTCTGCGCTTTCCCTGACCAACAGGGCTTCGACATTTACCACCAGCTGAACCTGGGCGCCCACTGAAAAAAATAAACGAAAAATCACAAACGTCGGACGATTGCTCCCACACCGAAAGTGCCAGCCAGTCAAGCTCTTGCTGCTCCTCACCGGACTTTGGCAGCGCATCTACAGCACCACAGACATTTGGGCTCCTGGCATTCCCTGACCAACAGGGCTTCAACGTTTACCACCAGCTGCACCTGGGCGCCCACTGAAAAAGAAAACCCAAAAATCACAAATGTCGGACGATTCCTGCCACACCTTAAATGCCAGCCTGTCAAGCTCTGGCTGCCCCTCACCGCCCATTCCCAGCGCATCTACAGCACCACAGACATCGGGGCTCCGGGCTTTCCCTGACCAACAGGGCTTCGACGTTTACCACCAGCTGCACCTGGGCTCCCACTGAAAAGAACCCCCGAAAAATCATGAACATCGGTCGATTGCTCCCACACCGAAAGTGCCAGCAACACAAGCTCTTGCTGCTCCTCACCGGCCGTTCCCAGCGCATCTACAGCACCACAGACATCGGGGCTCCGGGCTTTCCCTGACCAACAGGGCTTAGACGTTTACCACCAGCTGAACCTGGGCGCCCAGTGAATAAAAATCCCCAAAAATCACAAACGTCCGACGATTGCTCCCACACCAAAAGTGCCAGCAACACAAGCTCTTGCTGCTCCTCACCGCCCATTGGCAGCGCATCTACAGCACCACAGACATCGGGGCTCCGGGCTTTCCCTGACCAACAGGGCTTAGAAGTTTACCACCAGCTGAACCTGGGCGCCCACTGAAAGTAAAACCCCGAAGAATCACGAACGTCGGACGATTGCTCCCACAACGAAAGTGCCAGCCAGTCAAGCTCTTGCTGCTCCTCACCGGCCATTCCCAGCGCATCTACAGCACCACAGACATCGGGGCTCCGGGCTTTCCCTGACCAACAGGGCTTAGAAGTTTACTACCAGCTGAACTTGGGCGCCCACTGGAAAAAAAATCCCCAAATATCACAAACGTCGGACGATTGCTCCCACACCGAAAGTCCCAGTCAGTCAAGCTCTTGCTGCTCCTCACCGGCCATTGGCACCGCATCTACAGCACCACAGACATCACGGCTCCGGGCTTTCCCTGACCAACAGGGCTTCGACATTTACCACCAGCTGCACCTGGTTACCCACTGAAAAAAAACCCTGAAAAATCAAAAACGTCGGACGATTGCTGCCACACCAAAAGTGCCAGCCAGTCAAGCTCTTGCTGCTCCTCACCGGCCATGGGCAGTGAATCTACAGCACCACAGACATCCCGGCTCCGGGCTTTCCCTGACGAACAGGGCTTCGACATTTACCACCAGCTGCACCTGGGCGCCCACTGAAATAAATAAACGAAAAATCACAAACGTCGGACGATTGCTCCCACACCTGAAGTGCCAGCCAGTCAAGCTCTTGCTGCTCCTCACCGGCCATTGGCAGCGCATCTACAGCACCACAGACATCGGGGCTCCGGGCTTTCCCTGACCAACAGGGCTTCGACGTTTACCACCAGCTGCACCTCGGAGCCCGCTGAAAAAAACCCCGAAAAATCACAAACGTCGGACGATTGCTCCCACACCGAAAGTGCCAGCAACTCAAGCTCTTGCTGCTACTCACCGGACTTTGGCAGTGCATCTACAGCACCACAGACATCGGGGTCCTGCGCTTTCCCTGAACAACAGGGCTTCAACGTTTACCACCAGCTGCACCTGGGCGCCCGGTGAAAAAAACCCCGAAAAATCACAAACGTCGGACGATTGCTCCCACACCGAAAGTGCCAGCAACTCAAGCTCTTACTGCTACTCACCGGACTTTGGCAGTGCATCTACAGCACCACAGACATCGGGGCTCCGGGCTTTCCCAGACCAACAGGGCTTCGACATTTACCACCAGCTGCACCTGGACGCCCACTGAAATTAAAACCACGAAAAATCACGAACGTCGGACGATTGCTCCCACACCAAAAGTCCCAGTCAGTCAAGCTCTTGCTGCTACTCACGGGCCATGGGCAGCGCATCTACAGCACCACAGACATCGTGGCTCCGGGCTTTCCCTGACCAACAGGGCTTCGACATTTACCACCAGCTGCACCTGGGTGCCCCCTGAAAAAAAAACCCCAAAAATCACAAATGTCGGACGATTCCTGCCACACCTTAAATGCCAGCCTGTCAAGCTCTTGCTGCTACTCACCTCCGATTCCCAGCGCATCTACAGCACCACAGACATCGGGGCTCCGGGCTTTCCCTGACGAACAGGGCTTCGACGTTTACCACCAGCTGAACCTGGGCGCGCACTGGAAAAAAAACCCGAAAAATCACGAACGTCGGACGATTGTTCCCACATTGAAAGTGCCAGCCAGTCAAGCTCTTGCTGCTATTCACCGGCCATTGGCAGCGCATCTACAGCACCACAGACATCGGGGCTCCGGGCTTTCCCTGACCAACAGGGCTTCGACGTTTACCACCCGCTGCACCTGGGCTCCCACTGAAAAGAACACCGAAAAATCACAAACGTCGGACGATTGCTCCCACACCGAAAGTGCCAGCCAGTCAAGCTCTTGCTGCTCCTCACCGCCCATTGGCAGCGCATCTACAGTACCACAGACATCGGAGCTCCGGGCTTTCCATGACGAACCAAGCTTCGACATTTACCACCAGCTGCACCTGGGCTCCCACTGAAAAGAACCCCCGAAAAATCACGAACATCGGACGATTGCTCCCACACCGAAAGTGCCAGCAACACAAGCTCTTGCTGCTCCTCACCGGCCGTTCCCAGCACATCTACAGCACCACAGACATCGGGGCTCCGGGCTTTCCCTGACCAACAGGGCTTCGACGTTTACCACCAGCTGAACCTGGGCGCCCACTGAAAAAAGTAAACGAAAAATCACGAAGATCAGACGATTGATCCCACAACGAAAGTGCCAGCCAGTCAAGCTCTTGCTGCTCCTCACCGGCCATTCCCAGCGCATCTACAGCACCACAGACATCGGGGCTCCGGGCTTTCCCTGACCAACAGGGCTTCGACATTTACCACCAGCTGCACCTGGGCGCACACTGAAATAAAACCCCGAAAAATCACGAACGTCGGACGATTGCTCCCACAACGAAAGTGCCAGGAACTCAAGCTCTTGCTGCTACTCACCGCCCATTGGCAGCGCATCTACAGCACCACAGACATCGGGGCTCCGGGCTTTCCCTGACCAACAGGGCTTCGACGTTTACCACCAGCTGCAACTGGGCGCCCACTGAAAAAAAACCCCGAAAAATCACGAACGTCGGACGATTGCTCCAACACCGAAAGTGCCAGCCTGTCAAGCTGTAGCTACTCCTCACCAGCCATTGCCAGCGCATCTACAGCACCACTGACATCGGGGTTCTGCGCTTTCCCTGAACAACAGGGCTTCGACGTTTACCACCAGCTGCACCTGGGTGCCCACTGAAAAAAACCGCGAAAAATCACAAACGTCGGACTATTGCTCCCACACTGAAAGTGCCAGCCAGTCAAGCTCTTGCTGCTCCTCACCGGCCATTGGCAGCGCATCTACAGCACCACAGACATCGCGGCTCTGGGCTTTCCCTGACCAACAGGCCTTCGACATTTACCACCAGCTGCACCTAGTTGGCCACTGAAAAAAAACCCTGAAAAATCGAAAACGTCGGACAATTGATCCCACACCCAAAGTGCCAGCCAGTCAAGCTCTTGCAGTTCCTCACCGGCCACTGGCAGCTCATGTACAGCACTACAGACATCGGAGCTCCGGGCTTTCCCTGACCAACAGGGCTTCGACGTTTACCACTCGCTGCACCTAGGCTCCCACTGAAAAGAACCCCGAAATATCACGAACGTCGGACGATTGCACCCACACCGAAAGTGCCAGCAACACAAGCTCTTGCTGCTCCTCACCGGCCATTCCCAGCGCATCTACAGCACCACAGACATCGGGGCTCCGGGCTTTCCCTGACCAACTGGGCTTCAACGTTTACCACCAGCTGAACCTGGGCGCCCACTGAAATAAAACCTCCAAAAATCACGAACGTCGGACGATTGCTCCCACACCGAAAGTGCCAGACAGTCAAGCTCTTGCTGCTCCTCACCGGCCATTGGCAGCGCATCTACAGCACCACAAATATCGGGGCTCCGAGCTTTCCCTGACCAACAGGGCTTCGATGTTTACCACCAGCTGCACCTGGGCGCCCACTGAAATAAAACCCTGAAAAATCACGAACGTCGGACGATTCCTCCCACACCGAAAGTGCCAGCCAGTCAAGCTCTTGCTGCTACTCACCGGACTTTGGCAGTGCATCTACAGCACCACAGACATCGGGGTTCTACGCTTTCCCTGACCAAGAGGGCTTCGACATTTACCATCACCTGCACCTGGGTGCCCACTGAAAAAAACCCCGAAAAATCACAAACGTCGGACTATTGCTCCCACACTGAAAGTGCCAGCCAGTCAAGCTCTTGCTGCTCCTCACCGGCCATTCCAAGCGCATCTACAGCACCACAGACATCGGGGCTCCAGGCTTTCCCTGACCAACAGGGCTTCGACGTTTACCACTCGCTGCACCTGTGCTCCCACTGAAAAGAACCCCGAAAAATCACGAACGTCGGACGATTGCACCCACACCGAAAGTGCCAGCAACACAAGCTCCTGCTGTTCCTCACCGGCCATTCCCAGCGCATCTACAGCACCACAGACATCGGGGCTCCGGGCTTTCCCTGACAAACAGGGCTTCGACGTTTACCACCAGCTGCACCTGGGCGCCCACTGGAAAAAAAACCCGAAAAATCACGAACGTCCGACGATTGCTCCCACACCCAAAGTGTCAGCCAGTCAAGCTCTTGCTGCTGCTCACCGGACTTTGGCAGTGCATCTACAGCACCACAGACATCGGGGCTCCGGGCTTTCCCTGACCATCAGGGCTTCGACATTTACCACCAGCTGCACCTCGGCTCCCACTGAAATAAAAGCCCGAAAAATCACGAACGTCGGACGATTGCTCCCACACCGAAAGTGCCAGCAACTCAAGCTCTTGCTGCTCCTCACCGCCCATTCCCAGCGCATCTACAGCACCACAGACATCGGGGCTCCGGGCTTTCCCTGACGAACAGGGCTTCGACGTTTACCACCAGCTGAACCTGGGCGCCCACTGGAAAAAAAACCCGAAAAATCACGAACGTCGGACGATTGTTCCCACATTGAAAGTGCCAGCCAGTCAAGCTCTTGCTGCTCCTCACCGGCCATTGGCAGCGCATCTACAGCACCACAGACATCGCGGCTCCGGGCTTTCCCTGACCATCAGGGCTTCGACATTTACCACCAGCTGCACCTGGGCGCCCACTGAAAAAAATAAACGAAAAATCATGAATATCGGACGATTGCTCCCACACCGAAACTGGGAGCAACTCAAGCTCTTGCTGCTACTCACCGCCCATTGGCAGGGCATCTACAGCACCACAGACATCGGGGCTCCGGGCTTTCCCTGACCAACAGGGCTTCAACGTTTACCACCAGCTGCACCTGGGCGCCCACTGAAAGTAAAACCCCGAAAAATCACGAACATCGGACGATTGCTCCCACACCGAAAGTGCCAGCAACACAAGCTCTTGCTGCTCCTCACCGCCCATTCCCAGCGCATCTACAGCACCACAGACATCGCGGCTCCGGGCTTTCCCTCACCAACAGGGCTTCGACATTTACCACCAGCTGCACCTGGTTACCCACTGAAAAAAAACCCTGAAAAATCAAAAACGTCAGACGATTCGTCCCACACTGAAAGTGCCAGCAACTCAAGCTCTTGCTGCTCCTTACCGGCCATTCCCAGTGCATCTACAGCACCACAGACATCGCGGCTCTGGGCTTTCCCTGACCAACAGGCCTTCGACATTTACCACCAGCTGCACCTAGTTGGTCACTGAAAAAAAACCCTGAAAAATCAAAAACGTCGGACAATTGATCCCACACCGAAAGTGCCAGCCAGTCAAGCTCTTGCAGTTCCTCACCGGCCACTGGCAGCTCATCTACAGCACCACAGACATCGGAGCTCCGGGCTTTCCCTGACCAACAGGGCTTCGACGTTTACCACTCGCTGCACCTGGGCTCCCACTGAAAAAAACCCCGAAAAATCACGAACGTCGGACGATTGCACCCAAACCGAAATTGCCAGCAACACAATCTCTTGCTGCTCCTCACCGGCCATTCCCAGCGCATCTACAGCACCACAGACATCGGGGCTCCGGGCTTTCCCTGACCAACAGGGCTTCGACGTTTACCACCAGCTGAACCTGGGCGCCCACTGGAAAAAAAACCCAAAAAATCATGAACGTCGGACGATTGTTCCCACATTGAAAGTGCCAGCAACTCAAGCTCTTGCTCCTACTCACCGGCCATTGGCAGCGCATCTACAGCACCACAGACATCGGGACTCCGGGCTTTCCCTGACCAACTGGGCTTCGACGTTTACCACCAGCTGCACCTGGGCGCCCACTGAAAAAAATAAACGAAAAATCACGAACATCGGACGATTGCTCCCACACCAAAAGTGCCAGCCTGTCAAGCTCTTGCTGCTCCTCACCGGCCATTGGCAGCACATCTACAGCACCACAGACATCGGGGCTCCGGGCTTTCCCTGACCAACAGGGCTTCGACGTTTACCACCAGCTGCACCTGGGCTCCCACTGAAAAAAAACCCCGAATAATCACAAACATCGGACTATTGCTCCCACACCAAAAGTGCCAGCCAGTCAAGCTCTTGCTGCTCCTCACCGGCCATTCCCAGCGCATCTACAGCACCACAGACATCGTGGCTCCGGGCTTTCCCTGACCAACAGGGCTTCGACGTTTACCACCCGCTGCACCTGGGCGCCCACGGAAAAAAAACCCCGAAAAATCACGAACGTCGGACGATTCCTCCCACACCGAAAGTGCCAGCAACTCAAGCTCTTGCTGCTACTCACCGGACTTTGGCAGTGCATCTACAGCACCACAGACATCGGGGTTCTGCGCTTTCCCTGACCAACAGGGCTTCAACGTTTACCACCCGCTGCACCTGGGCGCCCACTGAAATAAAACCCCGAAAAATCACGAACGTCCGACGATTGCTCCCACACCCAATGTGCCAGCAACTCAAGCTCTTGCTGCTACTCACCGGACTTTGGCAGTGCATCTACAGCACCACAGACATCGGGGCTCCGGGCTTTCCCTGACCAACAGGGCTTCGACATTTACCACCAGCTGCACCTGGGCGCCCACTGAAATAAAACCCCGAAAAATCACGAACGTCGGACGATTGCTCCCACACCGAAAGTGCCAGCAACTCAAGCTCTTGCTGCTACTCACCGGACTTTGGGAGTGCATCTACAGCACCACAGACATCGGGTTTCTACGCTTTCCCTGACCAAGAGGGCTTCGACATTTACCATCAGCTGCACCTGGGCGCCCACTGAAAAAAATAAACGAAAAATCATGAACATCGGACGATTGCTCCCACACCGAAAGTGCCAGCCAGTCAAGCTCTTGCTGCTCCTCACCGGCCATTCGCAGCGCATCTACAGCACCACAGACATCGGGGCTCTGCGCTTTCCCTGACCAACAGGGCTTCGACGTTTACCACCAGCTGCACCTGGGCGCCCACTGAAAAAAAACCTTGAAAAATCACGAACGTCGGACGATTGTTCCCACACCGAAAGTGCCAGCAACACAAGCTCTTGCTGCTCCTCACCGGCCATTCCCAGCGCATCTACAGCACCACAGACATCGGGTCTCTGGGCTTTCCCTGACCAACAGGCCTTCGACGTTTACCACCAGCTGCACCTGGGCGCCCACTGAAAAAAAACCCCGAAAAATCACGAACATCGCACGATTGCTCCCACACCGAAAGTGCCAGCCAGTCAAGCTCTTGCTGCTCCTCACCGGCCATTCCCAGCGCATCTACAGCACCACAGACATCGGGTCTCTGGGCTTTCCCTGACCAACAGGGCTTCGACATTTACCACCAGCTGCACCTGGTTACCCACTGAAAAAAAACCCCGAAAAATCAAAAACGTCGGACGATTGCTCCCACACCAAAAGTGCCAGCAACTCAAGCTCTTGCTGCTCCTCACCGCCCATTCCCAGCGCATCTACAGCACCACAGACATCGCGGCTCTGGGCTTTCCCTGACGAACGGGGCTTGGACATTTACCACCAGCTGCACCTGGTTACCCACTGAAAAAAAACCCTGAAAAATCACAAATGTCGGACGATTCCTGCCACACCTTAAATGCCAGCCTGTCAAGCTCTTGCTGCTACTCACCGGCCATTCCCAGCTCATCTACAGCACCACAGACATCGCGGCTCCGGGCTTTCCCTGACCAACAGGGCTTCGACGTTTACCACCAGCTGCACCTGGGCGCCCACTGAAAGTAAAACCCCAAAGAATCACGAACGTCGGACGATTGCTCCCACACCGAAAGTGCCAGCAACACAAGCTCCTGCTGCTCCTCACCGGCCATTCCCAGCGCATCTACAGCACCACAGACATCGGGGCTCCGGGCTTTCCCTGACCAACAGGGCTTCGACGTTTACCACCAGCTGCACCTGGGCGCCCACTGAAAAAAATAAACGAAAAATCATGAACATCGGACGATTGCTCCCACACCAAAAGTGCCAGCAACTCAAGCTCTTGCTGCTACTCACCGCCCATTGGCAGGGCATCTACAGCACCACAGACATCGGGGCTCCGAGCTTTCCCTGACCAACAGGGCTTCAACGTTTACCACCCGCTGCACCTGGGCGCCCATTGAAATAAAACCCCGAAAAATCACAAACGTCGGACGATTGCTCCCACAACGAAAGTGCCAGCCAGTCAAGCTCTTGCTGCTCCTCCCCGGACACTCCCAGTGCATCTACAGCACCACAGACATCGGGGCTCCGAGCTTTCCCTGACCAACAGGGCTTCAACGTTTACCACCAGCTGCACCTGGGCGCCCACTGAAAAAAACACGAAAAATCACGAACGTCGGACGATTGCACCCACACCGAAAGTGCCAGACAGTCAAGCTCTTGCTGCTCCTCACCGGCCATTGGCAGCGCATCTACAGCACCACAGACATCGGGGCTCCGGGCTTTCCCTGACCAACAGGGCTTCGACATTTACCACCAGCTGCACCTGGGCGCCCACTGAAATAAAACTCCGAAAAATCACGAACGTCGGACGATTGCTCCCACAACGAAAGTGCCAGCAACTCAAGGTCCTGCTGCTACTCACCGGACTTTGGCAGCGCATCTACAGCACCACAGACATCGCGGCTCCGGGCTTTCCCTGACCAACAGGGCTTCGACGTTTACCACCCGCTGAACCTGGGCGCCCGCTGAAAAAAATTAAAGAAAAATCACGAACGTCGGACGATTGCTCCCACAGCAAAAGTGCCAGCCAATGAAGCTCTTGCTGCTCCTCACCGGCCATTCCCAGCGCATCTACAGCACCACAGACATCGGGGCTCCGGGCTTTCCCTGACCAACAGGGCTTCGACGTTTACCACCAGCTGAACCTGGGCGCCCACTGAAAGTAAAACCCCGAAGAATCACGAACGTCGGACGATTGCTCCCACACCAAAAGTGCCAGCCAGTCAAGCTCTTGCTGCTCCTCCCCGGCCATTCCCAGCGCATCTACAGCACCACAGACATCGGGGCTCCGGGCTTTCCCTGACCAACAGGGCTTCGACGTTTACCACCAGCTGAACCTGGGCGCCCAGTGAATAAAAATCCCCAAAAATCACAAACGTCCGACGATTGCTCCTACACTGAAAGTGCAGGCAACTCAAGCTCTTGCTGCTCCTCACCGGCCATTCCCAGCGCATCTACAGCACCACAGACATCGGGCTGTGGGCTTTCCCTGACCAACAGGGCTTCGACGTTTGACACCAGCTGCACCTGTGCGCCCACTGAAAGTAAAACCCTGAAAAATCACGAACGTCGGACGATTGCTCCCACACCGAAAGTGCCAGCCAGTCAAGCTCTAGCTGCTGAACACCGGCCATTCCCAGCGCATCTACAGCACCACAGACATCGGGGCTCCGGGCTTTCCCTGACCAACAGGGCTTCGACATTTACCACCAGCTGCACCTCGGCTCCCACTGAAAAGAACCCCGAAAAATCACGAACGTCGGACGATTGCTCCCACACCAAAAGTGCCAGACAGTCAAGCTCTAGCTGCTGAACACCGGCCATTCCCAGCGCATCTACAGCACCACAGACATCGGGGCTCCGGGCTTTCCCTGACCAACAGGGCTTAGAAGTTTACCACCAGCTGAACCTGGGCGCCCACTGAAATAAAACCCCGAAAAATCACGAACGTCGGACGATTCCTCCCTCACCGAAAGTGCCAGCAACTCAAGCTCTTGCTGCTACTCACCGGACTTTGGCAGTGCATCTACAGCACCACAGACATCCGGGTTCTGCGCTTTCCCTGAACAACAGGGCTTCAACGTTTACCACCAGCTGAACCTGGGCGCCCACTGAAAAAAATAAACGAAAAATCACGAACATCGCACGTTTGCTCCCACACCGAAAGTGCCAGCCAGTCAAGCTCTTGCTGCTCCTCACCGGCCATTCCCAGCGCATCTACAGCACCACAGACATCGGGGCTCTGGGCTTTCCCTGACCAACAGGCCTTCGACGTTTACCACCAGCTGCACCTGGGCTCCCACTGAAAAGAACCCCGAAAAATCACGAACGTCGGACGATTGCTCCCACACCAAAAGTGCCAGACAGTCAAGCTCTAGCTGCTGAACACCGGCCATTCCCAGCGCATCTACAGCACCACAGACATCGGGGCTCCGGGCTTTCCCTGACCAAGTGGGCTTCGACGATTACCACCAGCTGAACCTGGGCGCCCACTGAAATAAAACCCCGAAAAATCACGAACGTCCGACGATTGCTCCCACACCCAAAGTGCCAGCCAGTCAAGCTCTTGCTGCTCCTCAGCGGCGATTGGCAGCACATCTACAGCACCACAGACATCGGGGCTCCGGGCTTTCCCTGACCAACAGGGCTTCGACGTTTACCACCAGCTGAACCTGGGCGCCCACTGGAAAAAAAACCCGAAAAATCACGAACGTCGGACGATTGCTCCCACAACGAAAGTGCCAGCAACTCAAGCTCTTGCTGCTCCTCACCGGCCATTGGCAGCACATCTACAGCACCACAGACATCGGGGCTCCGGGCTTTCCCTGACCATCAGGGCTTCGACATTTACCACCAGCTGCACCTGGGCTCCCACTGAAATAAAACCCCGAAAAATCAAAAACGTCGGACGATTGCTCCCACACCGAAACTGCCAGCAACTCAAGCTCTTGCTGCTACTCACTGCCCATTGGCAGGGCATCTACAGCACCACAGACATCGGGGCTCCGAGCTTTCCCTGACCAACTGGGCTTCAACGTTTACCACCAGCTGCACCTGGGCGCACACTGAAATAAAACTCCGAAAAATCACGAACGTCAGACGATTGCTCCCACAACGAAAGTGCCAGCAAGTCAAGCTCTTGCTGCTCCTCCCCGGCCATTGGCAGCGCATCTACAGCACCACAGACATCGGGGCTCCGAGCTTTCCCTGACCAACAGGGCTTCGACGTTTACAACCAGCTGAACCTGGGCGCCCACTGAAAAAAAAACCCCAAAAATCACGAACGTCGAACGATTGCACCCACATCGAAAGTGCCAGCATGTCAGCCTCTTGCTGCTCCTCACCGGCTATTGGCAGCGCATCTACAGCACCACAGACATCGGGGCTCCGGGCTTTCCCTGACCAACAGGGCTTCGAAATTTACCACCGGCTGCACCTGGGCGCCCACTGAAATAAAACCCCGAAAAATCACGAACGTCGGACGATTGCTCCCACACCGAAAGTGCCAGCAACTCAAGCTGTTGCTGCTACTCACCGGACTTTGGCAGTGCATCTACAGCACCACAGACATTGGGGTTCTGCGCTTTCCCTGACCAACAGGGCTTCGACGTTTACCACCAGCTGCACCTGGGCGCCCACTGAAAAAATAAACGAAAAATCACGAACATCGGACGATTGCTCCCACACCGAAAGTGCCAGCAACTCAAGCTCTTGCTGCTACTCACCGGACTTTGGCAGGGCATCTACAGCACCACAGACATCAGGGCTCCGGGCTTTTCCTGACCAACAGGGCTTCGACGTTTACCACCAGCTGCACCTGGGCGTCCACTGAAAAGAAACCTTGAATAATCACAAACGTCGGACGATTGCTCCCACAGCGAAAGTGCCAGCCAGTCAAGCTCTTGCTGCTCCTCACCGGCCATTGGCAGCGTATCTACAGCACCACAGACATCGGGGCTCCGGGCTTTCCCTGACCAACAGGGCTTCGACATTTACCATCAGCTGCACCTGGGCGCCCACTGAAAAAAATAAACGAAATATGACGAACATCAGACGATTGCTCCCACACCAAAAGTGCCAGCAACACAAGCTCTTGCTGCTCCTCACCGGCCATTTGCAGCGCATCTACAGCACCACAGATATCGGGGCTGCGGGCTTTCCCTGACCAACAGGGCTTCGCCGTTTACCACCAGCTGAACCTGGGCGCCCACCGAAAGTAAAACCCCGAAAAATCACGAACGTCGGACGATTCCTCCCACACCAAAAGTGCCAGCAACTCAAGCTCTTGCTGCTCCTCACCGCCCATTCCCAGCGCATCTACAGCACCACAGACATCGGGGCTCTGGACTTTCCTTGACGAACAGGGCTTCGACGTTTACCACCAGCTGCACCTGGGCTCCCACTGAAAATAACCCCCGAAAAATCACGAACGTCGGTCGATTGCTCCCACACCAAAAGTGCCAGACAGTCAAGCTCTTGCTGCTCCTCACCGGCCACTCCCAGTGCATCTACAGCACCACAGACATCGGGGCTCCGAGCTTTCCCTGACCAACAGGGCTTCAACGTTTACCACCAGCTGCACCTGGGCGCCCACTGAAATAAAACCCCGAAAAATCACGAACGTCGGACGATTGCTCCCACACCGAAAGTGCCAGCCAGTCAAGCTCTTGCTGCTCCTCCCCGGCCACTCCCAGTGCATCTACAGCACCACAGACATCAGGGCTCCGAGCTTTCCCTGACCAACAGGGCTTCAACGTTTACCACCAGCTGCACCTGGGCGCCCACTGAAAAAAACCCCCAAAAATCACGAACGTCGGACGATTGCACCCACATCGAAAGTGCCAGCATGTCAGCCTTTTGCTGCTCCTCACCGGCCATTGGCAGTGCATCTACAGCACCACAGACATCGGGGCTCCGGGCTTTCCCTGACCAACAGGGCTTCGACATTTACCACCAGCTGCACCTGGGCGCCCACTGAAATAAAACCCCGAAAAATCACGAACGTCGGACGATTGCTCCCACACCGAAAGTGCCAGCAACTCAAGCTCTTGCTGCTACTCACCGGACTTTGGCAGTGCATCTACAGCACCACAGACATTGGGGTTCTGCGCTTTCCCTGACCAACAGGGCTTCGACGTTTACCACCAGCTGAACCTGGGCGCCCACTGAAAAAAAATAAACTAAAAATCACGAACATCGGACGATTGCTCCCACACCGAAAGTGCCAGCAACACAAGCTCTTGCTGCTCCTCACCGGCCATTTGCAGCGCATCTACAGCACCACAGATATCGGGGCTGCGGGCTTTCCCTGACCAACAGGGCTTCGCCGTTTACCACCAGCTGAACCTGGGCGCCCACCGAAAGTAAAACCCCGAAAAATCACGAACGTCGGACGATTCCTCCCACACCAAAAGTGCCAGCAACTCAAGCTCTTGCTGCTCCTCACCGCCCATTCCCAGCGCATCTACAGCACCACAGACATCGGGGCTCTGGACTTTCCTTGACGAACAGGGCTTCGACGTTTACCACCAGCTGCACCTGGGCTCCCACTGAAAATAACCCCCGAAATATCACGAACGTCGGTCGATTGCTCCCACACCAAAAGTGCCAGACAGTCAAGCTCTTGCTGCTCCTCACCGGCCACTCCCAGTGCATCTACAGCACCACAGACATCGGGGCTCCGAGCTTTCCCTGACCAACAGGGCTTCAACGTTTACCACCAGCTGAACCTGGGCGCCCACTGAAATAAAACCCCGAAAAATCACGAACGTCGGACGATTGCTCCCACACCGAAAGTGCCAGCCAGTCAAGCTCTTGCTGCTCCTCCCCGGCCACTCCCAGTGCATCTACAGCACCACAGACATCAGGGCTCCGAGCTTTCCCTGACCAACAGGGCTTCAACGTTTACCACCAGCTGCACCTGGGCGCCCACTGAAAAAAACCCCCAAAAATCACGAACGTCGGACGATTGCACCCACATCGAAAGTGCCAGCATGTCAGCCTTTTGCTGCTCCTCACCGGCCATTGGCAGTGCATCTACAGCACCACAGACATCGGGGCTCCGGGCTTTCCCTGACCAACAGGGCTTCGACATTTACCACCAGCTGCACCTGGGCGCCCACTGAAATAAAACCCCAAAAAATCACGAACGTCGGACGATTGCTCCCACACCGAAAGTGCCAGCAACTCAAGCTCTTGCTGCTACTCACCGGACTTTGGCAGTGCATCTACAGCACCACAGACATTGGGGTTCTGCGCTTTCCCTGACCAACAGGGCTTCGACGTTTACCACCAGCTGAACCTGGGCGCCCACTGAAAAAAATAAACTAAAAATCACAAACGTCGGACGATTGCACCCACACCGAAAGTGCCAGCACGTCAGCCTCTTGCTGCTCCTCACCGGCTCTTGGCAGCGCATCTACAGCACCACAGACATCGGGGCTCCGGGCTTTCCCTGACCAACAGGGCTTCGACATTTGCCACCAGCTGCACCTGGGCGCCCACTGAAATAAAACCCCGAAAAATCACGAACGTCGGACGATTGCTCCCACACCGAAAGTGCCAGCAACTCAAGCTCTTGCTGCTACTCACCGGACTTTGGCCGTGCATCTACAGCACCACAGACATTGGGGTTCTGCGCTTTCCCTGACCAACAGGGCTTCGACGTTTACCACCAGCTGAACCTGGGCGCCCACTGAAAAAAAATAAACTAAAAATCACGAACATCGGACGATTGCTCCCACACCGAAAGTGCCAGACAGTCAAGCTCTTGCTGCTCCTCACCGGCCATTGGCAGCGTATCTACAGCACCACAGACATCGGGGCTCCGGGATTTCCCTGACCAACAGGGCTTCGACGTTTACCACCAGCTGAATCTGGGCGCCCACTGAAAGTAAAACCCCGAAGAATCATGAACGTCGGACGAGTCCTCCCACACCAAAAGTGCCAGCAACTCAAGCTCTTGCTGCTCCTCACCGGCCATTCCCAGCGCATCTACAGCACCACAGACATCGGGGCTCTGGACTTTCCTTGACGAACAGGGCTTCGACGTTTACCACCAGCTGCACCTGGGCTCACACTGAAAAGAACCCCCGAAAAATCACGAACGTCGGTCGATTGCTCCCACACCGAAAGTGCCAGCCAGACAAGCTCTTGCTGCTCCTCACTGGCCATTCCCAGCGCATCTACAGCACCACAGACATCGGGGCTCCGGCTTCCCTGACGAAAAGGTCTTCGACGTTTACCACTCGCTGAACCTGGGCTCCCACTGAAAATAACCCCGAAAAGTCACGAACGTCGGACGATTGCTCCCACACCAAAAGTGCCAGACAGTCAAGCTCTTGCTGCTCCTCACCGGCCACTCCCAGTGCATCTACAGCACCACAGACATCGGGGCTCCGAGCTTTCCCTGACCAACAGGGCTTCAACGTTTACCACCAGCTGCACCTGGGCGCCCACTGAAATAAAACCCCGAAAAATCACGAACGTCGGACGATTGCTCCCACACCGAAAGTGCCAGCCAGTCAAGCTCTTGCTGCTCCTCCCCGGCCACTCCCAGTGCATCTACAGCATCACAGACATCGGGGCTCCGGGCTTTCCCTGACCAACAGGGCTTCGACATTTACCACCAGCTGCACCTGGGCGCCCACTGAAAGTAAAACCCCAAAAAATCACGAACGTCGGACGATTGCTCCCACACCGAAAGTGCCAGCAACTCAAGCTCTTGCTGCTACTCACCGGACTTTGGCAGTGCATCTACAGCACCACAGACATCGGAGCTCCGGGCTTTCCCTGACCAACAGGGCTTCGACGTTTACCACCAGCTGAACCTGGGCGCCAACTGAAAAAAATAAACTAAAAATCACAAACGTCGGACGATTGCACCCACACCGAAAGTGCCAGCACGTCTGCCTCTTGCTGCTCCTCACCGGCTCTTGGCAGCGCATCTACAGCACCACAGACATCGGGGCTCCGGGCTTTCCCTGACCAACAGGGCATCGACATTTACCACCAGCTGCACCTGGTTACGCACTGAAAAAAAACCCTGAAAAATCAAAAACGTCGGACGATTGCTCCCACACCGAAAGTGCCAGCCAGTCAAGCTCTTGCAGTTCCTCACCGGCCACTGGCAGCTCATCTACAGCACCACAGACATCGGAGCTCCGGGCTTTCCCTGACCAACAGGGCTTCGACGTTTACCACCAGCTGAACCTGGGCGCCCACTGGAAAAAAAACCCGAAAAATCACGAACGTCGGACGATTGTTCCCACATTGAAAGTGCCAGCCAGTCAAGCTCTTGCTGCTCCTTACCGGCCATTGGCAGCGCATCTACAGCACCACAGACATCGGGGCTCTGGGCTTTCCCTGACCAACAGGGCTTCGACGTTTACCACCAGCTGAACCTGGGCGCCCACTGAAATAAAACCCCGAAAAATCACGAACGTCGGACGATTGCTCCCACAACGAAAGTGCCAGCAACACAAGCTCTTGCTGCTACTCACCGGACTTTGGCAGTGCATCTACAGCACCACAGACATTGGGGTTCTGCGCGTTCCCTGACCAACAGGGCTTCGACGTTTACCACCCACTGCACCTGGGCGCCCACTGGAAAAAATAAACGAAAAATCACGAACATCGGACGATTGCTCCCACACCAAAAGTGCCAGCCAGTCAAGCTCTTGCTGCTCCTCACCGGCCATTCCCAGCGCATCTACAGCACCACAGATATCGGGGCTCCGGGCTTTCCCTGACCAACAGGGCTTCGCCGTTTACCACCAGCTGCACCTGGGCGCCCACTGAAAAAAATAAACTAAAAATCACAAACGTCGGACGATTGCACCCACATCGAAAGTGCCAGCACGTCAGCCTCTTGCTGCTCCTCACCGGCTCTTGGCAGCGCATCTACAGCACCACAGACATCGGGGCTCCGGGCTTTCCCTGACCAACAGGGCTTCGACGTTTACCACCAGCTGAACCTGGGCGCCCACTGAAATAAAACCCCGAAAAATCACGAACGTCGGACGATTGCTCCCACACCAAAAGTGCCAGCCAGTCAAGCTCTTGCTGCTCCTCACCGGCCATTCCCAGCGCATCTACAGCACCACAGATATCGGGGCTCCGGGCTTTCCCTGACCAACAGGGCTTCGCCGTTTACCACCAGCTGCACCTGGGCGCCCACTGAAAAAAATAAACTAAAAATCACAAACGTCGGACGATTGCACCCACATCGAAAGTGCCAGCACGTCAGCCTCTTGCTGCTCCTCACCGGCTCTTGGCAGCGCATCTACAGCACCACAGACATCGGGGCTCCGGGCTTTCCCTGACCAACAGGGCTTCGACATTTACCACCGGCTGCACCTGGGCGCCCACTGAAATAAAACCCCGAAAAATCACGAACGTCGGACGATTGCTCCCACACCGAAAGTGCCAGCAACTCAAGCTCTTGCTGCTACTCACCGGACTTTGGCAGTGCATCTACAGCACCACAGACATTGGGGTTCTGCGCTTTCCCTGACCAACAGGGCTTCGACGTTTACCACCAGCTGAACCTGGGCGCCCACTGAAAAAAATAAACTAAAAATCACGAACATCGGACGATTGCTCCCACACCGAAAGTGCCAGCAAGTCAAGCTCTTGCTGCTCCTCCCCGGCCATTGGCAGCGCATCTACAGCACCACAGACATCGGGGCTCCGAGCTTTCCCTGACCAACAGGGCTTCGACGTTTACAACCAGCTGAACCTGGGCGCCCACTGAAAAAAAACCCCAAAAATCACGAACGTCGAACGATTGCACCCACATCGAAAGTGCCAGCATGTCAGCCTCTTGCTGCTCCTCACCGGCTATTGGCAGCGCATCTACAGCACCACAGACATCGGGGCTCCGGGCTTTCCCTGACCAACAGGGCTTCGAAATTTACCACCGGCTGCACCTGGGCGCCCACTGAAATAAAACCCCGAAAAATCACGAACGTCGGACGATTGCTCCCACACCGAAAGTGCCAGCAACTCAAGCTGTTGCTGCTACTCACCGGACTTTGGCAGTGCATCTACAGCACCACAGACATTGGGGTTCTGCGCTTTCCCTGACCAACAGGGCTTCGACGTTTACCACCAGCTGCACCTGGGCGCCCACTGAAAAAATAAACGAAAAATCACGAACATCGGACGATTGCTCCCACACCGAAAGTGCCAGCAACTCAAGCTCTTGCTGCTACTCACCGGACTTTGGCAGGGCATCTACAGCACCACAGACATCAGGGCTCCGGGCTTTTCCTGACCAACAGGGCTTCGACGTTTACCACCAGCTGCACCTGGGCGTCCACTGAAAAGAAACCTTGAATAATCACAAACGTCGGACGATTGCTCCCACAGCGAAAGTGCCAGCCAGTCAAGCTCTTGCTGCTCCTCACCGGCCATTGGCAGCGTATCTACAGCACCACAGACATCGGGGCTCCGGGCTTTCCCTGACCAACAGGGCTTCGACATTTACCATCAGCTGCACCTGGGCGCCCACTGAAAAAAATAAACGAAATATGACGAACATCAGACGATTGCTCCCACACCAAAAGTGCCAGCAACACAAGCTCTTGCTGCTCCTCACCGGCCATTTGCAGCGCATCTACAGCACCACAGATATCGGGGCTGCGGGCTTTCCCTGACCAACAGGGCTTCGCCGTTTACCACCAGCTGAACCTGGGCGCCCACCGAAAGTAAAACCCCGAAAAATCACGAACGTCGGACGATTCCTCCCACACCAAAAGTGCCAGCAACTCAAGCTCTTGCTGCTCCTCACCGCCCATTCCCAGCGCATCTACAGCACCACAGACATCGGGGCTCTGGACTTTCCTTGACGAACAGGGCTTCGACGTTTACCACCAGCTGCACCTGGGCTCCCACTGAAAATAACCCCCGAAAAATCACGAACGTCGGTCGATTGCTCCCACACCAAAAGTGCCAGACAGTCAAGCTCTTGCTGCTCCTCACCGGCCACTCCCAGTGCATCTACAGCACCACAGACATCGGGGCTCCGAGCTTTCCCTGACCAACAGGGCTTCAACGTTTACCACCAGCTGCACCTGGGCGCCCACTGAAATAAAACCCCGAAAAATCACGAACGTCGGACGATTGCTCCCACACCGAAAGTGCCAGCCAGTCAAGCTCTTGCTGCTCCTCCCCGGCCACTCCCAGTGCATCTACAGCACCACAGACATCAGGGCTCCGAGCTTTCCCTGACCAACAGGGCTTCAACGTTTACCACCAGCTGCACCTGGGCGCCCACTGAAAAAAACCCCCAAAAATCACGAACGTCGGACGATTGCACCCACATCGAAAGTGCCAGCATGTCAGCCTTTTGCTGCTCCTCACCGGCCATTGGCAGTGCATCTACAGCACCACAGACATCGGGGCTCCGGGCTTTCCCTGACCAACAGGGCTTCGACATTTACCACCAGCTGCACCTGGGCGCCCACTGAAATAAAACCCCAAAAAATCACGAACGTCGGACGATTGCTCCCACACCGAAAGTGCCAGCAACTCAAGCTCTTGCTGCTACTCACCGGACTTTGGCAGTGCATCTACAGCACCACAGACATTGGGGTTCTGCGCTTTCCCTGACCAACAGGGCTTCGACGTTTACCACCAGCTGAACCTGGGCGCCCACTGAAAAAAAATAAACTAAAAATCACGAACATCGGACGATTGCTCCCACACCGAAAGTGCCAGCAAGTCAAGCTCTTGCTGCTCCTCACCGCCCATTGGCAGCGCATCTACAGCACCACAGACATCGGGGCTCCGGGCTTTCCCTGACCAACAGGGCTTCGACATTTACCACCAGCTGCACCTGGTTACGCACTGAAAAAAAACCCTGAAAAATCAAAAACGTCGGACGATTGCTCCCACACCGAAAGTGCCAGCCAGTCAAGCTCTTGCAGTTCCTCACCGGCCACTGGCAGCTCATCTACAGCACCACAGACATCGGAGCTCCGGGCTTTCCCTGACCAACAGGGCTTCGACGTTTACCACCAGCTGAACCTGGGCGCCCACTGGAAAAAAAACCCGAAAAATCACGAACGTCGGACGATTGTTCCCACATTGAAAGTGCCAGCCAGTCAAGCTCTTGCTGCTCCTTACCGGCCATTGGCAGCGCATCTACAGCACCACAGACATCGGGGCTCTGGGCTTTCCCTGACCAACAGGGCTTCGACGTTCACCACCAGCTGAACCTGGGCGCCCACTGAAATAAAACCCCGAAAAATCACGAACGTCGGACGATTGCTCCCACAACGAAAGTGCCAGCAACACAAGCTCTTGCTGCTACTCACCGGACTTTGGCAGTGCATCTACAGCACCACAGACATTGGGGTTCTGCGCTTTCCCTGACCAACAGGGCTTCGACATTTACCACCAGCTGCACCTGGGAGCCCACTGAAATAAAACCCCGAAAAATCACGAACATCGGACGATTGCTCCCACACCGGAAGTGCCAGCAACTCAAGCTCTTGCTGCTCCTCACCGGCCATTCCCAGCGCATCTACAGCACCACAGATATCGGGGCTCCGGGCTTTCCCTGACCAACAGGGCTTCGCCGTTTACCACCAGCTGAACCTGGGCGCCCACTGAAAAAAATAAACTAAAAATCACAAACGTCGGACGATTGCACCCACATCGAAAGTGCCAGCACGTCAGCCTCTTGCTGCTCCTCACCGGCTCTTGGCAGCGCATCTACAGCACCACAGACATCGGGGCTCCGGGCTTTCCCTGACCAACAGGGCTTCGACATTTACCACCGGCTGCACCTGGGCGCCCACTGAAATAAAACCCCGAAAAATCACGAACGTCGGACGATTGCTCCCACACCGAAAGTGCCAGCAACTCAAGCTCTTGCTGCTACTCACCGGACTTTGGCAGTGCATCTACAGCACCACAGACATTGGGGTTCTGCGCTTTCCCTGACCAACAGGGCTTCGACGTTTACCACCAGCTGAACCTGGGCGCCCACTGAAAAAAATAAACTAAAAATCACGAACATCGGACGATTGCTCCCACACCGAAAGTGCCAGCAAGTCAAGCTCTTGCTGCTCCTCCCCGGCCATTGGCAGCGCATCTACAGCACCACAGATATCGGGGCTCCGAGCTTTCCCTGACCAACAGGGCTTCGACGTTTACAACCAGCTGAACCTGGGCGCCCACTGAAAAAAAAACCCCAAAAATCACGAACGTCGAACGATTGCACCCACATCGAAAGTGCCAGCATGTCAGCCTCTTGCTGCTCCTCACCGGCTATTGGCAGCGCATCTACAGCACCACAGACATCGGGGCTCCGGGCTTTCCTTGACCAACAGGGCTTCGAAATTTACCACCGGCTGCACCTGGGCGCCCACTGAAATAAAACCCCGAAAAATCACGAACGTCGGACGATTGCTCCCACACCGAAAGTGCCAGCAACTCAAGCTGTTGCTGCTACTCACCGGACTTTGGCAGTGCATCTACAGCACCACAGACATTGGGGTTCTGCGCTTTCCCTGACCAACAGGGCTTCGACGTTTACCACCAGCTGCACCTGGGCGCCCACTGAAAAGAAACCTTGAATAATCACAAACGTCGGACGATTGCTCCCACAGCGAAAGTGCCAGCCAGTCAAGCTCTTGCTGCTCCTCACCGGCCATTGGCAGCGCATCTACAGCACCACAGATATCGGGGCTCCGGGCTTTCCCTGAACAACAGGGCTTCGCCGTTTACCACCAGCTGAACCTGGGCGCCCACTGAAAGTAAAACCCCGAAAAATCACGAACGTCGGACGATTCCTCCCACACCAAAAGTGCCAGCAACTCAAGCTCTTGCTGCTCCTCACCGCCCATTCCCAGCGCATCTACAGGACCACAGACATCGGGGCTCTGGACTTTCCTTGACGAACAGGTCTTCGACGTTTACCACCCGCTGCACCTGGGCTCCCACTGAAAAGAACCCCGAAAAATCAGGAACATCGGTCGATTGCTCCCACACCGAAAGTGCCAGCAACACAAGCTCTTGCTGCTCCTCACCGGCCATTCCCAGCGCATCTACAGCACCACAGACATCGGGGCTCTGGGCTTCCCCTGACCAACAGGGCTTCGACGTTTACCACTCGCTGAACCTGGGTTCCCACTGAAAATAACCCCGAAAAATCACGAACGTCGGACGATTGCTCCCACACTGAAAGTGCCAGCAACTCAAGCTCTTGCTGCTCCTCCCCGGCCATTGGCAGCGCATCTACAGCACCACAGATATCGGGGCTCCGAGCTTTCCCTGACCAACAGGGCTTCGACGTTTACAACCAGCTGAACCTGGGCGCCCACTGAAAAAAAAACCCCAAAAATCACGAACGTCGAACGATTGCACCCACATCGAAAGTGCCAGCATGTCAGCCTCTTGCTGCTCCTCACCGGCTATTGGCAGCGCATCTACAGCACCACAGACATCGGGGCTCCGGGCTTTCCCTGACCAACAAGGCTTCGACGTTTACCACCGGCTGAACCTGGGCGCCCACTGAAATAAAACCCCGAAAAATCACGAACGTCGGACGATTGCTCCCACACTGAAAGTGCCAGCCAGTCAAGCTCTTGCTGCTACTCACCGCCCATTCCCAGCGCATCTACAGCACCACAGACATCGGGGCTCCAGGCTTTCCCTGACCAACGGGCCTTCGACATTTACCACCAGCTGCACATGGGTGCACCCTGAAAAAAAAACCACAAAAATCACAAATGTCGGACGATTCCTGCCACACCTTAAATGCCAGCCTGTCAACCTCTTGCTGCTCCTCACCGGACAGTGGCAGCGCAACTACAGCACCACAGACATCGGGGCTCCGGGCTTTCCCTGACCAACAGGGCTTCGACGTTTACCACTCGCTGAACCTGGGCTCCCACTGAAAAGAACCCCGAAAAATCACGAACGTCGGACGATTGCTCCCACACCGAAAGTGCCAGACAGTCAAGCTCTAGCTGCTGAACACCGGCCATTCCCAGCGCATCTACAGCACCACAGACATCGGGGCTCCGGGCTTTCCCTGACCAACAGGGCTTAGAAGTTTACCACCAGCTGAACCTGGGCGCCCACTGAAATAAAACCCCGAAAAATCAAGAACGTCCGACGATTGCTCCCACACCGAAAGTGCCAGCCAGTGAAGCTCTTGCTGCTCCTCACCAGCCATTGGCAGCACATCTACAGCACCACAGATATCGGGGCTCCGAGCTTTCCCTGACCAACAGGGCTTCAACGTTTACCACCAGCTGCACCTGGGCGCCCACTGAAATAAAACCCCGAAAAATCACGAACGTCGGACGATTCCTCCCACACCGAAAGTGCCAGCCAGTCAAGCTCTTGCTGCTCCTCACCGGACAGTGGCAGTGCATCTACAGCACCACAGACATCGGGGCTCCAGGCTTTCCCTGACCAACAGGCCTTCGACGTTTACCACTCGCTGAACCTGGGCGCCAACTGAAAAAAATAAACGAAAAATCACGAACATCGCACGATTGCTACCACACCGAAAGTGCCAGCCAGTCAAGGTCTTGCTGCTACTCACCGGCCATTCCCAGCGCATCTACAGCACCACAGACATCGTGGCTCCGGGCTTTCCCTGACCAACAGGGCTTCGACGTTTACCACCAGCTGCACCTGGTTACCCACCGAAAAAAAACCCTGAAAAATCAAAAACGTCGGACGATTGCTCCCACACCGAAAGTGCCAGCAACTCAAGCTCTTGCTGCTCCTCACCGGCCATTGGCAGCGCATCTACAGCACCACAGACATCGCGGCTCCGGGCTTTCCCTGACCAACAGGCCTTCGACATTTACCACCAGCTGCACCTGGGTGCCCCCTGAAAAAAAAACCCCAAAAATCACAAATGTAGGACGATTCCTGCTACACCTTAAATGCCAGCCTGACAAGCTCTTGCAGCTACTCACCGGCCATTCCCAGCGCATCTACAGCACCACAGACATCAGGGCTCTGGACTTTCCCTGACGAACAGGGCTTCGACGTTTACCACCAGCTGCACCTGGTTACCCAGTGAAAAAAAACCCTGAAAAATAACAAACGTCCGACGATTCCTCCCACACCGAAAGTGCCAGCAACTCAAGGTCTTGCTGCTACTCAGCGGCCATTGGCAGTGCATCTACAGCACCACAGACATCGGGGTTCTGCGCTTTCCCTGACCAACAGGGCTTCGACGTTTACGACCAGCTGAACCTGGGCGCCCGCTGAAAAAAATAAAAGAAAAATCACGAACATCGGACGATTGCTCCCACACCGAAAGTGCCAGCAAGTCAAGCTCTTGCTGCTCCTCCCCGGCCATTGGCAGCGCATCTACAGCACCACAGATATCGGGGCTCCGAGCTTTCCCTGACCAACAGGGCTTCGACGTTTACAACCAGCTGAACCTGGGCGCCCACTGAAAAAAAAACCCCAAAAATCACGAACGTCGAACGATTGCACCCACATCGAAAGTGCCAGCATGTCAGCCTCTTGCTGCTCCTCACCGGCTATTGGCAGCGCATCTACAGCACCACAGACATCGGGGCTCCGGGCTTTCCCTGACCAACAGGGCTTCGAAATTTACCACCGGTTGCACCTGGGCGCCCACTGAAATAAAACCCCGAAAAATCACGAACGTCGGACGATTGCTCCCACACCGAAAGTGCCAGCAACTCAAGCTGTTGCTGCTACTCACCGGACTTTGGCAGTGCATCTACAGCACCACAGACATTGGGGTTCTGCGCTTTCCCTGACCAACAGGGCTTCGACGTTTACCACCAGCTGCACCTGGGCGCCCACTGAAAAGAAACCTTGAATAATCACAAACGTCGGACGATTGCTCCCACAGCGAAAGTGCCAGCCAGTCAAGCTCTTGCTGCTCCTCACCGGCCATTGGCAGCGCATCTACAGCACCACAGATATCGGGGCTCCGGGCTTTCCCTGAACAACAGGGCTTCGCCGTTTACCACCAGCTGAACCTGGGCGCCCACTGAAAGTAAAACCCCGAAAAATCACGAACGTCGGACGATTCCTCCCACACCAAAAGTGCCAGCAACTCAAGCTCTTGCTGCTCCTCACCGGCCATTCCCAGCGCATCTACAGGACCACAGACATCGGGGCTCTGGACTTTCCTTGACGAACAGGTCTTCGACGTTTACCACCCGCTGCACCTGGGCTCCCACTGAAAAGAACCCCGAAAAATCAGGAACATCGGTCGATTGCTCCCACACCGAAAGTGCCAGCAACACAAGCTCTTGCTGCTCCTCACCGGCCATTCCCAGCGCATCTACAGCACCACAGACATCGGGGCTCTGGGCTTCCCCTGACCAACAGGGCTTCGACGTTTACCACTCGCTGAACCTGGGTTCCCACTGAAAATAACCCCGAAAAATCACGAACGTCGGACGATTGCTCCCACACTGAAAGTGCCAGCAACTCAAGCTCTTGCTGCTCCTCCCCGGCCATTGGCAGCGCATCTACAGCACCACAGATATCGGGGCTCCGAGCTTTCCCTGACCAACAGGGCTTCGACGTTTACAACCAGCTGAACCTGGGCGCCCACTGAAAAAAAAACCCCAAAAATCACGAACGTCGAACGATTGCACCCACATCGAAAGTGCCAGCATGTCAGCCTCTTGCTGCTCCTCACCGGCTATTGGCAGCGCATCTACAGCACCACAGACATCGGGGCTCCGGGCTTTCCCTGACCAACAAGGCTTCGACGTTTACCACCGGCTGAACCTGGGCGCCCACTGAAATAAAACCCCGAAAAATCACGAACGTCGGACGATTGCTCCCACACTGAAAGTGCCAGCCAGTCAAGCTCTTGCTGCTACTCACCGCCCATTCCCAGCGCATCTACAGCACCACAGACATCGGGGCTCCAGGCTTTCCCTGACCAACGGGCCTTCGACATTTACCACCAGCTGCACATGGGTGCACCCTGAAAAAAAAACCACAAAAATCACAAATGTCGGACGATTCCTGCCACACCTTAAATGCCAGCCTGTCAACCTCTTGCTGCTCCTCACCGGACAGTGGCAGCGCAACTACAGCACCACAGACATCGGGGCTCCGGGCTTTCCCTGACCAACAGGGCTTCGACATTTACCACTCGCTGAACCTGGGCTCCCACTGAAAAGAACCCCGAAAAATCACGAACGTCGGACGATTGCTCCCACACCGAAAGTGCCAGACAGTCAAGCTCTAGCTGCTGAACACCGGCCATTCCCAGCGCATCTACAGCACCACAGACATCGGGGCTCCGGGCTTTCCCTGACCAACAGGGCTTAGAAGTTTACCACCAGCTGAACCTGGGCGCCCAGTGAAATAAAACCCCGAAAAATCAAGAACGTCCGACGATTGCTCCCACACCGAAAGTGCCAGCCAGTGAAGCTCTTGCTGCTCCTCACCAGCCATTGGCAGCACATCTACAGCACCACAGATATCGGGGCTCCGAGCTTTCCCTGACCAACAGGGCTTCAACGTTTACCACCAGCTGCACCTGGGCGCCCACTGAAATAAAACCCCGAAAAATCACGAACGTCGGACGATTCCTCCCACACCGAAAGTGCCAGCCAGTCAAGCTCTTGCTGCTCCTCACCGGACAGTGGCAGTGCATCTACAGCACCACAGACATCGGGGCTCCAGGCTTTCCCTGACCAACAGGCCTTCGACGTTTACCACTCGCTGAACCTGGGCGCCAACTGAAAAAAATAAACGAAAAATCACGAACATCGCACGATTGCTACCACACCGAAAGTGCCAGCCAGTCAAGGTCTTGCTGCTACTCACCGGCCATTCCCAGCGCATCTACAGCACCACAGACATCGTGGCTCCGGGCTTTCCCTGACCAACAGGGCTTCGACGTTTACCACCAGCTGCACCTGGTTACCCACCGAAAAAAAACCCTGAAAAATCAAAAACGTCGGACGATTGCTCCCACACCGAAAGTGCCAGCAACTCAAGCTCTTGCTGCTCCTCACCGGCCATTGGCAGCGCATCTACAGCACCACAGACATCGCGGCTCAGGGCTTTCCCTGACCAACAGGCCTTCGACACTTACCACCAGCTGCACCTGGGTGCCCCCTGAAAAAAAAACCCCAAAAATCACAAATGTAGGACGATTCCTGCTACACCTTAAATGCCAGCCTGACAAGCTCTTGCAGCTACTCACCGGCCATTCCCAGCGCATCTACAGCACCACAGACATCAGGGCTCTGGACTTTCCCTGACGAACAGGGCTTCGACGTTTACCACCAGCTGCACCTGGTTACCCAGTGAAAAAAAACCCTGAAAAATAACAAACGTCCGACGATTCCTCCCACACCGAAAGTGCCAGCAACTCAAGGTCTTGCTGCTACTCAGCGGCCATTGGCAGTGCATCTACAGCACCACAGACATCGGGGTTCTGCGCTTTCCCTGACCAACAGGGCTTCGACGTTTACGACCAGCTGAACCTGGGCGCCCGCTGAAAAAAATAAAAGAAAAATCACGAACATCGGACGATTGCTCCCACAGCAGAAGTGCCAGCCAGTCAAGCTCTTGCTGCTCCTCACCAGCCATTCCCAGCGCATCTACAGCACCACAGACATCGGGGCTCCGGGCTTTCCCTGACCAACAGGGCTTCGACGTTTACCACCAGCTGCACCTGGGCGCCCACTGAAAAAAAACCCCGAAAAATCACGAACGTCGGACGATTGATCCCACACCGAAAGTGCCAGCAACACAAGCTCTTGCTGCTCCTCCCCTACCATTGGCAGCGCATCTACAGCACCACAGACATCGGGGCTCCGGGCTTTCCCTGACCAACAGGGCTTCGACGTTTACCACTCGCTGAACCTGGGCTCCCACTGAAAAGAACCCCGAAAACTCACGAACATCGGACGATTGCTCCCACAGCAAAAGTGCCAGCCAGTCAAGCTCTTGCTGCTCCTCACCGCCCATACCCAGCGCATCTACAGCACCACAGACATCGGGGCTCCGGGCTTTCCCTGACCAACAGGGCTTCGACGTTTACCACCAGCTGCACCTGGGCGCCCACTGAAATAAAACCCCGAAAAATCACGAACGTCGGACGATTCCTCCCACACCGAAAGTGCCAGCAACTCAAGCTCTTGCTTCTACTCACCGGACTTTGGCAGTGCATCTACAGCACCACAGACATCGGGGTTCTGCGCTTTCCCTGAACAACAGGGCTTCAACGTTTACCACCAGCTGCACCTGGGCGCCCACTGAAAAAAATAAACGAAAAATCACGAACATCGCACGATTGCTCCCACACCGAAAGTGCCAGCCAGTCAAGGTCTTGCTGCTCCTCACCGGCCATTCCCAGCGCATCTACAGCACCACAGACATCGGGGCTCCGGGCTTTCCCTGACCAACAGGGCTTCGACGTTTACCACCAGCTGCACCTGGGTGCCGCCTGAAAAAAAAACCCCAAAAATCACAAATGTCGGACGATTCCTGCCACACCTTAAATGCCAGCCAGTCAAGCTCTTGCTGCTACTCACCGGCCATTCCCAGCGCATCTACAGCACCACAGACATCGGGGCTCTGGACTTTCCTTGACGAACAGGGCTTCGACGTTTACCACCAGCTGCACGAGGGCTCACACTAAAAAGAACCCGCGAAAAATCACGAACATCGGTCGATTGCTCCCACACCGAAAGTGCCAGCAACACAAGCTCTTGCTGCTCCTCACTGGCCATTCCCAGCGCATCTACAGCACCACAGACATCGGGGCTCCGGCTTTCCCTGACGAAAAGGTCTTCGACGTTTACCACTCGCTGAACCTGGGCTCCCACTGAAAAGAACCCCGAAAAATCACGAACGTCGGACGATTGCTCCCACACCAAAAGTGCCAGACAGTCAAGCTCTTGCTGCTCCTCCCCGGCCACTCCCAGTGCATCTACAGCACCACAGACATCGCGGCTCCGAGCTTTCCCTGACCAACAGGGCTTCAACATTTACCACCAGCTGCACTTGGGCGCCCACTAAAATAAAACCCCGAAAAATCACGAACGTCGGACGATTGCTCCCATAACGAAAGTGCCAGCAACTCAAGCTCTTGCTGCTACTCACCAGACTTTGGCAGTGCATCTACAGCACCACAGACATTGGGGTTCTGCGCTTTCCCTGACCAACAGGGCTTCGACGTTTACCACCAGCTGAACCTGGGCGCCCACTGAAAAAAATAAACTAAAAATCACGAACATCGGACGATTGCTCCCACACCGAAAGTGCCAAAGAGTCAAGCTCTTGCTGCTCCTCACCGGCCATTGGCAGCGCATCTACAGCACCACAGATATCGGGGCTCCGGGCTTTCCCTGAACAACAGGGCTTCGCCGTTTACCACCAGCTGAACCTGGGCGCCCACTGAAAGTAAAACCCCGAAAAATCACGAACGTCGGACGATTCCTCCCACACCAAAAGTGCCAGCAACTCAAGCTCTTGCTGCTCCTCACCGCCCATTCCCAGCGCATCTACAGGACCACAGACATCGGGGCTCTGGACTTTCCTTGACGAACAGGTCTTCGACGTTTACCACCCGCTGCACCTGGGCTCCCACTGAAAAGAACCCCGAAAAATCAGGAACATCGGTCGATTGCTCCCACACCGAAAGTGCCAGCAACACAAGCTCTTGCTGCTCCTCACCGGCCATTCCCAGCGCATCTACAGCACCACAGACATCGGGGCTCTGGGCTTCCCCTGACCAACAGGGCTTCGACGTTTACCACTCGCTGAACCTGGGTTCCCACTGAAAATAACCCCGAAAAATCACGAACGTCGGACGATTGCTCCCACACTGAAAGTGCCAGCAACTCAAGCTCTTGCTGCTCCTCCCCGGCCATTGGCAGCGCATCTACAGCACCACAGATATCGGGGCTCCGAGCTTTCCCTGACCAACAGGGCTTCGACGTTTACAACCAGCTGAACCTGGGCGCCCACTGAAAAAAAAACCCCAAAAATCACGAACGTCGAACGATTGCACCCACATCGAAAGTGCCAGCATGTCAGCCTCTTGCTGCTCCTCACCGGCTATTGGCAGCGCATCTACAGCACCACAGACATCGGGGCTCCGGGCTTTCCCTGACCAACGGGCCTTCGACATTTACCACCAGCTGCACATGGGTGCACCCTGAAAAAAAAACCACAAAAATCACAAATGTCGGACGATTCCTGCCACACCTTAAATGCCAGCCTGTCAACCTCTTGCTGCTCCTCACCGGACAGTGGCAGCGCAACTACAGCACCACAGACATCGGGGCTCCGGGCTTTCCCTGACCAACAGGGCTTCGACGTTTACCACTCGCTGAACCTGGGCTCCCACTGAAAAGAACCCCGAAAAATCACGAACGTCGGACGATTGCTCCCACACCGAAAGTGCCAGACAGTCAAGCTCTAGCTGCTGAACACCGGCCATTCCCAGCGCATCTACAGCACCACAGACATCGGGGCTCCGGGCTTTCCCTGACCAACAGGGCTTAGAAGTTTACCACCAGCTGAACCTGGGCGCCCACTGAAATAAAACCCCGAAAAATCAAGAACGTCCGACGATTGCTCCCACACCGAAAGTGCCAGCCAGTGAAGCTCTTGCTGCTCCTCACCAGCCATTGGCAGCACATCTACAGCACCACAGATATCGGGGCTCCGAGCTTTCCCTGACCAACAGGGCTTCAACGTTTACCACCAGCTGCACCTGGGCGCCCACTGAAATAAAACCCCGAAAAATCACGAACGTCGGACGATTCCTCCCACACCGAAAGTGCCAGCCAGTCAAGCTCTTGCTGCTCCTCACCGGACAGTGGCAGTGCATCTACAGCACCACAGACATCGGGGCTCCAGGCTTTCCCTGACCAACAGGCCTTCGACGTTTACCACTCGCTGAACCTGGGCGCCAACTGAAAAAAATAAACGAAAAATCACGAACATCGCACGATTGCTACCACACCGAAAGTGCCAGCCAGTCAAGGTCTTGCTGCTACTCACCGGCCATTCCCAGCGCATCTACAGCACCACAGACATCGTGGCTCCGGGCTTTCCCTGACCAACAGGGCTTCGACGTTTACCACCAGCTGCACCTGGTTACCCACCGAAAAAAAACCCTGAAAAATCAAAAACGTCGGACGATTGCTCCCACACCGAAAGTGCCAGCAACTCAAGCTCTTGCTGCTCCTCACCGGCCATTGGCAGCGCATCTACAGCACCACAGACATCGCGGCTCAGGGCTTTCCCTGACCAACAGGCCTTCGACATTTACCACCAGCTGCACCTGGGTGCCCCCTGAAAAAAAAACCCCAAAAATCACAAATGTAGGACGATTCCTGCTACACCTTAAATGCCAGCCTGACAAGCTCTTGCAGCTACTCACCGGCCATTCCCAGCGCATCTACAGCACCACAGACATCAGGGCTCTGGACTTTCCCTGACGAACAGGGCTTCGACGTTTACCACCAGCTGCACCTGGTTACCCAGTGAAAAAAAACCCTGAAAAATAACAAACGTCCGACGATTCCTCCCACACCGAAAGTGCCAGCAACTCAAGGTCTTGCTGCTACTCAGCGGCCATTGGCAGTGCATCTACAGCACCACAGACATCGGGGTTCTGCGCTTTCCCTGACCAACAGGGCTTCGACGTTTACGACCAGCTGAACCTGGGCGCCCGCTGAAAAAAATAAAAGAAAAATCACGAACATCGGACGATTGCTCCCACAGCAGAAGTGCCAGCCAGTCAAGCTCTTGCTGCTCCTCACCAGCCATTCCCAGCGCATCTACAGCACCACAGACATCGGGGCTCCGGGCTTTCCCTGACCAACAGGGCTTCGACGTTTACCACCAGCTGCACCTGGGCGCCCACTGAAAAAAAACCCCGAAAAATCACGAACATCGGACGATTGATCCCACACCGAAAGTGCCAGCAACACAAGCTCTTGCTGCTCCTCCCCTACCATTGGCAGCGCATCTACAGCACCACAGACATCGGGGCTCCGGGCTTTCCCTGACCAACAGGGCTTCGACGTTTACCACTCGCTGAACCTGGGCTCCCACTGAAAAGAACCCCGAAAACTCACGAACATCGGACGATTGCTCCCACAGCAAAAGTGCCAGCCAGTCAAGCTCTTGCTGCTCCTCACCGCCCATACCCAGCGCATCTACAGCACCACAGACATCGGGGCTCCGGGCTTTCCCTGACCAACAGGGCTTCGACGTTTACCACCAGCTGAACCTGGGCGCCCAGTGAATAAAAATCACCAAAAATCACAAACGTCCGACGATTGCTCCCACACTGAAAGTGCCAGCAACTCAAGCTCTTACTGCTCCTCACCGCTCATTCCCAGCGCATCTACAGCACCACAGACATCGGGGCTCCGGGCTTTCCCTGACCAACAGGGCTTCGACGTTTACCACCAGCTGAACCTGGGCGCCCACTGAAAAAAAACCCCCAAAAATCACGAACGTCGGACGATTGCTCCCACACCGAAAGTGCCAGCCAGTCAAGCTCTTGCTGCTCCTCACCGGCCATTCCCAGCGCATCTACAGCACCACAGACATCGGGGCTCCGGGCTTTCCCTGACCAACAGGGCTTCGACATTTACCACCAGCTGCACCTGGTTACCCACTGAAAAAAAACCCTGAAAAATCAAAAACGTCGGACGATTGCTCCCACATCAAAAGTGCCAGCAAGTCAACCTCTTGCTACTCCTCACCGGCCATTGGCAGCGCATCTACAGCACCACAGACATCGCGGCTCCGGGCTTTCCCTGACGAACCGGGCTTCGACATTTACCACCAGCTGCACCTGGGTGCCCCCTGAAAAAAAAACCCCAAAAATCACAAATGTCGGACGATTCCTGCCACACCTTAAATGCCAGCCTGTCAAGCTCTTGCTGCTACTCACCGGCCATTCCCAGCGCATCTACAGCACCACAGACATCGGGGCTCCGGGCTTTCCCTGACCAACAGGCCTTCGACGTTTACCACTCGCTGCAGCTGGGCTCCCACTGAAAAGAAACCCGAAAAATCACGAACGTCGGACGATTGCTCCCACACCGAAAGTGCCAGCAACTCAAGCTCTTGCTGCTCCTCACCAGCCATTCCCAGCGCATCTACAGCACCACAGACATCGGGGCTCCGGGCTTTCCCTGACCAACAGTGCTTAGAAGTTTACTACGAGCTGAACCTGGGCGCCCCCTGGAAAAAAAATCCCCAAATATCACAAACGTCGGACGATTGCTCCCACACCGAAAGTCCCAGCCAGTCAAGCTCTTGCTGCTCCTCACCGGCCATTGGCAGCGCATGTACAGCACCACAGACATCGCGGCTCCGGGCTCTCCCTGACCAACAGGCCTTCGACATTTACCACCAGCTGCACCTGGTTGCCCACTGAAAAAAAACCCTGAAAAATCAAAAACGTCGGACGATTCCTCCCACACCGAAAGTGCCAGCAACTCAAGCTCTTGCTGCTACTCACTGGACTTTGACAGAGCATCTACAGCACCACAGACATCGGGGTTCTGCGCTTTCCCTGAACAACAGGGCTTCAAAGTTTACCACCAGCTGCACCTGGGCGCCCACTGAAAAAAAAAAAACGAAAAATCACGAACATCGCACGATTGCTCCCACAACGAAAGTGCCAGCCAGTCAAGCTCTTGCTGCTCCTCACCGGACAGTGGCAGTGCATCTACAGCACCACAGACATCGGGGCTCCGGGCTTTCCCTGACCAACAGGGCTTCGACGTTTACCACTCGCTGAACCTGGGCTCCCACTGAAAAGAACCCCGAAAAATCACGAACGTCGGACGATTGCTCCCACACCAAAAGTGCCAGACAGTCAAGCTCTTGCTGCTGAACACCGGCCATTCCCAGCGCATCTACAGCACCACAGACATCGGGGCTCCGGGCTTTCCCTGACCAACAGGGCTTAGAAGTTTACCACCAGCTGAACCTGGGCGCCCACTGAAATAAAACTCCGAAAAATCACGAACGTCCGACGATTGCTCCCACACCCAAAGTGCCAGCCAGTCAAGCTCTTGCTGCTCCTCACCGGCCATTGGCAGCACATCTACAGCACCACAGATATCGGGGCTCCGAGCTTTCCCTGACCAACAGGGCTTCAACGTTTACCACCAGCTGCACCTGGGCGCCCACTGAAATAAAACCCCGAAAAATCACGAACGTCGGACGATTCCTCCCACACCGAAAGTGCCAGCAACTCAAGCTCTTGCTTCTACTCACCGGACTTTGGCAGTGCATCTACAGCACCACAGACATCGGGGTTCTGCGCTTTCCCTGAACAACAGGGCTTCAACGTTTACCACCAGCTGCACCTGGGCGCCCACTGAAAAAAATAAACGAAAAATCACGAACATCGCACGATTGCTCCCACACCGAAAGTGCCAGCCAGTCAAGGTCTTGCTGCTCCTCACCGGCCATTCCCAGCGCATCTACAGCACCACAGACATCGGGGCTCCGGGCTTTCCCTGACCAACAGGGCTTCGACGTTTACCACCAGCTGCACCTGGGTGCCGCCTGAAAAAAAAACCCCAAAAATCACAAATGTCGGACGATTCCTGCCACACCTTAAATGCCAGCCAGTCAAGCTCTTGCTGCTACTCACCGGCCATTCCCAGCGCATCTACAGCACCACAGACATCGGGGCTCTGGACTTTCCTTGACGAACAGGGCTTCGACGTTTACCACCAGCTGCACGAGGGCTCACACTAAAAAGAACCCGCGAAAAATCACGAACATCGGTCGATTGCTCCCACACCGAAAGTGCCAGCAACACAAGCTCTTGCTGCTCCTCACTGGCCATTCCCAGCGCATCTACAGCACCACAGACATCGGGGCTCCGGCTTTCCCTGACGAAAAGGTCTTCGACGTTTACCACTCGCTGAACGTGGGCTCCCACTGAAAAGAACCCCGAAAAATCACGAACGTCGGACGATTGCTCCCACACCAAAAGTGCCAGACAGTCAAGCTCTTCCTGCTCCTCCCCGGCCACTCCCAGTGCATCTACAGCACCACAGACATCGCGGCTCCGAGCTTTCCCTGACCAACAGGGCTTCAACATTTACCACCAGCTGCACTTGGGCGCCCACTAAAATAAAACCCCGAAAAATCACGAACGTCGGACGATTGCTCCCATAACGAAAGTGCCAGCAACTCAAGCTCTTGCTGCTACTCACCCGACTTTGGCAGTGCATCTACAGCACCACAGACATTGGGGTTCTGCGCTTTCCCTGACCAACAGGGCTTCGACGTTTACCACCAGCTGAACCTGGGCGCCCACTGAAAAAAATAAACTAAAAATCACGAACATCGGACGATTGCTCCCACACCGAAAGTGCCAAAGAGTCAAGCTCTTGCTGCTCCTCACCGGCCATTGGCAGCGTATCTACAGCACCACAGACATCGGGGCTCCGGGCTTTCCCTGACCAACAGGGCTTCGACGTTTACCACCAGCTGCACCTGGGCGCCCACTGAAAGTAAAACCCCGAAGAATCACGAACGTCGGACGATTGCTCCCACACCGAAAGTGCCAGCCAGTCAAGCTCTTGCTGCTCCTCACCGGACTTTGGCAGTGCATCTACAGCACCACAGACATCGGGGCTCCGGGCTTTCCCTGACCAACAGGGCTTCAACGTTTACCACCAGCTGCACCTGGGCGCCCACAGAAAAAAATAAACGAAAAATCACGAACATCGCACGATTGCCCCCACACCGAAAGTGCCAGCCAGTCAAGCTCTTGCTGCTCCTCACCGGCCATTCCCAGCGCATCTACAGCACCACAGACATCGGGGCTCCGGGCTTTCCCTGACCAACAGGGCTTCGACATTTACCACCAGCTGCACCTGGGCGCCCAGTGAAAAAAATAAACGAAAAATCACAAACGTCGGACGATTGCTCCCACACCGAAAGTGCCAGTCAGTTAAGCTCTTGCTGCTCCTCACCGGCCATTGGCAGCGCATCTACAGCACCACAGACATCGGGGCTCCGGGCTTTCCCTGACCAACAGGGCTTAGAAGATTACCACCAGCTGAACCTGGGCTCCCACTGAAAAGAACCCCGAAAAATCACAAACGTCGGACAATTGCTCCCACACCGAAAGTGCCAGCAACACAAGCTCCTGCTGCTCCTCACCGGCCATTGGCAGCGCATCTACAGCACCACAGACATCGGGGCTCCGGGCTTTCCCTGACCAACAGGGCTTCAACGTTTACCACCAGCTGAACCTGGGCGCCCACTGAAAAAAAACCCCGAAAAATCACGAACGTCGGACGATTGCTCCAACACCGAAAGTGCCAGCCTGTCAAGCTCTAGCTGCTCCTCACCAGCCATTCCCAGCGCATCTACAGCACCACAGACATCGGGGCTCAGGGCTTTCCCTGACCAACAGGGCTTCGACGTTTACCACCAGCTGAACCTGGGCGCCCACTGAATTAAAACCCCGAAAAATCACGAACGTCGGACGATTGCTCCCACAACGAAAGTGCCAGTAACACAAGCTCTTGCTGCTACTCACCGGACTTTGGCAGTGCATCTACAGCACCACAGACATTGGGGTTCTGCGCTTTCCCTGACCAACAGGGCTTCGACGTTTACCACCCACTGCACCTGGGCGCCCACTGGAAAAAATAAACGAAAAATCACGAACATCGGACGATTGCTCCCACAACGAAAGTGCCAGCAACTCAAGCTCTTGCTGCTCCTCACCGGCCATTGGCAGCGCATCTACAGCACCACAGATATCGGGGCTCCGGGCTTTCCCTGAACAAGAGGGCTTCGCCGTTTACCACCAGCTGAACCTGGGCGCCCACTGAAAGTAAAACCCCGAAAAATCACGAACGTCGGACGATTCCTCCCACACCAAAAGTGCCAGCAACTCAAGCTCTTGCTGCTCCTCACCGCACATTCTCAGCGCATCTACAGCACCACAGACATCGGGGCTCTGGACTTTCCTTGACGAACAGGGCTTCGACGTTTACCACCCGCTGCACCTGGGCTCCCACTGAAAAGAACCCCCGAAAAATCAGGAACATCGGTCGATTGCTCCCACACCGAAAGTGCCAGGAACACAAGCTCTTGCTGCTCCTCACCGGCCATTCCCAGCGCATCTACAGCACCACAGACATCGGGGCTCCGGGCTTTCCCTGACGAACAGGGCTTCGACGTTTACTACTCGCTGAACCTGGGTTCCCACTGAAAATAACCCCGAAAAATCACGAACGTCGGACGATTGCTCCCACACCAAAAGTGCCAGCAAGTCAAGCTCTTGCTGCTCCTCCCCAGCCACTCCCAGTGCATCTACAGCACCACAGACATCGGGGCTCCGGGCTTTCCCTGACCAACAGGGCTTCGACATTTACAACCAGCTGCACCTGGGCGCCCACTAAAATAAAACCCCGAAAAATCACGAACGTCGGACGATTGCTCCCACAACGAAAGTGCCAGCAACTCAAGCTCTTGCTGCTACTCACCAGACTTTGGCAGTGCATCTGCAGCACCACAGACATTGGGGTTCTGCGCTTTCCCTGACCAACAGGGCTTCGACGTTTACCACCAGCTGAACCTGGGCGCCCACTGAAAAAAATAAACTAAAAATCACGAACATCGGACGATTGCTCCCACACCGAAAGTGCCAGACAGTCAAGCTCTTGCTGCTCCTCACCGGCCATTGGCAGCGTATCTACAGCACCACAGACATCGGGGCTCCGGGCTTTCCCTGACCAACAGGGCTTCGACGTTTACCACCAGCTGAACCTGGGCGCCCACTGAAAGTAAAACCCCGAAGAATCATGAACGTCGGACGATTGCTCCCACACCGAAAGTGCCAGCCAGTCAAGCTCTTGCTGCTCCTTACCGGCCATTGCCAGCCCATCTACAGCACCACAGACATCGGGGCTCCGGGCTTTCCCTGACGAACAGGGCTTCGACATTTACCATCAGCTGCACCTGGGCGCCCACTGAAAAAAATAAACGAAATATGACGAACATCAGACGATTGCTCCCACACCAAAAGTGCCAGCAACACAAGCTCTTGCTGCTCCTCACCGGCCATTTGCAGCGCATCTACAGCACCACAGATATCGGGGCTGCGGGCTTTCCCTGACCAACAGGGCTTCGCCGTTTACCACCAGCTGAACCTGGGCGCCCACCGAAAGTAAAACCCCGAAAAATCACGAACGTCGGACGATTCCTCCCACACCAAAAGTGCCAGCAACTCAAGCTCTTGCTGCTCCTCACCGCCCATTCCCAGCGCATCTACAGCACCACAGACATCGGGGCTCTGGACTTTCCTTGACGAACAGGGCTTCGACGTTTACCACCAGCTGCACCTGGGCTCACACTGAAAAGAACCCCCGAAAAATCACGAACGTCGGTCGATTGCTCCCACACCGAAAGTGCCAGCCAGACAAGCTCTTGCTGCTCCTCACTGGCCATTCCCAGCGCATCTACAGCACCACAGACATCGGGGCTCCGGCTTTCCCTGACGAAAAGGTCTTCGACGTTTACCACTCGCTGAACCTGGGCTCCCAGTGAAAATAACCCCGAAAAGTCACGAACGTCGGACGATTGCTCCCACACCAAAAGTGCCAGACAGTCAAGCTCTTGCTGCTCCCTCACCGGCCACTCCCAGTGCAACTACAGCACCACAGACATCGGGGCTCCGAGCTTTCCCTGACCAACAGGGCTTCAACGTTTACCACCAGCTGCACCTGGGCGCCCACTGAAAAAAACCCCCAAAAATCACGAACGTCAGACGATTGCACCCACATCGAAAGTGCCAGCATGTCAGCCTTTTGCTGCTCCTCACCGGCCATTGGCAGTGCATCTACAGCACCACAGACATCGGGGCTCCGGGCTTTCCCTGACCAACAGGGCTTCGACATTTACCACCAGCTGCACCTGGGCGCCCACTGAAATAAAACCCCAAAAAATCACGAACGTCGGACGATTGCTCCCACACCGAAAGTGTCAGCAACTCAAGCTCTTGCTGCTCCTCACCGGACTTTGGCAGTGCATCTACAGCACCACAGACATTGGGGTTCTGCGCTTTCCCTGACCAACAGGGCTTCGACGTTTACCACCAGCTGAACCTGGGCGCCCACTGAAAAAAATAAACTAAAAATCACAAACGTCGGACGATTGCACCCACACCGAAAGTGCCAGCACGTCAGCCTCTTGCTGCTCCTCACCGGCTCTTGGCAGCGCATCTACAGCACCACAGACATCGGGGCTCCGGGCTTTCCCTGACCAACAGGGCTTCGACATTTGCCACCAGCTGCACCTGGGCGCCCACTGAAATAAAACCCCGAAAAATCACGAACGTCGGACGATTGCTCCCACACCGAAAGTGCCAGCAACTCAAGCTCTTGCTGCTACTCACCGGACTTTGGCAGTGCATCTACAGCACCACAGACATTGGGGTTCTGCGCTTTCCCTGACCAACAGGGCTTCGACGTTTACCACCAGCTGAACCTGGGCGCCCACTGAAAAAAATAAACTAAAAATCACGAACATCGGACGATTGCTCCCACAGCGAAAGTGCCAGCAAGTCAAGCTCTTGCTGCTCCTCACCGCCCATTGGCAGCGCATCTACAGCACCACAGACATCGGGGCTCCGGGCTTTCCCTGACCAACAGGGCTTCGACATTTACCACCAGCTGCACCTGGTTACGCACTGAAAAAAAACCCTGAAAAATCAAAAACGTCGGACGATTGCTCCCACACCGAAAGTGCCAGCCAGTCAAGCTCTTGCAGTTCCTCACCGGCCACTGGCAGCTCATCTACAGCACCACAGACATCGGAGCTCCGGGCTTTCCCTGACCAACAGGGCTTCGACGTTTACCACCAGCTGAACCTGGGCGCCCACTGGAAAAAAAACCCGAAAAATCACGAACGTCGGACGATTGCTCCCACAACGAAAGTGCCAGCAACTCAAGCTCTTGCTGCTCCTTACCGGCCATTGGCAGCGCATCTACAGCACCACAGACATCGGGGCTCTGGGCTTTCCCTGACCAACAGGGCTTCGACGTTCACCACCAGCTGAACCTGGGCGCCCACTGAAATAAAACCCCGAAAAACCACGAACGTCGGACGATTGCTCCCACAACGAAAGTGCCAGCAACACAAGCTCTTGCTGCTCCTCACCGGACTTTGGCAGTGCATCTACAGCACCACAGACATCGGGGCTCCGGGCTTTCCCTGACCAACAGGGCTTCGACATTTACCACCAGCTGCACCTGGGAGCCCAGTGAAATAAAACCCCGAAAAATCACGAACATCGGACGATTGCTCCCACACCAAAAGTGCCAGCCAGTCAAGCTCTTGCTGCTCCTCACCGGCCATTGGCAGCGCATCTACAGCACCACAGATATCGGGGCTGCGGGCTTTCCCTGACCAACAGGGCTTCGCCGTTTACCACCAGCTGAACCTGGGCGCCCACTGAAATAAAACCCCAAAAAATCACGAACGTCGGACGATTGCTCCCACACCGAAAGTGCCAGCAACTGAAGCTCTTGCTGCTACTCACCGGACTTTGGCAGTGCATCTACAGCACCACAGACATTGGGGTTCTGCGCTTTCCCTGACCAACAGGGCTTCGACGTTTACCACCAGCTGAACCTGGGCGCCCACTGAAAAAAATAAACTAAAAATCACAAACGTCGGACGATTGCACCCACATCGAAAGTGCCAGCACGTCAGCCTCTTGCTGCTCCTCACCGGCTCTTGGCAGCGCATCTACAGCACCACAGACATCGGGGCTCCGGGCTTTCCCTGACCAACAGGGCTTCGACATTTACCATCAGCTGCACCTGGGCGCCCACTGAAAAAAATAAACGAAAAATCACGAACATCGCACGATTGCTCCCACAACGAAAGTGCCAGCAAGTCAAGCTCTTGCTGCTCCTCCCCGGCCATTGGCAGCGCATCTACAGCACCACAGATATCGGGGCTCCGAGCTTTCCCTGACCAACAGGGCTTCGACGTTTACAACCAGCTGAACCTGGGCACCCACTGAAAAAAAAACCCCAAAAATCACGAACGTCGAACGATTGCACCCACATCGAAAGTGCCAGCATGTCAGCCTCTTGCTGCTCCTCACCGGCTATTGGCAGCGCATCTACAGCACCACAGACATCGGGGCTCCGGGCTTTCCCTGACCAACAGGGCTTCGAAATTTACCACCGGCTGCACCTGGGCGCCCACTGAAATAAAACCCCGAAAAATCACGAACGTCGGACGATTGCTCCCACACCGAAAGTGCCAGCCAGTCAAGCTCTTGCTGCTACTCACCGCCCATTTGCAGCGCATCTACAGCACCACAGACATTGGGGTTCTGCGCTTTCCCTGACCAACAGGGCTTCGACGTTTACCACCAGCTGCACCTGGGCGCCCACTGAAAAGAACCCCGAAAAATCACGAACGTCGGACGATTGCACCCACACCGAAAGTGCCAGCAACACAAGCTCTTGCTGCTCCTCACCGGCCATTCCCAGCGCATCTACAGCACCACAGACATCAGGGATCCGGGCTTTCCCTGACCAACAGGGCTTCGACATTTACCACCAGCTGCACCTGGGCGCCCACTAAAATAAAACCCTGAAAAATCACGAACGTCGGACGATTGCTCCCACACCGAAAGTGCCAGCAACTCAAGCTGTTGCTGCTACTCACCGGACTTTGGCAGTGCATCTACAGCACCACAGACATTGGGGTTCTGCGCTTTCCCTGACCAACAGGGCTTCGACGTTTACCACCAGCTGCACCTGGGCGCCCACTGAAAAAATAAACGAAAAATCACGAACATCGGACGATTGCTCCCACACCGAAAGTGCCAGCAACTCAAGCTCTTGCTGCTACTCACCGGACTTTGGCAGGGCATCTACAGCACCACAGACATCAGGGCTCCGGGCTTTTCCTGACCAACAGGGCTTCGACGTTTACCACCAGCTGAACCTGGGCGCCCACTGAAAAAAATAAACTAAAAATCACGAACATCGGACGATTGCTCCCACACCGAAAGTGCCAAAGAGTCAAGCTCTTGCTGCTCCTCACCGGCCATTGGCAGCGTATCTACAGCACCACAGACATCGGGGCTCTGGGCTTTCCCTGACCAACAGGGCTTCGACGTTTACCACCAGCTGCACCTGGGCGCCCACTGAAAGTAAAACCCCGAAGAATCACGAACGTCGGACGATTACTCCCACACCGAAACTGCCAGCCTGTCAAGCTCTTGCTGCTCCTTACCAGCCATTGCCAGCCCATCTACAGCACCACAGACATCGGGGCTCCGGGCTTTCCCTGACGAACAGGGCTTCGACATTTACCATCAGCTGCACCTGGGCGCCCACTGAAAAAAATAAACGAAATATGACGAACATCAGACGATTGCTCCCACACCAAAAGTGCCAGCCAGTCAAGCTCATGCTGCTTCTCACCAGCCATTCCCAGCGCATCTACAGCACCACAGACATCGGGGCTCCGGGCTTTCCCTGACCAACAGGGCTTCGACGTTTACCACCAGCTGCACCTGGGCTTCCACTGAAAAAAAACCTGGAAAAATCACGAACGTCGGACGATTGCTCCCACACCTGAAGTGCCAGCCAGTCAAGCTCTTGCTGCTCCTCACCGGCTATTGGCAGTGCATCTACAGCACCACAGACATCGGGGCTCCGGGCTTTCCCTGACCAACAGGGCTTCGACGTTTACCACCAGCTGCACCTGGTTACCCACTGAAAAAAAACCCTGAAAAATCAAAAACGTCGGACAATTGATCCCACACCGAAAGTGCCAGCCAGTCAAGCTCTTGCTGTTCCTCACCGGCCACTGGCAGCGCATCTACAGCACCACAGACATCGGGGCTCCGGGCTTTCCCTGACCAACAGGGTTTCGACATTTACCACCAGCTATACCTGGGCGCCCACTGAAATAAAACCCCGAAAAATCACGAACGTCGGACGATTGCTCCCACACCGAAAGTGCCAGCAACTCAAGCTCTTGCTGCTACTCACCGGACTTTGGCAGTGCATCTACAGCACCACAGACATCGGGGCTCTGGACTTTCCTTGACGAACAGGGCTTCGACGTTTACCACCCGCTGCACCAGGGCTCCCACTGAAAAGAACCCCCGAAAAATCAGGAACATCGGTCGATTGCTCCCACACCGAAAGTGCCAGCAACACAAGCTCTTGCTGCTCCTTACCGGCCATTGCCAGCCCGTCTACAGCACCACAGACATCGGGGCTCCGGGCTTTCCCTGACCAACAGGGCTTCGACATTTACCATCAGCTGCACCTGGGCGCCCACTGAAAAAAATAAACGAAATATGACGAACATCAGACGATTGCTCCCACACCAAAAGTGCCAGCCAGTCAAGCTCATGCTGCTTCTCACCAGCCATTCCCAGCGCATCTACAGCACCACAGACATCGGGGTTCCGGGCTTTCCCTGACCAACAGGGCTTCGACGTTTACCACCAGCTGCACCTGGGCTCCCACTGAAAAAAAACCCTGAAAAATCACGAACGTCGGATGATTGCTCCCACACCTGAAGTGCCAGCCAGTCAAGCTCTTGCTGCTCCGCACCGGCCATTGGCAGTGCATCTACAGCACCACAGACATCGGGGCTCCGGGCTTTCCCTGACCAACAGGGCTTCAACGTTTACCACCAGCTGCACCTGGTTACCCACTGAAAAAAAACCCTGAAAAATCAAAAACGTCGGACAATTGATCCCATACCAAAAGTGCCAGCAACTCAAGCTCTTGCTGTTCCTCACCGGCCATTGGCAGTGCATCTACAGCACCACAGACATCGGGGCTCCGGGCTTTCCCTGACCAACAGGGCTTCAACGTTTACCACCAGCTGCACCTGGGCGCCCACAGAAAAAAATAAACGAAAAATCACGAACATCGCACGATTGCCCCCACACCGAAAGTGCCAGCCAGTCAAGCTCTTGCTGCTCCTCACCGGCCATTCCCAGCGCATCTACAGCACCACAGACATCGGGGCTCCGGGCTTTCCCTGACCAACAGGGCTTCGACGTTTACCACCAGCTGCACCTGGGCGCCCAGTGAAAAAAATAAACGAAAAATCACAAACGTCGGACGATTGCTCCCACACCGAAAGTGCCAGTCAGTTAAGCTCTTGCTGCTCCTCACCGGCCATTGGCAGCGCATCTACAGCACCACAGACATCGGGGCTCCGGGCTTTCCCTGACCAACAGGGCTTAGAAGATTACCACCAGCTGAACCTGGGCTCCCACTGAAAAGAACCCCGAAAAATCACAAACGTCGGACAATTGCTCCCACACCGAAAGTGCCAGCAACACAAGCTCTTGCTGCTCCTCACCGGCCATTGGCAGCGCATCTACAGCACCACAGACATCGGGGCTCCGGGCTTTCCCTGACCAACAGGGCTTCAACGTTTACCACCAGCTGAACCTGGGCGCCCACTGAAAAAAAACCCCGAAAAATCACGAACGTCGGACGATTGCTCCAACACCGAAAGTGCCAGCCTGTCAAGCTCTAGCTGCTCCTCACCAGCCATTCCCAGCGCATCTACAGCACCACAGACATCGGGGCTCCGGGCTTTCCCTGACCAACAGGGCTTCGACGTTTACCACCAGCTGAACCTGGGCGCCCACTGAATTAAAACCCCGAAAAATCACGAACGTCGGACGATTGCTCCCACAACGAAAGTGCCAGTAACACAAGCTCTTGCTGCTACTCACCGGACTTTGGCAGTGCATCTACAGCACCACAGACATTGGGGTTCTGCGCTTTCCCTGACCAACAGGGCTTCGACGTTTACCACCCACTGCACCTGGGCGCCCACTGGAAAAAATAAACGAAAAATCACGAACATCGGACGATTGCTCCCACAACGAAAGTGCCAGCAACTCAAGCTCTTGCTGCTCCTCACCGGCCATTGGCAGCGCATCTACAGCACCACAGATATCGGGGCTCCGGGCTTTCCCTGAACAAGAGGGCTTCGCCGTTTACCACCAGCTGAACCTGGGCGCCCACTGAAAGTAAAACCCCGAAAAATCACGAACGTCGGACGATTCCTCCCACACCAAAAGTGCCAGCAACTCAAGCTCTTGCTGCTCCTCACCGCACATTCTCAGCGCATCTACAGCACCACAGACATCGGGGCTCTGGACTTTCCTTGACGAACAGGGCTTCGACGTTTACCACCCGCTGCACCTGGGCTCCCACTGAAAAGAACCCCCGAAAAATCAGGAACATCGGTCGATTGCTCCCACACCGAAAGTGCCAGGAACACAAGCTCTTGCTGCTCCTCACCGGCCATTCCCAGCGCATCTACAGCACCACAGACATCGGGGCTCCGGGCTTTCCCTGACGAACAGGGCTTCGACGTTTACTACTCGCTGAACCTGGGTTCCCACTGAAAATAACCCCGAAAAATCACGAACGTCGGACGATTGCTCCCACACCAAAAGTGCCAGCAAGTCAAGCTCTTGCTGCTCCTCCCCAGCCACTCCCAGTGCATCTACAGCACCACAGACATCGGGGCTCCGGGCTTTCCCTGACCAACAGGGCTTCGACATTTACAACCAGCTGCACCTGGGCGCCCACTAAAATAAAACCCCGAAAAATCACGAACGTCGGACGATTGCTCCCACAACGAAAGTGCCAGCAACTCAAGCTCTTGCTGCTACTCACCAGACTTTGGCAGTGCATCTGCAGCACCACAGACATTGGGGTTCTGCGCTTTCCCTGACCAACAGGGCTTCGACGTTTACCACCAGCTGAACCTGGGCGCCCACTGAAAAAAATAAACTAAAAATCACGAACATCGGACGATTGCTCCCACACCGAAAGTGCCAGACAGTCAAGCTCTTGCTGCTCCTCACCGGCCATTGGCAGCGTATCTACAGCACCACAGACATCGGGGCTCCGGGCTTTCCCTGACCAACAGGGCTTCGACGTTTACCACCAGCTGAACCTGGGCGCCCACTGAAAGTAAAACCCCGAAGAATCATGAACGTCGGACGATTGCTCCCACACCGAAAGTGCCAGCCAGTCAAGCTCTTGCTGCTCCTTACCGGCCATTGCCAGCCCATCTACAGCACCACAGACATCGGGGCTCCGGGCTTTCCCTGACGAACAGGGCTTCGACATTTACCATCAGCTGCACCTGGGCGCCCACTGAAAAAAATAAACGAAATATGACGAACATCAGACGATTGCTCCCACACCAAAAGTGCCAGCAACACAAGCTCTTGCTGCTCCTCACCGGCCATTTGCAGCGCATCTACAGCACCACAGATATCGGGGCTGCGGGCTTTCCCTGACCAACAGGGCTTCGCCGTTTACCACCAGCTGAACCTGGGCGCCCACCGAAAGTAAAACCCCGAAAAATCACGAACGTCGGACGATTCCTCCCACACCAAAAGTGCCAGCAACTCAAGCTCTTGCTGCTCCTCACCGCCCATTCCCAGCGCATCTACAGCACCACAGACATCGGGGCTCTGGACTTTCCTTGACGAACAGGGCTTCGACGTTTACCACCAGCTGCACCTGGGCTCACACTGAAAAGAACCCCCGAAAAATCACGAACGTCGGTCGATTGCTCCCACACCGAAAGTGCCAGCCAGACAAGCTCTTGCTGCTCCTCACTGGCCATTCCCAGCGCATCTACAGCACCACAGACATCGGGGCTCCGGCTTTCCCTGACGAAAAGGTCTTCGACGTTTACCACTCGCTGAACCTGGGCTCCCAGTGAAAATAACCCCGAAAAGTCACGAACGTCGGACGATTGCTCCCACACCAAAAGTGCCAGACAGTCAAGCTCTTGCTGCTCCCTCACCGGCCACTCCCAGTGCAACTACAGCACCACAGACATCGGGGCTCCGAGCTTTCCCTGACCAACAGGGCTTCAACGTTTACCACCAGCTGCACCTGGGCGCCCACTGAAAAAAACCCCCAAAAATCACGAACGTCAGACGATTGCACCCACATCGAAAGTGCCAGCATGTCAGCCTTTTGCTGCTCCTCACCGGCCATTGGCAGTGCATCTACAGCACCACAGACATCGGGGCTCCGGGCTTTCCCTGACCAACAGGGCTTCGACATTTACCACCAGCTGCACCTGGGCGCCCACTGAAATAAAACCCCAAAAAATCACGAACGTCGGACGATTGCTCCCACACCGAAAGTGTCAGCAACTCAAGCTCTTGCTGCTCCTCACCGGACTTTGGCAGTGCATCTACAGCACCACAGACATTGGGGTTCTGCGCTTTCCCTGACCAACAGGGCTTCGACGTTTACCACCAGCTGAACCTGGGCGCCCACTGAAAAAAATAAACTAAAAATCACAAACGTCGGACGATTGCACCCACACCGAAAGTGCCAGCACGTCAGCCTCTTGCTGCTCCTCACCGGCTCTTGGCAGCGCATCTACAGCACCACAGACATCGGGGCTCCGGGCTTTCCCTGACCAACAGGGCTTCGACATTTGCCACCAGCTGCACCTGGGCGCCCACTGAAATAAAACCCCGAAAAATCACGAACGTCGGACGATTGCTCCCACACCGAAAGTGCCAGCAACTCAAGCTCTTGCTGCTACTCACCGGACTTTGGCAGTGCATCTACAGCACCACAGACATTGGGGTTCTGCGCTTTCCCTGACCAACAGGGCTTCGACGTTTACCACCAGCTGAACCTGGGCGCCCACTGAAAAAAATAAACTAAAAATCACGAACATCGGACGATTGCTCCCACAGCGAAAGTGCCAGCAAGTCAAGCTCTTGCTGCTCCTCACCGGCCATTCCCAGCGCATCTACAGCACCACAGACATCGGGGCTCCGGGCTTTCCCTGACCAACAGGGCTTCGACATTTACCACCAGCTGCACCTGGTTACGCACTGAAAAAAAACCCTGAAAAATCAAAAACGTCGGACGATTGCTCCCACACCGAAAGTGCCAGCCAGTCAAGCTCTTGCAGTTCCTCACCGGCCACTGGCAGCTCATCTACAGCACCACAGACATCGGAGCTCCGGGCTTTCCCTGACCAACAGGGCTTCGACGTTTACCACCAGCTGAACCTGGGCGCCCACTGGAAAAAAAACCCGAAAAATCACGAACGTCGGACGATTGCTCCCACAACGAAAGTGCCAGCAACTCAAGCTCTTGCTGCTCCTTACCGGCCATTGGCAGCGCATCTACAGCACCACAGACATCGGGGCTCTGGGCTTTCCCTGACCAACAGGGCTTCGACGTTCACCACCAGCTGAACCTGGGCGCCCACTGAAATAAAACCCCGAAAAACCACGAACGTCGGACGATTGCTCCCACAACGAAAGTGCCAGCAACACAAGCTCTTGCTGCTCCTCACCGGACTTTGGCAGTGCATCTACAGCACCACAGACATCGGGGCTCCGGGCTTTCCCTGACCAACAGGGCTTCGACATTTACCACCAGCTGCACCTGGGAGCCCAGTGAAATAAAACCCCGAAAAATCACGAACATCGGACGATTGCTCCCACACCAAAAGTGCCAGCCAGTCAAGCTCTTGCTGCTCCTCACCGGCCATTGGCAGCGCATCTACAGCACCACAGATATCGGGGCTGCGGGCTTTCCCTGACCAACAGGGCTTCGCCGTTTACCACCAGCTGAACCTGGGCGCCCACTGAAATAAAACCCCAAAAAATCACGAACGTCGGACGATTGCTCCCACACCGAAAGTGCCAGCAACTAAAGCTCTTGCTGCTACTCACCGGACTTTGGCAGTGCATCTACAGCACCACAGACATCGGGGCTCCGGGCTTTCCCTGACCAACAGGGCTTCGACATTTACCATCAGCTGCACCTGGGCGCCCACTGAAAAAAATAAACGAAAAATCACGAACATCGCACGATTGCTCCCACAACGAAAGTGCCAGCACGTCAGCCTCTTGCTGCTCCTCACCGGCTCTTGGCAGCGCATCTACAGCACCACAGACATCGGGGCTCCGGGCTTTCCCTGACCAACAGGGCTTCGACATTTACCATCAGCTGCACCTGGGCGCCCACTGAAAAAAATAAACGAAAAATCACGAACATCGCACGATTGCTCCCACAACGAAAGTGCCAGCAAGTCAAGCTCTTGCTGCTCCTCCCCGGCCATTGGCAGCGCATCTACAGCACCACAGATATCGGGGCTCCGAGCTTTCCCTGACCAACAGGGCTTCGACGTTTACAACCAGCTGAACCTGGGCGCCCACTGAAAAAAAAACCCCAAAAATCACGAACGTCGAACGATTGCACCCACATCGAAAGTGCCAGCATGTCAGCCTCTTGCTGCTCCTCACCGGCTATTGGCAGCGCATCTACAGCACCACAGACATCGGGGCTCCGGGCTTTCCCTGACCAACAGGGCTTCGAAATTTACCACCGGCTGCACCTGGGCGCCCACTGAAATAAAACCCCGAAAAATCACGAACGTCGGACGATTGCTCCCACACCGAAAGTGCCAGCCAGTCAAGCTCTTGCTGCTACTCACCGCCCATTTGCAGCGCATCTACAGCACCACAGACATTGGGGTTCTGCGCTTTCCCTGACCAACAGGGCTTCGACGTTTACCACCAGCTGCACCTGGGCGCCCACTGAAAAGAACCCCGAAAAATCACGAACGTCGGACGATTGCACCCACACCGAAAGTGCCAGCAACACAAGCTCTTGCTGCTCCTCACCGGCCATTCCCAGCGCATCTACAGCACCACAGACATCAGGGATCCGGGCTTTCCCTGACCAACAGGGCTTCGACATTTACCACCAGCTGCACCTGGGCGCCCACTAAAATAAAACCCCGAAAAATCACGAACGTCGGACGATTGCTCCCACACCGAAAGTGCCAGCAACTCAAGCTGTTGCTGCTACTCACCGGACTTTGGCAGTGCATCTACAGCACCACAGACATTGGGGTTCTGCGCTTTCCCTGACCAACAGGGCTTCGACGTTTACCACCAGCTGCACCTGGGCGCCCACTGAAAAAATAAACGAAAAATCACGAACATCGGACGATTGCTCCCACACCGAAAGTGCCAGCAACTCAAGCTCTTGCTGCTACTCACCGGACTTTGGCAGGGCATCTACAGCACCACAGACATCAGGGCTCCGGGCTTTTCCTGACCAACAGGGCTTCGACGTTTACCACCAGCTGCACCTGGGCGCCCACTGAAATAAAACCTTGAATAATCACAAACGTCGGACGATTGCTCCCACAGCGAAAGTGCCAGCCTGTCAAGCTCTTGCTGCTCCTCACCGGCCATTGGCAGCGCATCTACAGCACCACAGATATCGGGGCTCCGGGCTTTCCCTGAACAACAGGGCTTCGCCGTTTACCACCAGCTGAACCTGGGCGCCCACTGAAAGTAAAACCCCGAAAAATCACAAACGTCGGACGATTCCTCCCACACCGAAAGTGCCAGCAACTCAAGCTCTTGCTGCTCCTCACCGCCCATTCCCAGCGCATCTACAGCACCACAGACATCGGGGCTCTGGACTTTCCTTGACGAACAGGTCTTCGACGTTTACCACCCGCTGCACCTGGGCTCCCACTGAAAAGAACCCCCGAAAAATCAGGAACATCGGTCGATTGCTCCCACACCGAAAGTGCCAGCAACACAAGCTCTTGCTGCTCCTCACCGGCCATTCCCAGCGCATCTACAGCACCACAGACATCGGGGCTCCGGGCTTTCCCTGACGAACAGGGCTTCGACGTTTACCACTCGCTGCCCCTGGTTGCCCACTGAAAAAAAACCCCAAAAATCACGAACGTCGGACGATTGCTCCCACACCGAAAGTGCCAGCCAGCCAAGCTCTTGCTGCTCCTCCCCGGCCACTCCCAGTGTATCTACAGCACCACAGACATCGGGGCTCCGAGCTTTCCCTGACCAACAGGGCTTCGACGTTTACCACTCGCTGCACCTGGTTGCCCACTGAAAAAAAACCCCAAAAATCACGAACGTCGGACGATTGCTCCCACACCGAAAGTGCCAGCCAGCCAAGCTCTTGCTGCTCCTCACCGGCCATTGGCAGCGCATCTACAGCACCACAGATATCGGGGCTCCGAGCTTTCCCTGACCAACAGGGCTTCGACGTTTACAACCAGCTGCACCTGGGCGCCCACTGAAAAAAAAACCCCAAAAATCACGAACGTCGAACGATTGCACCCACATCGAAAGTGCCAGCATGTCAGCCTCTTGCTGCTCCTCACCGGCTATTGGCAGCGCATCTACAGCACCACAGACATCGGGGCTCCGGGCTTTCCCTGACCAACAGGGCTTCGAAATTTACCACCGGCTGCACCTGGGCGCCCACTGAAAAAAAACCCCGAAAAATCACGAACGTCGGACGATTGCTCCCACACCGAAAGTGCCAGCAAGTCAAGCTCTTGCTGCTACTCACCGGACTTTGGCAGGGCATCTACAGCACCACAGACATTGGGGTTCTGCGCTTTCCCTGACCAACAGGGCTTCGACGTTTACCACCAGCTGCACCTGGGCGCCCACTGAAAAGAACCCCGAAAAATCACGAACGTCGGACGATTGCACCCACACCGAAAGTGCCAGCAACACAAGCTCTTGCTGCTCCTCACCGGCCATTGGCAGCGCATCTACAGCACCACAGACATCAGGGATCCGGGCTTTCCCTGACCAACAGGGCTTCGACATTTACCACCAGCTGCACCTGGGCGCCCACTAAAATAAAACCCCGAAAAATCACGAACGTCGGACGATTGCTCCCACACCGAAAGTGCCAGCAACTCAAGCTCTTGCTGCTACTCACCGGACTTTGGCAGTGCATCTACAGCCCCACAGATATTGGGGTTCTGCGCTTTCCCTGACCAACAGGGCTTCGACGTTTACCACCAGCTGCACCTGGGCGCCCACTGAAAAAATAAACGAAAAATCACGAACATCGGACGATTGCTCCCACACCGAAAGTGCCAGCAACTCAAGCTCTTGCTGCTACTCACCGGACTTTGGCAGGGCATCTACAGCACCACAGACATCAGGGCTCCGGGCTTTCCCTGACCAACAGGGCTTCGACGTTTACCACCAGCTGCACCTGGGCGCCCACTGAAAAGAAACCCCGAATAATCACAAACGTCGGACGATTGCTCCCACAGCGAAAGTGCCAGCCAGTCAAGCTCTTGCTGCTCCTCACCGGCCATTGGCAGCGCATCTACAGCACCACAGATATCGGGGCTCCGGGCTTTCCCTGAACAACAGGGCTTCGCCGTTTACCACCAGCTGAACCTGGGCGCCCACTGAAAGTAAAACCCCGAAAAATCACGAACGTCGGACGATTGCACCCACACCGAAAGTGCCAGCAACACAAGCTCTTGCTGCTCCTCACCGGCCATTCCCAGCGCATCTACAGCACCACAGACATTGGGGTTCTGCGCTTTCCCTGACCAACAGGGCTTCGACGTTTACCACCCGCTGCACCTGGGCTCCCACTGAAAAGAACCCCCGAAAAATCAGGAACATCGGTCGATTGCTCCCACACCGAAAGTGCCAGCAACACAAGCTCTTGCTGCTCCTCACCGGCCATTCCCAGCGCATCTACAGCACCACAGACATCGGAGCTCCGGGCTTTCCCTGACGAACAGGGCTTCGACGTTTACCACTCGCTGAAGCTGGGTTCCCACTGAAAATAACCCCGAAAAATCACGAACGTCGGACGATTGCTCCCACACCAAAAGTGCCAGACAGTCAAGCTCTTGCTGCTCCTCCCCGGCCACTCCCAGTGCATCTACAGCACCACAGACATCGGGGCTCCGGGCTTTCCCTGACCAACAGGGCTTCGACATTTACAACCAGCTGCACCTGGGCGGCCACTAAAATAAAACCCCGAAAAATCACGAACGTCGGACGATTGCTCCCACAACGAAAGTGCCAGCAACTCAAGCTCTTGCTGCTACTCACCAGACTTTGGCAGTGCATCTACAGCACCACAGACATTGGGGTTCTGCGCTTTCCCTGACCAACAGGGCTTCGACGTTTACCACCAGCTGATCCTGGGCGCCAAGTGAAAAAAATAAACTAAAAATCACGAACATCGGACGATTGCTCCCACACCGAAAGTGCCAGCAACTCAAGCTCTTGCTGCTCCTCACCGGCCATTGGCAGCGTATCTACAGCACCACAGACATCGGGGCACCGGGCTTTCCCTGACCAACAGGGCTTCGACGTTTACCACCAGCTGCACCTGGGCGCCCACTGAAAGTAAAACCCCGAAGAATCATGAACGTCGGACGATTGCTCCCACACCGAAAGTGCCAGCCAGTCAAGCTCTTGCTGCTCCTTACCGGCCATTGCCAGCCCATCTACAGCACCACAGACATCGGGGCTCCGGGCTTTCCCTGACGAACAGGGCTTCGACATTTACCATCAGCTGCACCTGGGCGCCCACTGAAAAAAATAAACGAAATATGACGAACGTCGGACGATTGCTCCCACACCAAAAGTGCCAGCCAGTCAAGCTCATGCTGCTTCTCACCAGCCATTCCCAGCGCATCTACAGCACCACAGACATCGGGGTTCCGGGCTTTCCCTGACCAACAGGGCTTCGACGTTTACCACCAGCTGCACCTGGGCTCCCACTGAAAAAAAACCCCGAAAAATCACGAACGTCCGACGATTGCTCCCACACCTGAAGTGCCAGCCAGTCAAGCTCTTGCTGCTCCTCACCGGCCATTGGCAGTGCATCTACAGCACCACAGACATCGGGGCTCCGGGCTTTCCCTGACCAACAGGGCTTTGAAGTTTACCACCAGCTGCACCTGGTTACCCACTGAAAGAAAACCCTGAAAAATCAAAAACGTCGGACAATTGATCCCACACCGAAAGTGCCAGCAACTCAAGCTCTTGCTGTTCCTCACCGGCCATTGGCAGCGCATCTACAGCACCACAGACATCGGGGCTCCGGGCTTTCCCTGACCAACAGGGCTTCGACATTTACCACCAGCTGCACCTGGGCGCCCACTAAAATAAAACCCCGAAAAATCACGAACGTCGGACGATTGCTCCCACACCGAAAGTGCCAGCAACTCAAGCTCTTGCTGCTACTCACCGGACTTTGGCAGTGCATCTACAGCACCACAGACATTGGGGTTCTGCGCTTTCCCTGACCAACAGGGCTTCGACGTTTACCACCAGCTGCACCTGGGCGCCCACTAAAATAAAACCCCAAAAATCACGAACGTCGGACGATTGCTCCCACACCGAAAGTGCCAGCCAGCCAAGCTCTTGCTGCTCCTCCCCGGCCATTGGCAGCGCATCTACAGCACCACAGATATCGGGGCTCCGAGCTTTCCCTGACCAACAGGGCTTCGACGTTTACAACCAGCTGCACCTGGGCGCCCACTGAAAAAAAAACCCCAAAAATCACGAACGTCGAACGATTGCACCCACACCAAAAGTGCCAGCATGTCAGCCTCTTGCTGCTCCTCACCGGCTATTGGCAGCGCATCTACAGCACCACAGACATCGGGGCTCCGGGCTTTCCCTGACCAACAGGGCTTCGACATTTACCACCGGCTGCACCTGGGCGCCCACTGAAATAAAACCCCGAAAAATCACGAACGTCGGACGATTGCTCCCACACCGAAAGTGCCAGCCAGTCAAGCTCTTGCTGCTACTCACCGGACTTTGGCAGCGCATCTACAGCACCACAGACATTGGGGTTCTGCGCTTTCCCTGACCAACAGGGCTTCGACATTTACCACCAGCTGCACCTGGGCGCCCACTGAAAAGAACCCCGAAAAATCACGAACGTCGGACGATTGCACCCACACCGAAAGTGCCAGCAACACAAGCTCTTGCTGCTCCTCACCGGCCATTCCCAGCGCATCTACAGCACCACAGACATCAGGGATCCGGGCTTTCCCTGACCAACAGGGCTTCGACATTTACCACCAGCTGCACCTGGGCGCCCACTAAAATAAAACCCCGAAAAATCACGAACGTCGGACGATTGCTCCCACACCGAAAGTGCCAGCAACTCAAGCTCTTGCTGCTACTCACCGGACTTTGGCAGTGCATCTACAGCACCACAGACATTGGGGTTCTGCGCTTTCCCTGACCAACAGGGCTTCGACGTTTACCACCAGCTGCACCTGGGCGCCCACTGAAAAAATAAACGAAAAATCACGAACATCGGACGATTGCTCCCACACCGAAAGTGCCAGCAACTCAAGCTCTTGCTGCTACACACCGGACTTTGGCAGGGCATCTACAGCACCACAGACATCAGGGCTCCGGGCTTTCCCTGACCAACAGGGCTTCGACGTTTACCACCAGCTGAACCTGGGCGCCCACTGAAAAGAAACCCCGAATAATCACAAACGTCGGACGATTGCTCCCACAGCGAAAGTGCCAGCCAGTCAAGCTCTTGCTGCTCCTCACCGGCCATTGGCAGCGCATCTACAGCACCACAGATATCGGGGCTCCGGGCTTTCCCTGAACAACAGGGCTTCGCCGTTTACCACCAGCTGAACCTGGGCGCCCACTGAAAGTAAAACCCCGAAAAATCACGAACGTCGGACGATTGCACCCACACCGAAAGTGCCAGCAACACAAGCTCTTGCTGCTCCTCACCGGCCATTCCCAGCGCATCTACAGCACCACAGACATCGGGGCTCTGGACTTTCCTTGACGAACAGGGCTTCGACGTTTACCACCCGCTGCACCTGGGCTCCCACTGAAAGAACCCCCGAAAAATCAGGAACATCGGTCGATTGCTCCCACACCGAAAGTGCCAGCAACACAAGCTCTTGCTGCTCCTCACCGGCCATTCCCAGCGCATCTACAGCACCACAGACATCGGAGCTCCGGGCTTTCCCTGACGAACAGGGCTTCGACGTTTACCACTCGCTGAACCTGGGTTCCCACTGAAAATAACCCCGAAAAATCACGAACGTCGGACGATTGCTCCCACACCAAAAGTGCCAGACAGTCAAGCTCTTGCTGCTCCTCCCCGGCCACTCCCAGTGCATCTACAGCACCACAGACATCGGGGCTCCGGGCTTTCCCTGACCAACAGGGCTTCAACGTTTACCACCAGCTGCACCTGGGCGCCCACTAAAATAAAACCCCGAAAAATCACGAACGTCGGACGATTGCTCCCACACCCAAAGTGCCAGCAACTCAAGCTCTTGCTGCTACTCACCAGACTTTGGCAGTGCATCTACAGCACCACAGACATTGGGGTTCTGCGCTTTCCCTGACCAACAGGGCTTCGACGTTTACCACCAGCTGATCCTGGGCGCCAAGTGAAAAAAATAAACTAAAAATCACGAACATCGGACGATTGCTCCCACACCGAAAGTGCCAGACAGTCAAGCTCTTGCTGCTCCTCACCGGCCATTGGCAGCGTATCTACAGCACCACAGACATCGGGGCACCGGGCTTTCCCTGACCAACAGGGCTTCGACGTTTACCACCAGCTGCACCTGGGCGCCCACTGAAAGTAAAACCCCGAAGAATCATGAACGTCGGACGATTGCTCCCACACCGAAAGTGCCAGCCAGTCAAGCTCTTGCTGCTCCTTACCGGCCATTGCCAGCCCATCTACAGCACCACAGACATCGGGGCTCCGGGCTTTCCCTGACGAACAGGGCTTCGACATTTACCATCAGCTGCACCTGGGCGCCCACTGAAAAAAATAAACGAAATATGACGAACGTCGGACGATTGCTCCCACACCGAAAGTGCCAGCCAGTCAAGCTCATGCTGCTTCTCACCAGCCATTCCCAGCGCATCTACAGCACCACAGACATCGGGGTTCCGGGCTTTCCCTGACCAACAGGGCTTCGACGTTTACCACCAGCTGCACCTGGGCGCCCACTGAAAGTAAAACCCCGAAGAATCATGAACGTCGGACGATTGCTCCCACACCGAAAGTGCCAGCCAGTCAAGCTCTTGCTGCTCCTTACCGGCCATTGCCAGCCCATCTACAGCACCACAGACATCGGGGCTCCGGGCTTTCCCTGACCAACAGGGCTTTGAAGTTTACCACCAGCTGCACCTGGTTACCCACTGAAAGAAAACCCTGAAAAATCAAAAACGTCGGACAATTGATCCCACACCGAAAGTGCCAGCAACTCAAGCTCTTGCTGTTCCTCACCGGCCATTGGCAGCGCATCTACAGCACCACAGACATCGGGGCTCCGGGCTTTCCCTGACCAACAGGGCTTCGACATTTACCACCACCTGCACCTGGGCTCCTACTGAAAAGAACCCCGAAAAATCAAAAACGTCGGACGATTGCTCCCACACCGAAAGTGCCAGCCTGTCAAGCTCTTGCTGCTCCTTACCGCCCATTCCCAGCGCATCTACAGCACCACAGACATCGGGGCTCCGGGATTTCCCTGACCAACAGGGCTTCGACGTTTACCACCAGCTGCACCTGGGCGCCCAGTGAATGAAAATCCCCAAAAATCACAAACGTCTGACGATTGCTCCCACACCGAAAGTGCAGGCAACTCAAGCTCTTGCTGCTCCTCACCGCCCATTCCCAGCGCATCTACAGCACCACAGACATCGGGGCTCCGGGCTTTCCCTGACGAACAGGGCTTCGACATTTACCACCAGCTGCACCTGTGCGCCCACTGAAAGTAAAACCCCGAAAAATCACGAACGTCGGACGATTGCTCCCACACCGAAAGTGCCAGCCAGTCAAGCTCTTGCTGCTCCTCACCGGACAGTGGCAGTGCATCTACAGCACCACAGACATCGGGGCTCCGGGCTTTCCCTGACCAACAGGGCTTCGACGTTTACCACTCGCTGAACCTGGGCTTCCACTGAAAAGAACGCCGAAAAATCACGAACGTCGGACGATTGCTCCCACACCAGAAGTGCCAGACAGTCAAGCTCTAGCTGCTGAACACCGGCCATTCCAAGCGCATCTACAGCACCACAGACATCGGGGCTCGGGGCTTCCCCTGACCAACAGGGCTTTGAAGTTTACCACCAGCTGAACCTGGGCGCCCACTGAAATAAAACCCCGAAAAATCACGAACGTCCGACGATTGCTCCCACACCCAAAGTGCCAGCAACTCAAGCTCTTGCTGCTCCTCACCGGCCATTGGCAGCACATCTACAGCACCACAGATATCGGGGCTCCGAGCTTTCCCTGACCAACAGGGCTTCAACGTTTACCACCAGCTGCACCTGGTCGCCCACTGAAATAAAACCCCGAAAAATCACGAACGTCGGACGATTCCTCCCACACCGAAAGTGCCAGCAACTCAAGCTCTTGCTGCTACTCACCGGACTTTGGCATTGCATCTACAGCACCACAGACATCGGGGTTCTGCGCTTTCCCTGAACAACAGGGCTTCAACGTTTACCACCAGCTGCACCTGGGCGCCCACTGAAAAAAATAAACGAAAAATCACGAACATCGCACGACTGCTCCCACACCGAAAGTGCCAGCCAGTCAAGCTCTTGCTGCTCCTCACCAGCCATTCCCAGCGCATCTACAGCACCACAGACATCGTGGCTCCGGGCTTTCCCTGACCAACAGGGCTTCGACGTTTACCACCAGCTGCACCTGGTTACCCACCGAAAAAAAACCCTGAAAAATCAAAAATGTCGGACGATTGCTCCCACACCGAAAGTGCCAGCAACTCAAGCTCTTGCTGCTCCTCACCGGCCATTGGCAGCGCATCTACAGCACCACAGACATCGCGGCTCCGGGCTTTCCCTGACCAACAGGCCTTCGACATTTACCACCCGCTGCACCTGGGTGCCCCCTGAAAAAAAAACCCCCAAAATCACAAATGTAGGACGATTCCTGCCACACCTTAAATGCCAGCCTGTCAAGCTCTTGCTGCTCCTCACCGGCCATTCCCAGCGCATCTACAGCACCACAGACATCAGGGCTCTGGACTTTCCCTGACGAACAGGGCTTCGACGTTTACCACCAGCTGCACCTGGTTACCCACTGAAAAAAAACCCCGAAGAATAACAAACGTCGGACGATTCCTCCCACACCGGAAGTGCCAGTAACTCAAGGTCTTGCTGCTACTCAGCGGCCATTGGCAGTGCATCTACAGCACCACAGACATCGGGGTTCTGCGCTTTCCCTGACCAACATGGCTTCGACGTTTACGACCAGCTGAACCTGGGAGCCCGCTGAAAAAAATAAAAGAAAAATCACGAACATCGGACGATTGCTCCCACAGCAGAAGTGCCAGCCAGTCAAGCTCTTGCTGCTCCTCACCAGCCATTCCCAGCGCATCTACAGCACCACAGACATCGGGGCTCCAGGCTTTCCCTGACCAACAGGGCTTCGACGTTTACCACCAGCTGCACCTGGGCGCCCACTGAAAAAAAACCCCGAAAAATCACGAACGTCGGACGAGTGATCCCACACCGAAAGTGCCAGCCAGTCAAGCTCTTGCTGCTCCTCCCCTACCATTGGCAGCGCATCTACAGCACCACAGACATCGGGGCTCCGGGCTTTCCCTGACCAACAGGGCTTCGACGTTTACCACTCGCTGAACCTGGGCTCCCACTGAAAAGAACCCCGAAAAATCACGAACATCGGACGATTGCTCCCACACCAAAAGTGCCAGCCAGTCAAGCTCTTGCTGCTCCTCACCGGCCATTGGCAGTGCATCTACAGCACCACAGACATCGGGGCTCCGGGCTTTCCCTGACCAACAGGGCTTCGACGTTTACCACCAGCTGAACCTGGGCGCCCACTGAAAAAAAACCCCCAAAAATCACGAACGCCGGACGATTGCTCCCACACCGAAAGTGCCAGCCAGTCAAGCTCTTGCTGCTCCTCACCGGACTTTGGCAGTGCATCTACAGCACCACAGACATCGGGGCTCCGGGCTTTCCCTGACCAACAGGGCTTCAACGTTTACCACCAGCTGCACCTGGGCGCCCACTGAAAAAAATAAACGAAAAATCACGAACATCGCACGATTGCCCCCACACCGAAAGTGCCAGACAGTCAAGCTCTTGCTGCTCCTCACCGGCCATTCCCAGCGCATCTACAGCACCACAGACATCGGGGCTCCGGGCTTTCCCTGACCAACAGGGCTTCGACATTTACCACCAGCTGCACCTGGTTACCCACTGAAAAAAAACCCTGAAAAATCAAAAACGTCGGACGATTGCTCCCACATCAAAAGTGCCAGCAAGTCAAGCTCTTGCTGCTCCTCACCGGCCATTGGCAGCGCATCTACAGCACCACAGACATCGCGGCTCCGGGCTTTCCCTGACGAACCGGGCTTCGACATTTACCACCAGCTGCACCTGGGTGCCCCCTGAAAAAAAAACCCCAAAAATCACAAATGTCGGACGATTCCTGCCACACCTTAAATGCCAGCCTGTCAAGCCCTTGCTGCTACTCACCGGCCATTCCCAGCGCATCTACAGCACCACAGACATCGGGGCTCCGGGCTTTCCCTGACCAACAGGCCTTCGACGTTTACCACTCGCTGCAGCTGGGCTCCCACTGAAAAGAAACCCGAAAAATCACGAACGTCGGACGATTGCTCCCACACCGAAAGTGCCAGCCTGTCAAGCTCTTCCTGCTCCTCACCAGCCATTCCCAGCGCATCTACAGCACCACAGACATCGGGGCTCCGGGCTTTCCCTGACCAACCGGGCTTCGACATTTACCACCAGCTGCACCTGGGTGCCCCCTGAAAAAAAAACCCCAAAAATCACGAACGTCGGACGATTCCTGCCACACCTTAAATGCCAGCCTGTCAAGCTCTTGCTGCTCCTCACCGGCCATTCCCAGCGCATCTACAGCACCACAGACATCGGGGCTCCGAGCTTTCCCTGACCAACAGGCCTTCGACATTTACCACCAGCTGCACCTGGTTGCCCACTGAAAAAAAACCCTGAAAAATCAGAAACGTCGGACGATTGCTCCCACACCGAAAGTGCCAGCAACTCAAGCTCTTGCTGCTACTCACCGGACTTTGGCAGTGCATCTACAGCACCACAGACATCGGGGTTCTGCGCTTTCCCTGAACAACAGGGCTTCAACGTTTACCACCAGCTGCACCTGGGCGCCCACTGAAAAAAAAAAAACGAAAAATCACGAACATCGCACGATTGCTCCCACACCGAAAGTGCCAGCCAGTCAAGCTCTTGCTGCTCCTCACCGGACAGTGGCAGTGCATCTACAGCACCACAGACATCGGGGCTCCGGGCTTTCCCTGACCAACAGGGCTTCGACGTTTACCACTCGCTGAACCTGGGCTCCCACTGAAAAGAACCCCGAAAAATCACGAACGTCGGACGATTGCTCCCACACAAAAGTGCCAGACAGTCAAGCTCTTGCTGCTGAACACCGGCCATTCCCAGCGCATCTACAGCACCACAGACATCGGGGCTCCGAGCTTTCCCTGACCAACAGGGCTTCAACGTTTACCACCAGCTGCACCTGGGCGCCCACTGAAATAAAACCCCGAAAAATCACGAACGTCGGACGATTCCTCCCACACCGAAAGTGCCAGCAACTCAAGCTCTTGCTTCTACTCACCGGACTTTGGCAGTGCATCTACAACACCATAGACATCGGGGTTCTGCGCTTTCGCTGAACAACAGGGCTTAAACGTTTACCACCAGCTGCACCTGGGCGCCCACTGAAAAAAATAAACGAAAAATCACGAACATCGCACGATTGCTACCACACCGAAAGTGCCAGCCAGTCAAGGTCTTGCTGCTCCTCACCGGCCATTGGCAGCGCATCTACAGCACCACAGACATCGGGGCTCCGGGCTTTCCCTGACCAACAGGGCTTCGACGTTTACCACCAGCTGAACCTGGGTGCCCCCTGAAAAAAAAACCCAAAAAATCACAAATGTCGGACGATTCCTGCCACACCTTAAATGCCAGCCTGTCAAGCCCTTGCTGCTACTCACCGGCCATTCCCAGCGCATCTACAGCACCACAGACATCGGGGCTCCGGGCTTTCCCTGACCAACAGGCCTTCGACGTTTACCACTCGCTGCAGCTGGGCTCCCACTGAAAAGAAACCCGAAAAATCACGAACGTCGGACGATTGCTCCCACACCGAAAGTGCCAGCCTGTCAAGCTCTTCCTGCTCCTCACCAGCCATTCCCAGCGCATCTACAGCACCACAGACATCGGGGCTCCGGGCTTTCCCTGACCAACCGGGCTTCGACATTTACCACCAGCTGCACCTGGGTGCCCCCTGAAAAAAAAACCCCAAAAATCACGAACGTCGGACGATTCCTGCCACACCTTAAATGCCAGCCTGTCAAGCTCTTGCTGCTCCTCACCGGCCATTCCCAGCGCATCTACAGCACCACAGACATCGGGGCTCCGGGCTTTCCCTGACCAACAGGCCTTCGACATTTACCACCAGCTGCACCTGGTTGCCCACTGAAAAAAAACCCTGAAAAATCAGAAACGTCGGACGATTGCTCCCACACCGAAAGTGCCAGCAACTCAAGCTCTTGCTGCTACTCACCGGACTTTGGCAGTGCATCTACAGCACCACAGACATCGGGGTTCTGCGCTTTCCCTGAACAACAGGGCTTCAACGTTTACCACCAGCTGCACCTGGGCGCCCACTGAAAAAAAAAAAACGAAAAATCACGAACATCGCACGATTGCTCCCACACCGAAAGTGCCAGCCAGTCAAGCTCTTGCTGCTCCTCACCGGACAGTGGCAGTGCATCTACAGCACCACAGACATCGGGGCTCCGGGCTTTCCCTGACCAACAGGGCTTCGACGTTTACCACTCGCTGAACCTGGGCTCCCACTGAAAAGAACCCCGAAAAATCACGAACGTCGGACGATTGCTCCCACACCAAAAGTGCCAGACAGTCAAGCTCTTGCTGCTGAACACCGGCCATTCCCAGCGCATCTACAGCACCACAGACATCGGGGCTCCGGGCTTTCCCTGACCAACAGGGCTTAGAAGTTTACCACCAGCTGAACCTGGGCGCCCACTGAAATAAAACCCCGAAAAATCACGAACGTCCGACGATTGCTCCCACACCCAAAGTGCCAGCCAGTCAAGCTCTTGCTGCTCCTCACCGGCCATTGGCAGCTCATCTACAGCACCACAGACATCGGGGCTCCGAGCTTTCCCTGACCAACAGGGCTTCAACGTTTACCACCAGCTGCACCTGGGCGCCCACTGAAATAAAACCCCGAAAAATCACGAACGTCGGACGATTCCTCCCACACCGAAAGTGCCAGCAACTCAAGCTCTTGCTTCTACTCACCGGACTTTGGCAGTGCATCTACAACACCATAGACATCGGGGTTCTGCGCTTTCGCTGAACAACAGGGCTTAAACGTTTACCACCAGCTGCACCTGGGCGCCCAGTGAAAAAAATAAACGAAAAATCACGAACATCGCACGATTGCTACCACACCGAAAGTGCCAGCCAGTCAAGGTCTTGCTGCTCCTCACCGGCCATTGGCAGCGCATCTACAGCACCACAGACATCGGGGCTCCGGGCTTTCCCTGACCAACAGGGCTTCGACGTTTACCACCAGCTGAACCTGGGTGCCCCCTGAAAAAAAAACCCAAAAAATCACAAATGTCAGACGATTCCTGCCACACCTTAAATGCCAGCCAGTCAAGCTCTTGCTGCTACTCACCGGCCATTCCCAGCGCATCTACAGCACCACAGACATCAGGGCTCTGGACTTTCCCTGACCAACAGGGCTTCGACGTTTACCACCAGCTGCACCTGGTTACCCACCGAAAAAAAACCCTGAAAAATCAAAAATGTCGGACGATTGCTCCCACACCGAAAGTGCCAGCAACTCAAGCTCTTGCTGCTCCTCACCGGCCATTGGCAGCGCATCTACAGCACCACAGACATCGCGGCTCCGGGCTTTCCCTGACCAACAGGCCTTCGACATTTACCACCAGCTGCACCTGGGTGCCCCCTGAAAAAAAAACCCCCAAAATCACAAATGTAGGACGATTCCTGCCACACCTTAAATGACAGCCTGTCAAGCTCTTGCTGCTCCTCACCGGCCATTCCCAGCGCATCTACAGCACCACAGACATCAGGGCTCTGGACTTTCCCTGACGAACAGGGCTTCGACGTTTACCACCAGCTGCACCTGGTTACCCACTGAAAAAAAACCCCGAAGAATAACAAACGTCGGACGATTCCTCCCACACCGGAAGTGCCAGTAACTCAAGGTCTTGCTGCTACTCAGCGGCCATTGGCAGTGCATCTACAGCACCACAGACATCGGGGTTCTGCGCTTTCCCTGACCAACATGGCTTCGACGTTTACGACCAGCTGAACCTGGGAGCCCGCTGAAAAAAATAAAAGAAAAATCACGAACATCGGACGATTGCTCCCACAGCAGAAGTGCCAGCCAGTCAAGCTCTTGCTGCTCCTCACCAGCCATTCCCAGCGCATCTACAGCACCACAGACATCGGGGCTCCAGGCTTTCCCTGACCAACAGGGCTTCGACGTTTACCACCAGCTGCACCTGGGCGCCCACTGAAAAAAAACCCCGAAAAATCACGAACGTCGGACGAGTGATCCCACACCGAAAGTGCCAGCCAGTCAAGCTCTTGCTGCTCCTCCCCTACCATTGGCAGCGCATCTACAGCACCACAGACATCGGGGCTCCGGGCTTTCCCTGACCAACAGGGCTTCGACGTTTACCACTCGCTGAACCTGGGCTCCCACTGAAAAGAACCCCGAAAAATCACGAACATCGGACGATTGCTCCCACACCAAAAGTGCCAGCCAGTCAAGCTCTTGCTGCTCCTCACCGGCCATTGGCAGTGCATCTACAGCACCACAGACATCGGGGCTCCGGGCTTTCCCTGACCAACAGGGCTTCGACGTTTACCACCAGCTGAACCTGGGCGCCCACTGAAAAAAAACCCCCAAAAATCACGAACGCCGGACGATTGCTCCCACACCGAAAGTGCCAGCCAGTCAAGCTCTTGCTGCTCCTCACCGGACTTTGGCAGTGCATCTACAGCACCACAGACATCGGGGCTCCGGGCTTTCCCTGACCAACAGGGCTTCAACGTTTACCACCAGCTGCACCTGGGCGCCCACTGAAAAAAATAAACGAAAAATCACGAACATCGCACGATTGCCCCCACACCGAAAGTGCCAGACAGTCAAGCTCTTGCTGCTCCTCACCGGCCATTCCCAGCGCATCTACAGCACCACAGACATCGGGGCTCCGGGCTTTCCCTGACCAACAGGGCTTCGACATTTACCACCAGCTGCACCTGGTTACCCACTGAAAAAAAACCCTGAAAAATCAAAAACGTCGGACGATTGCTCCCACATCAAAAGTGCCAGCAAGTCAAGCTCTTGCTGCTCCTCACCGGCCATTGGCAGCGCATCTACAGCACCACAGACATCGCGGCTCCGGGCTTTCCCTGACGAACCGGGCTTCGACATTTACCACCAGCTGCACCTGGGTGACCCCTGAAAAAAAAACCCCAAAAATCACAAATGTCGGACGATTCCTGCCACACCTTAAATGCCAGCCTGTCAAGCCCTTGCTGCTACTCACCGGCCATTCCCAGCGCATCTACAGCACCACAGACATCGGGGCTCCGGGCTTTCCCTGACCAACAGGCCTTCGACGTTTACCACTCGCTGCAGCTGGGCTCCCACTGAAAAGAAACCCGAAAAATCACGAACGTCGGACGATTGCTCCCACACCGAAAGTGCCAGCCTGTCAAGCTCTTCCTGCTCCTCACCAGCCATTCCCAGCGCATCTACAGCACCACAGACATCGGGGCTCCGGGCTTTCCCTGACCAACCGGGCTTCGACATTTACCACCAGCTGCACCTGGGTGCCCCCTGAAAAAAAAACCCCAAAAATCACGAACGTCGGACGATTCCTGCCACACCTTAAATGCCAGCCTGTCAAGCTCTTGCTGCTCCTCACCGGCCATTCCCAGCGCATCTACAGCACCACAGACATCGGGGCTCCGAGCTTTCCCTGACCAACAGGCCTTCGACATTTACCACCAGCTGCACCTGGTTGCCCACTGAAAAAAAACCCTGAAAAATCAGAAACGTCGGACGATTGCTCCCACACCGAGAGTGCCAGCAACTCAAGCTCTTGCTGCTACTCACCGGACTTTGGCAGTGCATCTACAGCACCACAGACATCGGGGTTCTGCGCTTTCCCTGAACAACAGGGCTTCAACGTTTACCACCAGCTGCACCTGGGCGCCCACTGAAAAAAAAAAAACGAAAAATCACGAACATCGCACGATTGCTCCCACACCGAAAGTGCCAGCCAGTCAAGCTCTTGCTGCTCCTCACCGGACAGTGGCAGTGCATCTACAGCACCACAGACATCGGGGCTCCGGGCTTTCCCTGACCAACAGGGCTTCGACGTTTACCACTCGCTGAACCTGGGCTCCCACTGAAAAGAACCCCGAAAAATCACGAACGTCGGACGATTGCTCCCACACCAAAAGTGCCAGACAGTCAAGCTCTTGCTGCTGAACACCGGCCATTCCCAGCGCATCTACAGCACCACAGACATCGGGGCTCCGAGCTTTCCCTGACCAACAGGGCTTCAACGTTTACCACCAGCTGCACCTGGGCGCCCACTGAAATAAAACCCCGAAAAATCACGAACGTCGGACGATTCCTCCCACACCGAAAGTGCCAGCAACTCAAGCTCTTGCTTCTACTCACCGGACTTTGGCAGTGCATCTACAACACCATAGACATCGGGGTTCTGCGCTTTCGCTGAACAACAGGGCTTAAACGTTTACCACCAGCTGCACCTGGGCGCCCACTGAAAAAAATAAACGAAAAATCACGAACATCGCACGATTGCTACCACACCGAAAGTGCCAGCCAGTCAAGGTCTTGCTGCTCCTCACCGGCCATTGGCAGCGCATCTACAGCACCACAGACATCGGGGCTCCGGGCTTTCCCTGACCAACAGGGCTTCGACGTTTACCACCAGCTGAACCTGGGTGCCCCCTGAAAAAAAAACCCAAAAAATCACAAATGTCGGACGATTCCTGCCACACCTTAAATGCCAGCCTGTCAAGCCCTTGCTGCTACTCACCGGCCATTCCCAGCGCATCTACAGCACCACAGACATCGGGGCTCCGGGCTTTCCCTGACCAACAGGCCTTCGACGTTTACCACTCGCTGCAGCTGGGCTCCCACTGAAAAGAAACCCGAAAAATCACGAACGTCGGACGATTGCTCCCACACCGAAAGTGCCAGCCTGTCAAGCTCTTCCTGCTCCTCACCAGCCATTCCCAGCGCATCTACAGCACCACAGACATCGGGGCTCCGGGCTTTCCCTGACCAACAGGCCTTCGACATTTACCACCAGCTGCACCTGGTTGCCCACTGAAAAAAAACCCTGAAAAATCAGAAACGTCGGACGATTGCTCCCACACCGAAAGTGCCAGCAACTCAAGCTCTTGCTGCTACTCACCGGACTTTGGCAGTGCATCTACAGCACCACAGACATCGGGGTTCTGCGCTTTCCCTGAACAACAGGGCTTCAACGTTTACCACCAGCTGCACCTGGGCGCCCACTGAAAAAAAAAAAACGAAAAATCACGAACATCGCACGATTGCTCCCACACCGAAAGTGCCAGCCAGTCAAGCTCTTGCTGCTCCTCACCGGACAGTGGCAGTGCATCTACAGCACCACAGACATCGGGGCTCCGGGCTTTCCCTGACCAACAGGGCTTCGACGTTTACCACTCGCTGAACCTGGGCTCCCACTGAAAAGAACCCCGAAAAATCACGAACGTCGGACGATTGCTCCCACACCAAAAGTGCCAGACAGTCAAGCTCTTGCTGCTGAACACCGGCCATTCCCAGCGCATCTACAGCACCACAGACATCGGGGCTCCGGGCTTTCCCTGACCAACAGGGCTTAGAAGGTTACCACCAGCTGAACCTGGGCGCCCACTGAAATAAAACCCCGAAAAATCACGAACGTCCGACGATTGCTCCCACACCCAAAGTGCCAGCCAGTCAAGCTCTTGCTGCTCCTCACCGGCCATTGGCAGCTCATCTACAGCACCACAGACATCGGGGCTCCGAGCTTTCCCTGACCAACAGGGCTTCAACGTTTACCACCAGCTGCACCTGGGCGCCCACTGAAATAAAACCCCGAAAAATCACGAACGTCGGACGATTCCTCCCACACCGAAAGTGCCAGCAACTCAAGCTCTTGCTTCTACTCACCGGACTTTGGCAGTGCATCTACAACACCATAGACATCGGGGTTCTGCGCTTTCGCTGAACAACAGGGCTTAAACGTTTACCACCAGCTGCACCTGGGCGCCCAGTGAAAAAAATAAACGAAAAATCACGAACATCGCACGATTGCTACCACACCGAAAGTGCCAGCCAGTCAAGGTCTTGCTGCTCCTCACCGGCCATTGGCAGCGCATCTACAGCACCACAGACATCGGGGCTCCGGGCTTTCCCTGACCAACAGGGCTTCGACGTTTACCACCAGCTGAACCTGGGTGCCCCCTGAAAAAAAAACCCAAAAAATCACAAATGTCAGACGATTCCTGCCACACCTTAAATGCCAGCCAGTCAAGCTCTTGCTGCTACTCACCGGCCATTCCCAGCGCATCTACAGCACCACAGACATCAGGGCTCTGGACTTTCCCTGACCAACAGGGCTTCGACGTTTACCACCAGCTGCACCTGGTTACCCACTGAAAAAAAACCCTGAAAAATCACGAACGTCGGACGATTGCTCCCACACCGAAAGTGCCAGCCAGCCAAGCTCTTGCTGCTCCTCACCGGCCATTGGCAGCGCATCTACAGCACCACAGACATCGGGGCTCCGGGCTTTCCCCGACGAACAGGGCTTCGACGTTTACCACCAGCTGAACCTGGGCGCCCAGTGAATAAAAATCCCGAAAAATAACAAACGTCCGACGATTCCTCCCACACCAAAAGTGCCACAAGTCAAGCTCTTGCTGCTCCTCACCGGCTATTCCCAGCGCATCTACAGCACCACAGACATCGGGGCTCCGGGCTTTCCCTGACCAACAGGGCTTCGACATTTACCATCAGCTGCACCTGGGCGCCCACTGAAAAAAATAAACTAAAAATCACGAACATCGGACGATTGCTCCCACACCGAAAGTGCCAGCAAGTCAAGCTCTTGCTGCTCCTCCCCGGCCATTGGCAGCGCATCTACAGCACCACAGATATCGGGGCTCCGAGCTTTCCCTGACCAACAGGGCTTCGACGTTTACAACCAGCTGAACCTGGGCGCCCACTGAAAAAAAAACCCCAAAAATCACGAACGTCGAACGATTGCACCCACATCGAAAGTGCCAGCATGTCAGCCTCTTGCTGCTCCTCACCGGCTATTGGCAGCGCATCTACAGCACCACAGACATCGGGGCTCCGGGCTTTCCCTGACCAACAGGGCTTCGACGTTTACCACCAGCTGCACCTGGGCGCCCACTGAAAAGAACCCCGAAAAATCACGAACGTCGGACGATTGCACCCACACCGAAAGTGCCAGGAACACAAGCTCTTGCTGCTCCTCACCGGCCATTCCCAGCGCATCTACAGCACCACAGACATCAGGGATCCGGGCTTTCCCTGACCAACAGGGCTTCGACATTTACCACCAGCTGCACCTGGGCGCCCACTGAAATAAAACCTTGAATAATCACAAACGTCGGACGATTGCTCCCACAGCGAAAGTGCCAGCCTGTCAAGCTCTTGCTGCTCCTCACCGGCCATTGGCAGCGCATCTACAGCACCACAGATATCGGGGCTCCGGGCTTTCCCTGAACAACAGGGCTTCGCCGTTTACCACCAGCTGAACCTGGGCGCCCACTGAAAGTAAAACCCCGAAAAATCACAAACGTCGGACGATTCCTCCCACACCAAAAGTGCCAGCAACTCAAGCTCTTGCTGCTCCTCACCGCCCATTCCCAGCGCATCTACAGCACCACAGACATCGGGGCTCTGGACTTTGCTTGACGAACAGGTCTTCGACGTTTACCACCCGCTGCACCTGGGCTCCCACTGAAAAGAACCCCCGAAAAATCAGGAACATCGGTCGATTGCTCCCACACCGAAAGTGCCAGCAACACAAGCTCTTGCTGCTCCTCACCGGCCATTCCCAGCGCATCAACAGCACCACAGACATCGGGGCTCCGGGCTTTCCCTGACGAACAGGGCTTCGACGTTTACCACTCGCTGAACCTGGGTTCCCACTGAAAATAACCCCGAAAAATCACGAACGTCGGACGATTGCTCCCACACCAAAAGTGCCAGACAGTCAAGCTCTTGCTGCTCCTCCCCGGCCACTCCCAGTGCATCTACAGCACCACAGACATCGGGGCTCCGAGCTTTCCCTGAACAACAGGGCTTCGACGTTTACCACTCGCTGCACCTGGTTGCCCACTGAAAAAAAACCCCAAAAATCACGAACGTCGGACGATTGCTCCCACACCGAAAGTGCCAGCCAGCCAAGCTCTTGCTGCTCCTCCCCGGCTATTGGCAGCGCATCTACAGCACCACAGACATCGGGGCTCCGGGATTTCCCTGACCAACAGGGCTTCGACGTTTACCACCAGCTGCACCTGGGCGCCCACTGAAAAAATAAACGAAAAATCACAAACATCGGACGATTGCTCCCACACCGAAAGTGCCAGCCAGTCAAGCTCTTGCTGCTCCTCACCGGCCATTGGCAGCGCATCTACAGCACCAGAGATATCGGGGCTCCGAGCTTTCCCTGACCAACAGGGCTTCGACGTTTACAACCAGCTGCACCTGGGCGCCCACTGAAAAAAAAAACCCAAAAATCACGAACGTCGAACGATTGCACCCACATCGAAAGTGCCAGCATGTCAGCCTCTTGCTGCTCCTCACCGGCTATTGGCAGCGCATCTACAGCACCACAGACATCGGGGCTCCGGGCTTTCCCTGACCAACAGGGCTTCGAAATTTACCACCGGCTGCACCTGGGCGCCCACTGAAATAAAACCCCGAAAAATCACGAACGTCGGACGATTGCTCCCACACCGAAAGTGCCAGCCAGTCAAGCTCTTGCTGCTACTCACCGGACTTTGGCAGCGCATCTACAGCACCACAGACATTGGGGTTCTGCGCTTTCCCTGACCAACAGGGCTTCGACGTTTACCACCAGCTGCACCTGGGCGCCCACTGAAAAGAACCCCGAAAAATCACGAACGTCGGACGATTGCACCCACACCGAAAGTGCCAGCAACACAAGCTCTTGCTGCTCCTCACCGGCCATTCCCAGCGCATCTACAGCACCACAGACATCAGGGATCCGGGCTTTCCCTGACCAACAGGGCGTCGACATTTACCACCAGCTGCACCTGGGCGCCCACTAAAATAAAACCCCGAAAAATCACGAACGTCGGACGATTGCTCCCACACCGAAAGTGCCAGCAACTCAAGCTCTTGCTGCTACTCACCGGACTTTGGCAGTGCATCTACAGCACCACAGACATCGGGGCTCTGGGCTTTCCCTGACCAACAGGGCTTCGACGTTTACCACCAGCTGCACCTGGGCGCCCACTGAAAAAATAAACGAAAAATCACGAACATCGGACGATTGCTCCCACACCGAAAGTGCCAGCAACTCAAGCTCTTGCTGCTACTCACCGGACTTTGGCAGGGCATCTACAGCACCACAGACATCAGGGCTCCGGGCTTTCCCTGACCAACAGGGCTTCGACGTTTACCAGCAGCTGCACCTGGGCGCCCACTGAAAAGAAACCCCGAATAATCACAAACGTCGGACGATTGCTCCCACAGCGAAAGTGCCAGCCAGTCAAGCTCTTGCTGCTCCTCACCGGCCATTGGCAGCGCATCTACAGCACCACAGATATCGGGGCTCCGGGCTTTCCCTGAACAACAGGGCTTCGCCGTTTACCACCAGCTGAACCTGGGCGCCCACTGAAAGTAAAACCCCGAAAAATCACGAACGTCGGACGATTGCACCCACACCGAAAGTGCCAGCAACACAAGCTCTTGCTGCTCCTCACCGGCCATTCCCAGCGCATCTACAGCACCACAGACATCGGGGCTCTGGACTTTGCTTGACGAACAGGTCTTCGACGTTTACCACCCGCTGCACCTGGGCTCTCACTGAAAAGAATCCCCGAAAAATCAGGAACATCGGTCGATTGCTCCCACACCGAAAGTGCCAGCAACACAAGCTCTTGCTGCTCCTCACCGGCCATTCCCAGCGCATCTACAGCACCACAGACATCGGAGCTCCGGGCTTTCCCTGACGAACAGGGCTTCGACGTTTACCACTCGCTGAACCTGGGTTCCCACTGAAAATAACCCCGAAAAATCACGAACGTCGGACGATTGCTCCCACACCAAAAGTGCCAGACAGTCAAGCTCTTGCTGCTCCTCCCCGGCCACTCCCAGTGCATCTACAGCACCACAGACATCGGGGCTCCGGGCTTTCCCTGACCAACAGGGCTTCGACATTTACAACCAGCTGCACCTGGGCGCCCACTAAAATAAAACCCCGAAAAATCACGAACGTCGGACGATTGCTCCCACAACGAAAGTGCCAGCAACTCAAGCTCTTGCTGCTACTCACCAGACTTTGGCAGTGCATCTACAGCACCACAGACATTGGGGTTCTGCGCTTTCCCTGACCAACAGGGCTTCGACGTTTACCACCAGCTGATCCTGGGCGCCAAGTGAAAAAAATAAACTAAAAATCAGGAACATCGGACGATTGCTCCCACACCGAAAGTGCCAGCAACTCAAGCTCTTGCTGCTCCTCACCGGCCATTGGCAGCGTATCTACAGCACCACAGACATCGGGGCACCGGGCTTTCCCTGACCAACAGGGCTTCGACGTTTACCACCAGCTGCACCTGGGCGCCCACTGAAAGTAAAACCCCGAAGAATCATGAACGTCGGACGATTGCTCCCACACCGAAAGTGCCAGCCAGTCAAGCTCTTGCTGCTCCTTACCGGCCATTGCCAGCCCATCTACAGCACCACAGACATCGGGGTTCCAGGCTTTCCCTGACCAACAGGGCTTCGACGTTTACCACCAGCTGCACCTGGGCTCCCACTGAAAAAAAACCCCGAAAAATCACGAACGTCCGACGATTGCTCCCACACCTGAAGTGCCAGCCAGTCAAGCTCTTGCTGCTCCTCACCGGCCATTGGCAGTGCATCTACAGCACCACAGACATTGGGGCTCCGGGCTTTCCCTGACCAACAGGGCTTTGAAGTTTACCACCAGCTGCACCTGGTTACCCACTGAAAGAAAACCCTGAAAAATCAAAAACGTCGGACAATTGATCCCACACCGAAAGTGCCAGCAACTCAAGCTCTTGCTGTTCCTCACCGGCCATTGGCAGCGCATCTACAGCACCACAGACATCGGGGCTCCGGGCTTTCCCTGACCAACAGGGCTTCGACATTTACCACCACCTGCACCTGGGCTCCTACTGAAAAGAACCCCGAAAAATCAAAAACGTCGGACGATTGCTCCCACACCGCAAGTGCCAGCAACACAAGCTCTTGCTGCTCCTCACCGGCCATTGGCAGCGCATCTACAGCACCACAGACATCGGGGCTCCGGGCTTTCCCTGAAGAACAGGGCTTCGACGTTTACCACCAGCTGAACCTGGGCGCCCAGTGAATAAAAATCCCCAAAAATCACAAACGTCCGACGATTCCTCCCACACCGAAAGTGCCAGCCTGTCAAGCTCTTGCTGCTCCTTACCGGCCATTGCCAGCCCATCTACAGCACCACAGACATCGGGGCTCTGGGCTTTCCCTGATGAACAGGGCTTCGACGATTACCACCAACTGCACATAGGCGCCCACTTAAAAAAATAAACGAAAAATCACGAACATCGGACGATTACTCCCATACCGAAAGTGCCAGCCAGTCAAGCTCTTGCTGTTCTTCACCGCCCATTCCCAGCGCATCTACAGCACCACAGACATCGGGGCTCCGGGCTTTCCCTGACCAACAGGCCTTCGAAGTTTACCACCAGCTGCACCTGGGCGCCCAGTGAATGAAAATCCCCAAAAATCACAAACGTCCGACGATTGCTCCCACACCGAAAGTGCAGGCAACTCAAGCTCTTGCTGCTCCTCACCGCCCATTCCCAGCGCATCTACAGCACCACAGACATCAGGGATCCGGGCTTTCCCTGACCAACAGGGCTTCGACATTTACCACCAGCTGCACCTGGACGCCCACTAAAATAAAACCCCGAAAAATCACGAACGTCGGACGATTGCTCCCACACCGAAAGTGCCAGCAACTCAAGCTGTTGCTGCTACTCACCGGACTTTGGCAGTGCATCTACAGCACCACAGACATTGGGGTTCTGCGCTTTCCCTGACCAACAGGGCTTCGACGTTTACCACCAGCTGCACCTGGGCGCCCACTGAAAAAATAAACGAAAAATCACGTACATCGGACGATTGCTCCCACACCGAAAGTGCCAGCAACTCAAGCTCTTGCTGCTACTCACCGGACTTTGGCAGGGCATCTACAGCACCACAGACATCAGGGCTCCGGGCTTTTCCTGACCAACAGGGCTTCGACGTTTACCACCAGCTGCACCTGGGCGCCCACTGAAATAAAACCTTGAATAATCACAAACGTCGGACGATTGCTCCCACACCGAAAGTGCCAGCCTGTCAAGCTCTTGCTGCTCCTCACCGGCCATTGGCAGCGCATCTACAGCACCACAGATATCGGGGCTCCGGGCTTTCCCTGAACAACAGGGCTTCGCCGTTTACCACCAGCTGAACCTGGGCGCCCACTGAAAGTAAAACCCCGAAAAATCACAAACGTCGGACGATTCCTCCCACACCAAAAGTGCCAGCAACTCAAGCTCTTGCTGCTCCTCACCGCCCATTCCCAGCGCATCTACAGCACCACAGACATCGGGGCTCTGGACTTTGCTTGACGAACAGGTCTTCGACGTTTACCACCCGCTGCACCTGGGCTCCCACTGAAAAGAACCCCCGAAAAATCAGGAACATCGGTCGATTGCTCCCACACCGAAAGTGCCAGCAACACAAGCTCTTGCTGCTCCTCACCGGCCATTCCCAGCGCATCAACAGCACCACAGACATCGGGGCTCCGGGCTTTCCCTGACGAACAGGGCTTCGACGTTTACCACTCGCTGAACCTGGGTTCCCACTGAAAATAACCCCGAAAAATCACGAACGTCGGACGATTGCTCCCACACCAAAAGTGCCAGACAGTCAAGCTCTTGCTGCTCCTCCCCGGCCACTCCCAGTGCATCTACAGCACCACAGACATCGGGGCTCCGAGCTTTCCCTGAACAACAGGGCTTCGACGTTTACCACTCGCTGCACCTGGTTGCCCACTGAAAAAAAACCCCAAAAATCACGAACGTCGGACGATTGCTCCCACACCGAAAGTGCCAGCCAGCCAAGCTCTTGCTGCTCCTCCCCGGCTATTGGCAGCGCATCTACAGCACCACAGACATCGGGGCTCCGGGATTTCCCTGACCAACAGGGCTTCGACATTTACCACCAGCTGCACCTGGGCGCCCACTGAAAAAATAAACGAAAAATCACAAACATCGGACGATTGCTCCCACACCGAAAGTGCCAGCCAGTCAAGCTCTTGCTGCTCCTCACCGGCCATTGGCAGCGCATCTACAGCACCAGAGATATCGGGGCTCCGAGCTTTCCCTGACCAACAGGGCTTCGACGTTTACAACCAGCTGCACCTGGGCGCCCACTGAAAAAAAAACCCCAAAAATCACGAACGTCGAACGATTGCACCCACATCGAAAGTGCCAGCATGTCAGCCTCTTGCTGCTCCTCACCGGCTATTGGCAGCGCATCTACAGCACCACAGACATCGGGGCTCCGGGCTTTCCCTGACCAACAGGGCTTCGAAATTTACCACCGGCTGCACCTGGGCGCCCACTGAAATAAAACCCCGAAAAATCACGAACGTCGGACGATTGCTCCCACACCGAAAGTGCCAGCCAGTCAAGCTCTTGCTGCTACTCACCGGACTTTGGCAGCGCATCTACAGCACCACAGACATTGGGGTTCTGCGCTTTCCCTGACCAACAGGGCTTCGACGTTTACCACCAGCTGCACCTGGGCGCCCACTGAAAAGAACCCCGAAAAATCACGAACGTCGGACGATTGCACCCACACCGAAAGTGCCAGCAACACAAGCTCTTGCTGCTCCTCACCGGCCATTCCCAGCGCATCTACAGCACCACAGACATCAGGGATCCGGGCTTTCCCTGACCAACAGGGCTTCGACATTTACCACCAGCTGCACCTGGGCGCCCACTAAAATAAAACCCCGAAAAATCACGAACGTCGGACGATTGCTCCCACACCGAAAGTGCCAGCAACTCAAGCTCTTGCTGCTACTCACCGGACTTTGGCAGTGCATCTACAGCACCACAGACATCGGGGCTCTGGGCTTTCCCTGACCAACAGGGCTTCGACGTTTACCACCAGCTGCACCTGGGCGCCCACTGAAAAAATAAACGAAAAATCACGAACATCGGACGATTGCTCCCACACCGAAAGTGCCAGCAACTCAAGCTCTTGCTGCTACTCACCGGACTTTGGCAGGGCATCTACAGCACCACAGACATCAGGGCTCCGGGCTTTCCCTGACCAACAGGGCTTCGACGTTTACCAGCAGCTGCACCTGGGCGCCCACTGAAAAGAAACCCCGAATAATCACAAACGTCGGACGATTGCTCCCACAGCGAAAGTGCCAGCCAGTCAAGCTCTTGCTGCTCCTCACCGGCCATTGGCAGCGCATCTACAGCACCACAGATATCGGGGCTCCGGGCTTTCCCTGAACAACAGGGCTTCGCCGTTTACCACCAGCTGAACCTGGGCGCCCACTGAAAGTAAAACCCCGAAAAATCACGAACGTCGGACGATTGCACCCACACCGAAAGTGCCAGCAACACAAGCTCTTGCTGCTCCTCACCGGCCATTCCCAGCGCATCTACAGCACCACAGACATCGGGGCTCTGGACTTTCCTTGACGAACAGGGCTTCGACGTTTACCACCCGCTGCACCTGGGCTCCCACTGAAAAGAATCCCCGAAAAATCAGGAACATCGGTCGATTGCTCCCACACCGAAAGTGCCAGCAACACAAGCTCTTGCTGCTCCTCACCGGCCATTCCCAGCGCATCTACAGCACCACAGACATCGGAGCTCCGGGCTTTCCCTGACGAACAGGGCTTCGACGTTTACCACTCGCTGAACCTGGGTTCCCACTGAAAATAACCCCGAAAAATCACGAACGTCGGACGATTGCTCCCACACCAAAAGTGCCAGACAGTCAAGCTCTTGCTGCTCCTCCCCGGCCACTCCCAGTGCATCTACAGCACCACAGACATCGGGGCTCCGGGCTTTCCCTGACCAACAGGGCTTCGACATTTACAACCAGCTGCACCTGGGCGCCCACTAAAATAAAACCCCGAAAAATCACGAACGTCGGACGATTGCTCCCAAAACGAAAGTGCCAGCAACTCAAGCTCTTGCTGCTACTCACCAGACTTTGGCAGTGCATCTACAGCACCACAGACATTGGGGTTCTGCGCTTTCCCTGACCAACAGGGCTTCGACGTTTACCACCAGCTGATCCTGGGCGCCAAGTGAAAAAAATAAACTAAAAATCACGAACATCGGACGATTGCTCCCACACCGAAAGTGCCAGCAACTCAAGCTCTTGCTGCTCCTCACCGGCCATTGGCAGCGTATCTACAGCACCACAGACATCGGGGCACCGGGCTTTCCCTGACCAACAGGGCTTCGACGTTTACCACCAGCTGCACCTGGGCGCCCACTGAAAGTAAAACCCCGAAGAATCATGAACGTCGGACGATTGCTCCCACACCGAAAGTGCCAGCCAGTCAAGCTCTTGCTGCTCCTTACCGGCCATTGCCAGCCCATCTACAGCACCACAGACATCGGGGTTCCAGGCTTTCCCTGACCAACAGGGCTTCGACGTTTACCACCAGCTGCACCTGGGCTCCCACTGAAAAAAAACCCCGAAAAATCACGAACGTCCGCCGATTGCTCCCACACCTGAAGTGCCAGCCAGTCAAGCTCTTGCTGCTCCTCACCGGCCATTGGCAGTGCATCTACAGCACCACAGACATTGGGGCTCCGGGCTTTCCCTGACCAACAGGGCTTTGAAGTTTACCACCAGCTGCACCTGGTTACCCACTGAAAGAAAACCCTGAAAAATCAAAAACGTCGGACAATTGATCCCACACCGAAAGTGCCAGCAACTCAAGCTCTTGCTGTTCCTCACCGGCCATTGGCAGCGCATCTACAGCACCACAGACATCGGGGCTCCGGGCTTTCCCTGACCAACAGGGCTTCGACATTTACCACCACCTGCACCTGGGCTCCTACTGAAAAGAACCCCGAAAAATCAAAAACGTCGGACGATTGCTCCCACACCGCAAGTGCCAGCAACACAAGCTCTTGCTGCTCCTCACCGGCCATTGGCAGCGCATCTACAGCACCACAGACATCGGGGCTCCGGGCTTTCCCTGAAGAACAGGGCTTCGACGTTTACCACCAGCTGAACCTGGGCGCCCAGTGAATAAAAATCCCCAAAAATCACAAACGTCCGACGATTCCTCCCACACCAAAAGTGCCAGCCTGTCAAGCTCTTGCTGCTCCTTACCGGCCATTGCCAGCCCATCTACAGCACCACAGACATCGGGGCTCTGGGCTTTCCCTGATGAACAGGGCTTCGACGATTACCACCAACTGCACATAGGCGCCCACTTAAAAAAATAAACGAAAAATCACGAACATCGGACGATTACTCCCATACCGAAAGTGCCAGCCAGTCAAGCTCTTGCTGTTCTTCACCGCCCATTCCCAGCGCATCTACAGCACCACAGACATCGGGGCTCCGGGCTTTCCCTGACCAACAGGCCTTCGAAGTTTACCACCAGCTGCACCTGGGCGCCCAGTGAATGAAAATCCCCAAAAATCACAAACGTCCGACGATTGCTCCCACACCTAAAGTGCAGGCAACTCAAGCTCTTGCTGCTCCTCCCCGCCCATTCCCAGCGCATCTACAGCACCACAGACATCGGGGCTCCGGGCTTTCCCTGACGAACAGGGCTTCGACATTTACCACCAGCTGCACCTGTGCGCCCACTGAAAGTAAAACCCCGAAAAATCACGAACGTCGGACGATTGCTCCCACACCGAAAGTGCCAGCCAGTCAAGCTCTTGCTGCTCCTCACCGGACAGTGGCAGTGCATCTACAGCACCACAGACATCGGGGCTCCGGGCTTTCCCTGACCAACAGGGCTTCGACGTTTACCACTCGCTGAACCTGGGCTCCCACTGAAAAGAACCCCGAAAAATCACGAACGTCGGACGATTGCTCCCACACCAGAAGTGCCAGACAGTCAAGCTCTAGCTGCTGAACACCGGCCATTCCAAGCGCATCTACAGCACCACAGACATCGGGGCTCGGGGCTTCCCCTGACCAACAGGGCTTTGAAGTTTACCACCAGCTGAACCTGGGCGCCCACTGAAATAAAACCCCGAAAAATCACAAACGTCCGACGATTGCTCCCACACCCAAAGTGCCAGCAACTCAAGCTCTTGCTGCTCCTCACCGGCCATTGGCAGCACATCTACAGCACCACAGATATCGGGGCTCCGAGCTTTCCCTGACCAACAGGGCTTCAACGTTTACCACCAGCTGCACCTGGTCGCCCACTGAAATAAAACCCCGAAAAATCACGAACGTCGGACGATTCCTCCCACAGCGAAAGTGCCAGCAACTCAAGCTCTTGCTGCTCCTCACCGGCCATTGGCAGCACATCTACAGCACCACAGACATCGGGGTTCTGCGCTTTCCCTGAACAACAGGGCTTCAACGTTTACCACCAGCTGCACCTGGGCGCCCACTGAAAAAAATAAACGAAAAATCACGAACATCGCACGACTGCTCCCACACCGAAAGTGCCAGCCAGTCAAGCACTTGCTGCTCCTCACCAGCCATTCCCAGCGCATCTACAGCACCACAGACATCGTGGCTCCGGGCTTTCCCTGACCAACAGGGCTTCGACGTTTACCACCAGCTGCACCTGGTTACCCACCGAAAAAAAACCCTGAAAAATCAAAAATGTCGGACGATTGCTCCCACACCGAAAGTGCCAGCAACTCAAGCTCTTGCTGCTCCTCACCGGCCATTGGCAGCGCATCTACAGCACCACAGACATCGCGGCTCCGGGCTTTCCCTGACCAACAGGCCTTCGACATTTACCACCAGCTGCACCTGGGTGCCCCCTGAAAAAAAAACCCCCAAAATCACAAATGTAGGACGATTCCTGCCACACCTTAAATGCCAGCCTGTCAAGCTCTTGCTGCTACTCACCGGCCATTCCCAGCGCATCTACAGCACCACAGACATCAGGGCTCTGGACTTTCCCTGACGAACAGGGCTTCGACGTTTACCACCAGCTGCACCTGGTTACCCACTGAAAAAAAACCCCGAAGAATAACAAGCGTCGGACGATTCCTCCCACACCGGAAGTGCCAGTAACTCAAGGTCTTGCTGCTACTCAGCGGCCATTGGCAGTGCATCTACAGCACCACAGACATCGGGGTTCTGCGCTTTCCCTGACCAACATGGCTTCGACGTTTACGACCAGCTGAACCTGGGCGCCCGCTGAAAAAAATAAAAGAAAAATCACGAACATCGGACGATTGCTCCCACAGCAGAAGTGCCAGCCAGTCAAGCTCTTGCTGCTCCTCACCAGCCATTCCCAGCGCATCTACAGCACCACAGACATCGGGGCTCCAGGCTTTCCCTGACCAACAGGGCTTCGACGTTTACCACCAGCTGCACCTGGGCGCCCACTGAAAAAAAACCCCGAAAAATCACGAACGTCGGACGAGTGATCCCACACCGAAAGTGCCAGCCAGTCAAGCTCTTGCTGCTCCTCCCCTACCATTGGCAGCGCATCTACAGCACCACAGACATCGGGGCTCCGGGCTTTCCCTGACCAACAGGGCTTCGACGTTTACCACTCGCTGAACCTGGGCTCCCACTGAAAAGAACCCCGAAAAATCACGAACATCGGACGATTGCTCCCACACCAAAAGTGCCAGCCAGTCAAGCTCTTGCTGCTCCTCACCGGCCATTGGCAGTGCATCTACAGCACCACAGACATCGGGGCTCCGGGCTTTCCCTGACCAACAGGGCTTCGACGTTTACCACCAGCTGAACCTGGGCGCCCACTGAAAAAAAACCCCCAAAAATCACGAACGTCGGACGATTGCTCCCACACCGAAAGTGCCAGCCAGTCAAGCTCTTGCTGCTCCTCACCGGACTTTGGCAGTGCATCTACAGCACCACAGACATCGGGGCTCCGGGCTTTCCCTGACCAACAGGGCTTCAACGTTTACCACCAGCTGCACCTGGGCGCCCACTGAAAAAAATAAACGAAAAATCACGAACATCGCACGATTGCCCCCACACCGAAAGTGCCAGACAGTCAAGCTCTTGCTGCTCCTCACCGGCCATTCCCAGCGCATCTACAGCACCACAGACATCGGGGCTCCGGGCTTTCCCTGACCAACAGGGCTTCGACATTTACCACCAGCTGCACCTGGTTACCCACTGAAAAAAAACCCTGAAAAATCAAAAACGTCGGACGATTGCTCCCACATCAAAAGTGCCAGCAAGTCAAGCTCTTGCTGCTCCTCACGGGCCATTGGCAGCGCATCTACAGCACCACAGACATCGCGGCTCCGGGCTTTCCCTGACGAACCGGGCTTCGACATTTACCACCAGCTGCACCTGGGTGCCCCCTGAAAAAAAAACCCCAAAAATCACAAATGTCGGACGATTCCTGCCACACCTTAAATGCCAGCCTGTCAAGCCCTTGCTGCTACTCACCGGCCATTCCCAGCGCATCTACAGCACCACAGACATCGGGGCTCCGGGCTTTCCCTGACCAACAGGCCTTCGACGTTTACCACTCGCTGCAGCTGGGCTCCCACTGAAAAGAAACCCGAAAAATCACGAACGTCGGACGATTGCTCCCACACCGAAAGTGCCAGCCTGTCAAGCTCTTCCTGCTCCTCACCAGCCATTCCCAGCGCATCTACAGCACCACAGACATCGGGGCTCCGGGCTTTCCCTGACCAACCGGGCTTCGACATTTACCACCAGCTGCACCTGGGTGCCCCCTGAAAAAAAAACCCCAAAAATCACGAACGTCGGACGATTCCTGCCACACCTTAAATGCCAGCCTGTCAAGCTCTTGCTGCTCCTCACCGGCCATTCCCAGCGCATCTACAGCACCACAGACATCGGGGCTCCGAGCTTTCCCTGACCAACAGGGCTTCAACGTTTACCACCAGCTGCACCTGGGCGCCCACTGAAATAAAACCCCGAAAAATCACGAACGTCGGACGATTCCTCCCACACCGAAAGTGCCAGCAACTCAAGCTCTTGCTTCTACTCACCGGACTTTGGCAGTGCATCTACAACACCATAGACATCGGGGTTCTGCGCTTTCGCTGAACAACAGGGCTTAAACGTTTACCACCAGCTGCACCTGGGCGCCCACTGAAAAAAATAAACGAAAAATCACGAACATCGGACGATTACTCCCATACCGAAAGTGCCAGCCAGTCAAGCTCTTGCTGTTCTTCACCGCCCATTCCCAGCGCATCTACAGCACCACAGACATCGGGGTTCTGCGCTTTCCCTGAACAACAGGGCTTCAACGTTTACCACCAGCTGCACCTGGGCGCCCACTGAAAAAAAAAAAACGAAAAATCACGAACATCGCACGATTGCTCCCACACCGAAAGTGCCAGCCAGTCAAGCTCTTGCTGCTCCTCACCGGACAGTGGCAGTGCATCTACAGCACCACAGACATCGGGGCTCCGGGCTTTCCCTGACCAACAGGGCTTCGACGTTTACCACTCGCTGAACCTGGGCTCCCACTGAAAAGAACCCCGAAAAATCACGAACGTCGGACGATTGCTCCCACACCAAAAGTGCCAGACAGTCAAGCTCTTGCTGCTGAACACCGGCCATTCCCAGCGCATCTACAGCACCACAGACATCGGGGCTCCGGGCTTTCCCTGACCAACAGGGCTTAGAAGTTTACCACCAGCTGAACCTGGGCGCCCACTGAAATAAAACCCCGAAAAATCACGAACGTCCGACGATTGCTCCCACACCCAAAGTGCCAGCCAGTCAAGCTCTTGCTGCTCCTCACCGGCCATTGGCAGCTCATCTACAGCACCACAGACATCGGGGCTCCGAGCTTTCCCTGACCAACAGGGCTTTAACGTTTACCACCAGCTGCACCTGGGCGCCCACTGAAATAAAACCCCGAAAAATCACGAACGTCGGACGATTCCTCCCTCACCGAAAGTGCCAGCAACTCAAGCTCTTGCTTCTACTCACCGGACTTTGGCAGTGCATCTACAACACCATAGACATCGGGGTTCTGCGCTTTCGCTGAACAACAGGGCTTAAACGTTTACCACCAGCTGCACCTGGGCGCCCACTGAAAAAAATAAACGAAAAATCACGAACATCGCACGATTGCTACCACACCGAAAGTGCCAGCCAGTCAAGGTCTTGCTGCTCCTCACCGGCCATTGGCAGCGCATCTACAGCACCACAGACATCGGGGCTCCGGGCTTTCCCTGACCAACAGGGCTTCGACGTTTACCACCAGCTGAACCTGGGTGCCCCCTGAAAAAAAAACCCAAAAAATCAAAAATGTCAGACGATTCCTGCCACACCTTAAATGCCAGCCAGTCAAGCTCTTGCTGCTACTCACCGGCCATTCCTAGCGCATCTACAGCACCACAGACATCAGGGCTCTGGACTTTCCCTGACGAACAGGGCTTCGACGTTTACCACCAGCTGCACCTGGTTACCCACTGAAAAAAAACCCTGAAAAATCACGAACGTCAGACGATTGCTCCCACACCGAAAGTGCCAGCCAGCCAAGCTCTTGCTGCTCCTCACCGGCCATTGGCAGCGCATCTACAGCACCACAGACATCAGGGCTCCGGGCTTTCCCTGACCAACAGGGCTTCAACGTTTACCACCAGCTGAACCTGGGCGCCCACTGAAAAAAAACCCCGAAAAAACACGAACGTCGGACGATTGCTCCCACACCGAAAGTGCCAGCCTGTCAAGCTCTAGCTGCTCCTCACCAGCCATTCCCAGCGCATCTACAGCACCACAGACATCGGGGCTCCGGGCTTTCCCTGACCAACAGGGCTTCGACGTTTACTACGAGCTGCACCTGGGCGCCCACTGGAAAAAAAATCCCCAAATATCACAAACGTCGGACGATTGCTCCCACACCGAAACTGCCAGCAAGTCAAGCTCTTGCTGTTCCTCACCGTCAATTGGCAGCGCATCTACAGCACCACAGACATCGGGGCTCTGGGCTTTCCCTGACCAACAGGGCTTCGACATTTACCACCACCTGCACCTGGGCGCCCACTGAAATAAAACCCCGAAAAATCACGAACGTCGGACGATTGCTTCCACACCGAAAGTGCCAGCCTGTCAAGCTCTTGCTGCTCCTCACCAGCCATTCCCAGCGCATCTACAGCACCACAGACATCGGGGCTCCGGGCTTTCCCTGATCAACCGGGCTTCGACATTTACCACCAGCTGCACCTGGGTGCCCCCTGAAAAAAAAACCCCAAAAATCACGAACGTCGGACGATTCCTGCCACACCTTAAATGCCAGCCTGTCAAGCTCTTGCTGCTCCTCACCGGCCATTCCCAGCGCATCTACAGCACCACAGACATCGGGGCTCCGGGCTTTCCCTGACCAACAGGGCTTCGACGTTTACCACCAGCTGAACCTGGGCGCCCAGTGAATAAAAATCCCCAAAAATCACAAACGTCCTACGATTGATGCCACACCGAAAGTGCCAGCCTGTCAAGGTCTAGCTGCTCCTCACCAGCCATTCCCAGCGCATCTACAGCACCACAGACATCGGGGCTCCGGGCTTTCCCTGACCAACAGTGCTTAGAAGTTTACTACGAACTGAACTTGGGCGCCCACTGGAAAAAAAATCCCCAAATATCACAAACGTCGGACGATTGCTCCCACACCGAAAGTCCCAGCCAGTCAAGCTCTTGCTGCTCCTCACCGGCCATTGGCAGCGCATCTACAGCACCACAGACATCGCGGCTCCGGGCTTTCCCTGACCAACAGGCCTTCGACATTTACCACCAGCTGCACCTGGTTGCCCACTGAAAAAAAACCCTGAAAAATCAAAAACGTCGGACGATTGCTCCCACACCGAAAGTGCCAGCAAGTCAAGCTCTTGCTGCTCCTCACCGGCCATTGGCAGCGCATGTACAGCACCACAGACATCGCGGCTCCGGGCTTTCCCTGACCAACAGGCCTTCGACATTTACCACGAGCTGCACCTGGGCGCCCACTGAAATAAAACCCCGAAAAATCACGAACGTCGGACGATTGCTCCCACACTGAAAGTGCCAGCAACTCAAGCTCTTGCTGCTACTCACCGGCCATTGGCAGCGCATCTACAGCACCACAGACATCGGGGCTCCGGGCTTTCCCTGACCAACAGGGCTTCGACGTTTACCACCAGCTGCACCTGGGCGCCCACTGAAAAAAATAAACGAAAAATCACAAACGTCGGACAATTGCTCCCACACCGAAAGTGCCAGTCAGTTAAGCTCTTGCTGCTCCTCAACGGCCATTGGCAGCGCATCTAGAGCACCACAGACATCGGGGCTCCGGGCTTTCCCTGACCAACAGGGCTTAGAAGATTACCACCAGCTGAACCTGGGCTCCCACTGAAAAGAACCCCGAAAAATCACAAACGTCGGACAATTGCTCCCACACCGAAAGTGCCAGCAACACAAGCTCTTGCTGCTCCTCACCGACCATTGGCAGCGCATCTACAGCACCACAGACATCAGGGCTCCGGGCTTTCCCCGACGAACAGGGCTTCGACGTTTACCACCAGCTGAACCTGGGCGCCCAGTGAATAAAAATCCCCAAAAATCACAAACGTCCGACGATTCCTCCCACACCAAAAGTGCCACAAGTCAAGCTCTTGCTGCTCCTCACCGGCCATTCCCAGCGCATCTACAGCACCACAGACATCGGGGCTCCGGGCTTTCCCTGACCAACAGGGCTTCGACATTTACCACCAGCTGCACCTGGGCGCCCACTGAAAGTAAAACCCCGAAGAATCACGAACGTCGGACGATTGCTCCCACACCGAAAGTGCCAGCCTGTCAAGCTCTTGCTGCTCCTTACCGGCCATTGCCAGCCCATCTACAGCACCACAGACATCGGGGCTCCGGGCTTTCCCTGACCAACAGGGCTTCGACATTTACGATCAGCTGCACCTGGGCGCCCACTGAAAAAAATAAACGAAAAATCACGAACATCGGACGATTGCTCCCACACCAAAAGTGCCAGCCAGTGAAGCTCTTGCTGCTACTCACCGCCCATTCCCAGCGCATCTACAGCATCACAGACATCGTGGCTCCGGGCTTTCCCTGACCAACAGGCCTTCGACATTTACCACCAGCTGCACCTGGTTGCCCACTGAAAAAAAACCCTGTAAAATCACGAACGTCGGACGATTGTTCCCACACCGAAAGTGCCAGCCAGTCAAGCTCTTCCTGTTCCTCACCGGACAGTGGCAGTGCATCTACAACACCACAGACATCGGGGCTCCGGGCTTTCCCTGACCAACAGGGCTTCGACGTTTACCACTCGCTGAACCTGGGCTCCCACTGAAAAGAACCCCGAAAAATCACGAACGTCGGACGATTGCTCCCGCACCAAAAGTGCCAGACAGTCAAGCTCTTGCTGCTCCTCCCCGGCCATTGGCAGCGCATCTACAGCACCACAGATATCAAGGCTCCGAGCTTTCCCTGACAAACAGGGCTTCGACGTTTACCAGCAGCTGCACCTGGGCGCCCACTGAAATAAAATCCCGAAAAATCACGAACTTCGGACGATTGCACCCACACCGAAAGTGCCAGCATGTCAGCCTCTTGCTGCTCCTTACCGGCCATTCCCAGCGCATCTACAGCACCACAGATATCGCGGCTCCGGCCTCTCCCTGACCAACAGGCCTTCGACATTTACCACCAGCTGCACCTGGTTGCCCACTGAAAAAAAACCCTGAAAAATCAGAAACGTCGGACGATTGCTCCCACACCGAAAGTGCCAGCCAGTCAAGCTCTTGCTGTTCCTCACCGGACATTGGCAGTCCATCTACAGCACCACAGACATCGGGGCTCCGGGCTTTCCCTGACCAACAGGGCTTCGACGTTTAGCACCCGCTGCAGCTGGGCGCTCACTGAAAAAAGAACCGCAAAATCATGAACATCGGACGATTCCTCCCACACCGAAAGTGCCAGCAACTCAAGCTCTTGCTGCTACTCACCGGACTTTGGCAGTGCATCTACAGCACCACAGACATCGGGGTTCTGCGCTTTCCCTGAACAACAGGGCTTCAACGTTTACCACCAGCTGCAACCGGGCGCCCACTGAAAAAAAAAAAACGAAAAATCACGAACATCGCACGATTGCTCCCACACCGAAAGTGCCAGCCAGTCAAGCTCTTGCTGCTCCTCACCGGACAGTGGCAGTGCATCTACAGCACCACAGACATCGGGGCTCCGGCCTCTCCCTGACCAACAGGCCTTCGACATTTACCACCAGCTGCACCTGGTTGCCCACTGAAAAAAAACCCTGAAAAATCAGAAACGTCGGACGATTGCTACCACACCAAAAGTGCCAGCCAGTCAATCTCTTGCTGTTCCTCACCGGACATTGGCAGTCCATCTACAGCACCACAGACATCGGGGCTCCGGGCTTTCCCTGACCAACAGGGCTTCGACGTTTAGCACCCGCTGCAGCTGGGCGCTCACTGAAAAAAGAACCGCAAAATCATGAACATCGGACGATTCCTCCCACACCGAAAGTGCCAGCAACTCAAGCTCTTGCTGCTACTCACCGGACTTTGGCAGTGCATTTACAGCACCACAGACATCGGGGTTCTGCGCTTTCCCTGAACAACAGGGCTTCAACGTTTACCACCAGCTGCACCTGGGCGCCCACTGAAAAAAAAAAAACGAAAAATCACGAACATCGCACGATTGCTCCCACACCGTAAGTGCCAGCCAGTCAAGCTCTTGCTGCTCCTCACCGGACAGTGGCAGTGCATCTACAGCACCACAGACATCGGGGCTCTGGGCTTCCCCTGACCAACAGGGCTTCGACGTTTACCACTCGCTGAACCTGGGCTCCCACTGAAAAGAACCCCGAAAAATCACGAACGTCGGACGATTGCTCCCACACCAAAAGTGCCAGACAGTCAAGCTCTTGCTGCTGAACACCGGCCATTCCCAGCGCATCTACAGCACCACAGACATCGGGGCTCCGGGCTTTCCCTGACCAACAGGGCTTAGAAGTTTACCACCAGCTGAACCTGGGCGCCCACTTAAATAAAACCCCGAAAAATCACGAACGTCCGACGATTGCTCCCACACCCAAAGTGCCAGCCAGTCAAGCTCTTGCTGCTCCTCACCGGCCATTGGCAGCACATCTACAGCACCACAGATATCGGGGCTCCGAGCTTTCCCTGACCAACAGGGCTTCAACGTTTACCACCAGCTGCACCTGGGCGCCCACTGAAATAAAACCCCGAAAAATCACGAACGTCGGACGATTCCTCCCACACCGAAAGTGCCAGCAACTCAAGCTCTTGCTTCTACTCACCGGACTTTGGCAGTGCATCTACAACACCATAGACATCGGGGTTCTGCGCTTTCGCTGAACAACAGGGCTTAAACGTTTACCACCAGCTGCACCTGGGCGCCCAGTGAAAAAAATAAACGAAAAATCACGAACATCGCACGATTGCTACCACACCGAAAGTGCCAGCCAGTCAAGGTCTTGCTGCTCCTCACCGGCCATTCCCAGCGCATCTACAGCACCACAGACATCGGGGCTCCGGGCTTTCCCTGACCAACAGGGCTTCGACGTTTACCACCAGCTGAACCTGGGTGCCCCCTGAAAAAAAAACCCAAAAAATCACAAATGTCAGACGATTCCTGCCACACCTTAAATGCCAGCCAGTCAAGCTCTTGCTGCTACTCACCGGCCATTCCCAGCGCATCTACAGCACCACAGACATCAGGGCTCTGGACTTTCCCTGACGAACAGGGCTTCGACGTTTACCACCCGCTGCACCTGGTTACCGACTGAAAAAAAACCCTGAAAAATCACGAACGTCGGACGATTGCTCCCACACCGAAAGTGCCAGCCAGCCAAGCTCTTGCTGCTCCTCACCGGCCATTGGCAGCGCATCTACAGCACCACAGACATCGGGGCTCCGGGATTTCCCTGACCAACAGGGCTTCGACATTTACCACCACCTGCACCTGGGCGCCCACTGAAATAAAACCCTGAAAAATCACGAACGTCGGACGATTGCTCCCACACCGAAAGTGCCAGCCTGTCAAGCTCTTGCTGCTCCTCACCAGCCATTCCCAGCGCATCTACAGCACCACAGACATCGGGGCTCCGGGCTTTCCCTGATCAACCGGGCTTCGACATTTACCACCAGCTGCACCTGGGTGCCCCCTGAAAAAAAAACCCCAAAAATCACGAACGTCGGACGATTCCTGCCACACCTTAAATGCCAGCCTGTCAAGCTCTTGCTGCTTCTCACCGGCCATTCCCAGCGCATCTACAGCACCACAGACATCGGGGCTCCGGGCTTTCCCTGACCAACAGGGCTTCGACGTTTACCACCAGCTGAACCTGGGCGCCCAGTGAATAAAAATCCCCAAAAATCACAAACGTCCTACGATTGATCCCACACCGAAAGTGCCAGCCTGTCAAGGTCTAGCTGCTCCTCACCAGCCATTCCCAGCGCATCTACAGCACCACAGACATCGGGGCTCCGGGCTTTCCCTGACCAACAGGGCTTAGAAGTTTACTACGAGCTGAACCTGGGCGCCCACTGGAAAAAAAATCCCCAAATATCACAAACGTCGGACGATTGCTCCCACACCGAAAGTCCCAGCCAGTCAAGCTCTTGCTGCTCATCACCGGCCATTGGCAGCGCATGTACAGCACCACAGACATCGCGGCTCCGGGCTTTCCCTGACCAACAGGGCTTCGACATTTACCACCAGCTGCACCTGGTTGCCCACTGAAAAAAAACCCTGAAAAATCAAAAACGTCGGACGATTGCTCCCACACCGAAAGTGCCAGCAAGTCAAGCTCTTGCTGCTCCTCACCGGCCATTGGCAGCACCACAGACATCGCGGCTCCGGGCTTTCCCTGACCAACAGGCCTTCGACATTTACCACGAGCTGCACCTGGGCGCCCACTGAAATAAAACCCCGAAAAATCACGAACGTCGGACGATTGCTCCCCCACTGAAAGTGCCAGCAACTCAAGCTCTTGCTGCTACTCACCGGCCATTGGCAGCGCATCTACAGCACCACAGACATCGGGGCTCCGGGCTTTCCCTGACCAACAGGGCTTCGACGTTTACCACCAGCTGCACCTGGGCGCCCACTGAAAAAAATAAACGAAAAATCACAAACGTCGGACAATTGCTCCCACACCGAAAGTGCCAGTCAGTTAAGCTCTTGCTGCTCCTCACCGGCCATTGGCAGCGCATCTAGAGCACCACAGACATCGGGGCTCCGGGCTTTCCCTGACCAACAGGGCTTAGAAGATTACCACCAGCTGAACCTGGGCTCCCACTGAAAAGAACCCCGAAAAATCACAAACGTCGGACAATTGCTCCCACACCGAAAGTGCCAGCAACACAAGCTCTTGCTGCTCCTCACCGGCCATTGGCAGCGCATCTACAGCACCACAGACATCAGTGCTCCGGGCTTTCCCCGACGAACAGGGCTTCGACGTTTACCACCAGCTGAACCTGGGCGCCCAGTGAATAAAAATCCCCAAAAATCACAAACGTCCGACGATTCCTCCCACACCAAAAGTGCCACAAGTCAAGCTCTTGCTGCTCCTCACCGGCCATTCCCAGCGCATCTACAGCACCACAGACATCGGGGCTCCGGGCTTTCCCTGACCAACAGGCCTTCGACATTTACCACCAGCTACACCTGGTTGCCCACTGAAAAAAAACCCTGTAAAATCACGAACGTCGGACGATTGTTCCCACATTGAAAGTGCCAGCCAGTCAAGCTCTTGCTGTTCCTTACCGGACATTGGCAGTGCATCTACAGCACCACAGACATCGGGGCTCCGGGCTTTCCCTGACCAACAGGGCTTCGACGTTTAGCACCCGCTGCAGCTGGGCGCTCACTGAAAAAAGAACCGAAAAATCATGAACATCGGACGATTCCTCCCACACCGAAAGTGCCAGCAACTCAAGCTCTTGCTGCTACTCACCGGACTTTGGCAGTGCATCTACAGCACCACAGACATCGGGGTTCTGCGCTTTCCCTGAACAACAGGGCTTCAACGTTTACCACCAGCTGCACCTGGGCGCCCACTGAAAAAAAAAAAACGAAAAATCACGAACATCGCACGATTGCTCCCACACCGAAAGTGCCAGCCAGTCAAGCTCTTGCTGCTCCTCACCGGACAGTGGCAGTGCATCTACAGCACCACAGACATCGGGGCTCCGGGCTTTCCCTGACCAACAGGGCTTCGACGTTTACCACTCGCTGAACCTGGGCTCCCACTGAAAAGAACCCCGAAAAATCACGAACGTCAGACCATTGCTCCCACACCAAAAGTGCCAGACAGTCAAGCTCTTGCTGCTGAACACGGCCATTCCCAGCGCATCTACAGCACCACAGACATCGGGGCTCCGGGCTTTCCCTGACCAACAGGGCTTAGAAGTTTACCACCAGCTGAACCTGGGCGCCCACTGAAATAAAACCCCGAAAAATCACGAACGTCCGACGATTGCTCCCACACCCAAAGTGCCAGCCAGTCAAGCTCTTGCTGCTCCTCACCGGCCATTGGCAGCACATCTACAGCACCACAGATATCGGGGCTCCGAGCTTTCCCTGACCAACAGGGCTTCAACGTTTACCACCAGCTGCACCTGGGCGCCCACTGAAATAAAACCCCGAAAAATCACGAACGTCGGACGATTCCTCCCACACCGAAAGTGCCAGCAACTCAAGCTCTTGCTTCTACTCACTGGACTTTGGCAGTGCATCTACAGCACCATAGACATCGGGGTTCTGCGCTTTCGCTGAACAACAGGGCTTCAACGTTTACCACCAGCTGCACCTGGGCGCCCACTGAAAAAAATAAACGAAAAATCACGAACATCGCACGATTGCTACCACACCGAAAGTGCCAGCCAGTCAAGGTCTTGCTGCTCCTCACCGGCCATTCCCAGCGCATCTACAGCACCACAGACATCGGGGCTCCGGGCTTTCCCTGACCAACAGGGCTTCAACGTTTACCACCAGCTGCACCTGGGTGCCCCCTGAAAAAAAAACCCCAAAAATCACAAATGTCAGACGATTCCTGCCACACCTTAAATGCCAGCCAGTCAAGCTCCTGCTGCTACTCACCGGCCATTCCCAGCGCATCTACAGCACCACAGACATCAGGGCTCTGGACTTTCCCTGACCAACAGGGCTTCGACGTTTACCACCAGTTGCACCTGGGCACCCACTTAAAAAAAACACCCAAAAATCACAAACGTCGGACGATTGCTCCCACACCGAAAGTGCCAGCCAGTAAAGCTCTTGCTGCTCCTCACCGGCCATTGGCAGCGCATCTACAGCACCACAGACATCGGGGCTCCGGGCTTTCCCTGACCAACAGGGCTTCGACATTTACCACCAGCTGCACCTGGGCGCCAACTGAAATAAAACCCCGAAAAATCACGAACATCGGACTATTGCTCCCACACCAAAAGTGCCAGCCAGTCAAGCTCTTGCTGCTCCTCACCAGCAATTGGAGGCGCATCTACAGCACCACAGACATCAGGGCTCTGGGCTTTCCCTGACCAACAGGGCTTCGACATTTACCACCAGCTGCACCTGGGCGCCCACTGAAAAAAATAAACGAAAAATCACGAACATTGGACGACAGCTCCCTCATTGAAAGTGCCAGCCTGTCAAGCTCTTGCTGCTCCTCACCGGCCATTCCCAGCGCATCTACAGCACCACAGACATCGGGGCTCCGGGCTTCCCCTGACCAACAGGGCTTCGACATTTACCACCAGCTGCACCTGGGCACCCACTGAAAAAAAACCCTGAAAAATCACAAACGTCGGACGATTGCTCCCACACCGAAAGTGCCAGCAACACAAACTCTTGCTGCTCCTCACGGGCCATTGGCAGCGCATGTACAGCACCACAGACATCGCGGCTCCGGGCTTTCCCTGACCAACAGGGCTTCGACATTTACCACGAGCTGCACCTGGGCGCCCACTGAAATAAAACCCCGAAAAATCACGAACGTCGGACGATTGCTCCCACACTGAAAGTGCCAGCAACTCAAGCTCTTGCTGCTACTCACCGGCCATTGGCAGCGCATCTACAGCACCACAGACATCGGGGCTCCGGGCTTTCCCTGACCAACAGGGCTTCGACGTTTACCACCAGCTGCACCTGGGCGCCCACTGAAAAAAATAAACGAAAAATCACAAACGTCGGACGATTGCTCCCACACCGAAAGTGCCAGCCAGTCAAGCTCTTGCTGCTCCACACCGGACATTGGCAGTGCATCTACAGCACCACAGACATCGGGGCTCTGGGCTTTCCCTGACCAACAGGGCTTCGACGTTTACCACCAGCTGCACCTGGGCACCCACAGAAAAAAAATCCCCAAAAATCACAAACGTCGGACGATTGCTCCCACACCGAAAGTGCCAGCAACAGAAGCTGTTGCTGCTCCTCACCGGCCATTCCCAGCGCATCTACAGCACCACAGACATCGGGGCTCCGGGCTTTCCCTGACGAACAGGGCTTCCACGTTTACCACCCACTGCACCTGGGCGCCCACTGAAAAAAAAAACCACCAAAATCACGAACATCAGACGATTGTTCCCACATCGAAAGTGCCAGCCAGTCAAGCTCTTTGTGCTCCTCACCGGCCATTGGCAGCACATCTACAGCACCACAGACATCGGGGCTCCGAGCTTTCCATGACCAACAGGGCTTCGACATTTACCATCAGCTGCACCTGGGCACCCACTTTAAAAAATAAACGAAATATCACGAACATCAGACGATTGCTCCCACAACGAAAGTGCCAGCAACTCAAGCTCTTGCTGCTTCTCACCAGCCATTCCCAGCGCATCTACAGCACCACAGACATCGCGGCTCCGGGCTTTCCCTGACCAACAGGGCTTCGACATTTACCACCAGCTGCACATGGGCGCCCACTGGAAAAAATAAACGAAAAATCACGAACATCAGACGATTGCTCCCACACCGAAAGTGCCAGACAGTCAAGCTCATGCTGCTTCTCACCAGCCATTCCCAGCGCATCTACAACACCACAGACATCGCGGCTCCGAGCTTTCCCTGACCAACAGGCCTTCGAAGTTTACCACCAGCTGCACCTGGGCGCCCACTGAAATAAAACCCCGAAAATCACGAACGTCGGACGATTGCTCCCACACCGAAAGTGCCAGCAACTCAAGCTCTTGCTGCTCCTCACCGGCCATTCCCAGCGCATCTACAGCACCACAGACATCGGGGCTCCGGGCTTTCCCTGACCAACAGGGCTTCGACATTTACCACCAGCTGCACCTGGGCGCCCACTGAAATAAAACCCCGAAAAATCACGAACGTCGGACGATTGCTCCCACAACGAAAGTGCCAGGAACTCAAGCTCTTGCTGCTACTCACCGGACTTTGGCACCGCATCTACAGCACCACAGACATTGGGGTTCTGCGCTTTCCCTGAACAACAGGGCTTCAAAGTTTACCACCAGCTGCACCTGGGCGCCCACTGAAAAAAATAAACGAAAAATCACGAACATCGGACGATTACTCCCACACCGAAAGTGCCAGACAGTCAAGCTCTAGCTGCTCCTCACCGGCCATTGGCAGCGCATCTACAGCACCACAGACATTGGGGTTCTGCGCTTTCCCTGAACAACAGGGCTTCAAAGTTTACCACCAGCTGCACCTGGGCGCCCACTGAAAAAAATAAACGAAAAATCACGAACATCGGACGATTACTCCCACACCGAAAGTGCCAGACAGTCAAGCTCTAGCTGCTCCTCACCGGCCATTGGCAGCGCATCTACAGTACCACAGACATCGCGGCTCCGGGCTTTCCCTGACCAACAGGGCTTCGACATTTACCACCAGCTGCACCTGGTTGCCCACTGAAAAAAAACCCTGAAAAATCAAAAACGTCGGACGATTGATCCCACACCGAAAGTGCCAGCCAGTCAAGCTCTTGCTGCTCCTCCCCGGCCATTGGCAGCGCATCTACAGCACCACAGACATCGGGGCTCCGGGCTTTCCCTGACCAACAGGGCTTTGACGTTTACCACCAGCTGAACCTGGGCGCCCAGTGAATAAAAATCCCCAAAAATCACAAACGTCCTACGATTGCTCCCACACTCAAAGTGCCAGCCTGTCAAGCTCTTGCTGCTCCTCACCGCCCATTGGCAGTGCATCTACAGCACCACAGACATCGGGGCTCCGGGCTTTCCCTGACCAACTGGGCTTCGACGTTTACCACCAGCTGCACCTGGGCGCCCACTGAAATAAAACCCCGAAAAATCACGAACGTCGGACGATTGCTCCCACACCGAAAGTGCCAGCCAGTCAAGCTCTTGCTGTTCCTCACCGGACAGTGGCAGTGCATCTACAGCAGCACAGACATCGGGGTTCTGCGCTTTCCCTGACCAACAGGGCCTCCTGCCCCACAACTGGGCCTTCTACCCCCTCAAAATGGCGTCCTGCCCCCAAAATGCTCTCTCACCCCGAAAAGTGGCCTCCTGCCCCACAACTGGGCCTCTTACCCCCTCAAAATGGCGTCCTGCCCCCCAAAATGCTCTCTCTCCCCCAAAGGGGCCTCCTGCCCCACAACTGGGCCTTCTACCCCCCGAAAATGGCGTCGTGCCCCCCAAAATGCGCTCTCGCCCCCGAAAGTGGCCTCCTGTCCCACAACTGGGCCTTCTACACCCCCAAAATGGCGTCGTGCCCCCCAAAATGCGCTCTCGCCCCCGAAAGTGGCCTCCTGCCCCACAACTGGGCCTTCTACCCCCCCAAAATGGCGTCGTGCCCCCCAAAATGCACTCTCGCCCCCGAAAGTGGCCTCCTGCCCCACAACTGGGCCTTCTACCCTCCCAAAATGGCATCGTGCCCCCCAAAATGCACTCTCGCCCCCGAAAGTGGCCTCCTGCCCCACAACTGGGCCTTCTACCCCCCCAAAATGGCGCCGTGCCCCCCAAAATGCGCTCTCGCCCCCAAAAGTGGCCTCCTA